>NC_053169.1:99033388-99350888 GCF_016835505.1 Polypterus senegalus | reverse complement strand
GGTCACAACTCGATTTGGTTGTGGCCCAAAGTAATATCCCCCACAGGATTGTATGTAAATACAATTAATCTGTTCCAGACTGTACAAACTGTACATAAATATATTTTTTCAAAGTTTTTTAAGCACAAAAATAGTTTATACCATAGAATGCACAGTGTAATAGTAAACTAAATGTAAAACCATTGAATAACACTGAGAAAACCTTGAACAGAGAAAACAAAAATTGCAAGAGTTCACGCTACAGCCTTCCAAACCGCTCGCTTTAAACACTTTTTTAAAGCACAGGGAAAAAAATGAACATTTGAAAAATCCTCAATTTATTCAAAAACTAACCATAAACAACCAAGAAAACTAACCTTGCATGAGTCAAGTTCTGGCATGAAGGAAGTGAGCGTGAGCAGGAAGCAGGGTGGAGAGGAGATTACAGTTTTGTGGTAAAATCTCTCTGCGCATGCACGTCTGGCCGAGAACAACGTACTGTACAGGGAGAGACTGAACACGTGCGGAAATCACCGGCGCGTACGAACCGGAAGGGAAACTGATTTGTTCGTCACCCAAGTGTGTGGTCGTGGTGGCAAACTTTTTGGTTGTAGCCCGATTTGTACGTGGACTGAGACGTTTGTGACCCGAGGTTCCACTGTATATATGTATCTAGCCATCTATATTTTTATGTTCATATACAGTATATATATATATATATATATATATATATATATATATACTATATATATATATATATATATACTGTATATATATATATATATATATATATTGTGGAGGACTGCCGGCTTCCCATGCCGGTCCTCACCCCCAGGCCGCCAGGAGGAGCTCTCCCGACAGCAGGATCGTGCCCCGAGGTCCAGCAGGGCCTTATGGACTCTGTAGTGTTTATACACAGCCCTGCTGGATACCTTGGGGACCACCAGGAGTCGCTGTGGGGGGACTTGTGGGCTCTGTTGTGCCTTATGACCCGGGAGTACGTCACGGTCACGTGACGGGAAGGAATGGCGTGCTCCCGGGGTGAAGTAAAAGACTGATTGCCCTGACCCGGAAGGAATAAGAAACTGTGGACTGCTGGGACAGGAACACCTCCGGGTCAGGGGCTATAAAAGGACGGTGCCTCAGTCCAGACACTGAGCTGTGCTGGGTGGGAGAGGAGCAAAGTGTCTGGGCGAGGAGGAGTCGTTTATTGTGTGAGTTTAGTAGTTTTGTATGAGTAGTATGGAGGGTGCTTGGTGCACTGAGGAAAATAATAAAAAGTATTGGACTTTTACCCGGTGTCTGGAGTTGTACCTTGATGGTTCAAGGGAGCACTAGCGCCCCCAACTGCCACAATATATATATATATAATTAAATTAGGTTAGATAACTTTTATTAATCCCATTTAGATTAATACAGTAATAGAAACATTAAAACTAACTTACATACTCTCATGATAAATAATACAGTTAATTGATAGACAGACAAGTAAATAAATAATAAATACATACTGTGAAGAAATAGCAAAAAGAATAAAAGTGAATTTACAGAATAGAAGTATCTAGTCTGGGATCAGGACAGCCTGCTCGATCACAGTGCCAGCCCTGGACATACCAGAAGCAATTGTGGAAACGAGGATGATGACAAAATTGGATGCCATCATGAAAAATGTCCTCCAGGAGGCGCTTCTTTATTGGCGCACATTTAGCCAACAAGCTCATTCCACCACAGTAGGCGAAGAAGAAGAGCCTCCGGGGGTCTTTTCTGCCCACTGCTTTCAGGCAATTCAATGCATCCACCTGATGTACTCATTAAGTTTATTGATTGACTGATTGATTGATTGATTGATTGGCTGTATTATTTGTCCAGCAAGTCTGTATTCTTGTTTTCTTTGATGTCTCTCCCGCTGTCTGCATTTGAATTTCCCCTTTGGGATTAACAAAGTTTATCTAATCCAGTATTTTTGTCTCAACATTGCATACCAGAATTCATATTCTGATTACCCGTAATAATTATGAGCAGAGTGAATGTACGGTTTGCCATGCACTGAGAGATGCCAGTGTGGCACGATTCATGTACCGTAGATAAAACACAATCCTTCAACACGTAGTGACAAGGTGTGATATCGTAGAGAGGCCAGCTCCAATATGGCCTTTTACAGCTTGTTAAATGTCATGTTTATTCAAGGTAGTGCATTATGGTCAGGAAAAGGCAGCCGGCGGACTAAGTGGTACGTGCCAGTCTATAAAGTGACTCCTAGCGAGCGTGCATTAAAACATTAAAAGAGCACGAGACAAACACGCTGACATATCTGGACACAATAAGCCACACTATTAATAATAATAATATTTAAATGGCAATATGACAATTAATTATTTATCCAGCAATAGCCTGAAAAAAAATACTCTTTCTTATATAACCCAAGTTTTCTATCTGATTGTATGCAAACTAAATATAGCTTATGCCAAACTGCCTTCTTTGCAGGGCTGCTGTGAACAAACTGATGGCCTCCTCGAGCTTCTTTCAATGGAGGTAATCGATCTGATAGGGCGGCACGGCGAGCGCTCATGAAGCGCCGCACTGCTCACTTTTTCCACCGCGAGGACAGGTGTTTCCATGTAACAGATGGACGCCAGCTGACAGGCCTTTGCACGTAAAAAATGTCGCCATTCCATCTACCCCCCTCTTGACACCGTGACCGTCCTGCTATTTAAAGGAAGACCACATCCATTAACGATGACGATCCATCTTAAAAGAGAATAAGATGGAGGTGTTGCTCCTCAGCCCCCTCTGTTTCCATCAGTGGCTTTGCCAGTAACCTTGGCCCTCTGTGCCCCCTACGTATGAAAACGTGTGTGAAAAACCTGGGGGTGATTTTTGTGTGGAGTACAAGTTTCTGCTGAAGCTTCATAATGCACTGGTGAGGCTTCATCTGGAGGCCTGGGTGCAGTTTTGGGCCTGCCAGACATAGCAGTGCTAGGAAAAGTCCAGAGAAGAGCAACCGGGCTGATTCCAGAGCTACAGGGGATGAGTGATGAGGAAAGATGAACGAGCTGAGCTTTTAAAGTTTAAGCAAACGGATATTTAGAGAATGTTTGGTAACCTAATCACTTACTGTAGCCATTCACACTGAGCAAGGGAGGAGTGAAGAAGAGGAGGAAAGGAGCAGCGATGTCGACAACAAGGCTGCTATTGAGGGTGGCCACCAGGGGGGTGCTCAAGCTCCCCAAACCTGACACAGACAGACACTGGGCACAAGTCCAGCACAACACGTTTTAATTTTGGGTATGGGAAACGTTTCCCAAGTTTCCCACCTACACAGCACAGTACAAAGCACAACACACCATGCTTTCTCTTTCTCTCACTCTGTCTTTCTGTCTCCACTCCTCCTGGCAAGCTTCGCCCCCCTTTCTCCAGCAGCTCCTTTTAAGTGAAGGCTTGGTCCAGAAGCCCCACTAAGTAGGGTTTCCTAATCCTTGCAGCACCCAACAGGGCTGAGTCACTGAACTGCAATTACCCTGAAGTCCTGTGGGAAACTGTGGCACTGCTGCAACGCATGGGGACTGTCATCTAGCGCTCTGGGAGGGAGATAACGCCCTGTGTGAACTTAAGTCCTTCCAGTGCAGAGGTGTCCTGGCCAAGTGTTCTGGTCGTCCACCACATGAGAAAGCTGTAGCTACCCAACGGCATTAGTTACAACTGCGCAGGCTGGTTAGGTGGCTATCACCACTCTACACAAGAATCCTTTAACATCTCGTCCCAAGACCCCCCCCAGCCACCCTTACCTCCATGACACCAGTGATGCAGAGTCCCACTCAACCCCTTGAGACAACCTAGCTCTTCAATCTCGGCTCTCAGATCTGTAAGCTGGGGAGCAATGGCAAAGGAAAGGACACAAGTGTTGATGTTGACAACAAGGATGCCAGTGAGGGACCTGTGGCTACCAACATCATTAGTGATGTGTGTGCAAGCTGGTCAGGTGGCTATCTGAGCACCTCACAGGTACCCCCTGCTGCCACCACCCTGCACAAGAATGCCTCAACAACTCGTCCCATGAATCATTTCCCAGCCACCCTTTTCTCAATGACCCCATTCACCCCTTGAGATAACTGAGCTCCTCTCCTTTGGTTTTCTAATCACACAACGTAGCAGCGGTTCACACTGGGTAGGGCAATGAGTGAAGAAGAAAAGTCTAAGGGTGGCGATATGGACGATAAGAATGTTAGTGAGAAACCTGGAGGGTCCCATAGCATTGGTGACAATTGTGCGGGCTGGTTAGCTGGTCATTTCGTCACCTCACACTCCACTCCCCCTATCGCTACCACTGCACACAAGAATCCTGTAATAACCCGTCCCATGACAACATCCAGGCCACCACCAATGTTTGTGACAACAGTGTCACCCCTGGGCCCCTCTTGTCCCCTTGATTTTGTTCTTCCCTTCAATTTTAGCTCTCTGATCACATCCTACAGTGGATCAAACTGGAAAGGAGAGGAAAGAAGAAGGAAAATCCAAGAGTGGCAATGTTTATGATAAGAATGCTTGTGAGAAACCTGAAGGTACCAATACTGTTAGTGACAACCATGCAGGCTGCTTAGGGGGCTATTTAATCACCTCACAGGTACCCCCTGCTGCCACCACTTCGCAGAAGAATGCTTCAACAACTCGTCCCATGACTCATTTCCCAGCCACACTTTTCTCAGTGACCCCATTCACCCCTTGAGAGAAGTGAGCTCTTCACTTTTGGTTCTCTAATCACACACCATAGCAGCAGTTCTAAGTGGACAGGGCAATGAGTGAAGAAGAAAAGTCCCTGACTGGCGATGTCGACGATAAGAATGCTAGTGAGAAACCTGGAGGGTCCCATAGCATTGGTGACAATTGTGCAGGCTGGTTAGGTGGGCATTTCGTCACCTCACACTCCACTCCACCCTGTCGCTACCGCTGCACACAAGAATCCTGTAATAACCCGTTCCATGACAACGTCCAGGCCGCCACCGATGTTGGTGACAACAGTGGGCCCCACTTGTCCCCTTGATATTGTCGTTCACTTCAATTCCAGCTCTCTGATCACATCCTACAGTGGATCAAACCAGAAAGGAGAGGAAAAACACATGAGTGGCAACACTCACAAACAAGTGAGAGATCCTCGTGCAGACTGGTGGCAGAGGGGGAATGGCTTTGTTTTTGGCATAAATAATCTATTTTTGAATATTTTAGCCTCTGGCATTATTCTGGGTATGACAATACATTCAAAGCCTGTCATGAATGCTGGCGTCATTCTGCATAGCCCATTTTCCAAACCTTAAAATGCGTAAAATGTTTCTAAGAATAATCCCGTGTTTATTGCAAAAATCACGGAATTAGAACCGAGATGCATTTCATTGCATAGGCAGACCTTGGTGGCCCTGACGTTAGGGAGAGCTTTCATTTCCTTGGAGCCTCGGCTCACATATCCCAGTAACGCGATCTCAACGCCGCCAAGCGTTTCAGATTCTAGTCCAGCAAAGAAGGCCTCCGTGTTTTTTTTTTGTTTGTTTGTTTGCATGCTACAGTTATTTCAGGTTTGCATGTTCAATAGGTCAAGAATTTGGTCCCTTTTATTTTTGGAGAGGCTCGAGCTGGAGGGGCGAACTAAATACTAGCAACGTGCTCTTCTGGGTCTGTTTTAAAGTTTGCTCCACTCTTTTTAGTTGTCTTTCTCTCCAGGTTAATAACTGAATTAAACATTTTACACCACACACCTCTCATGTATAAAAGTCAGGGACGTGCGGTCCTACCCTGTCATCGTGAAAAGAAAAAAAAAAAAACAACTAATGATGACAGCATAAATTAACTTTGTAGATTGGTCTGTGCTATAAATTTGTCTTCTGAATGATTCCAATAATTTTGATCATTTTTAATCACTGAATTGGCGCATCTCCTGTTCAAATATTGGGGAGAAACGTGAGGTGCGGTAGTGATGAGCCTCACCTCACCTCTGACTGCGCTCTCCCTCACACACGGGGTTGACGTGCGTGCCCGTTGCTGTCTCTCTGCATGACGCCAATATAACATTTGCAGACACATTTATTATACACCCTGACTTTCAACAGTCTGGCTAACATACAGGCATATGAAAAAGTTTGGGACCCCCTCTCAGCCTGCATAATAACTGACTCTCCTTTCAACAGTAAAGATCACAGTGGTATGTCTCTCATTTCCTAGGAGTACTGCGGTGTTTTCTGAACAAAGATTTTTAGTGACGCAGTATTTAGTTGAATGTAAAACTGGCTGTGCACAAATGTGGGTCCCCTTGTCATTGTGCTGATTTGAATGGCTGTCACTGCTCAATGCTGATTACTTGGCTGGCTGAGCTCGTCAAGCCTTGGACTTCATAGACTGGTGTGTCCAATCATGACTGGTCAAAGGTCTTTAAGGTGGTCAATTGCAAGTTGTGCTTCCTTCCCTTTGACTCTCCTCTGAAGAGTGACAGACAGCATGGGATCCTCAAAGCAACTCTCCAAAGATCTGAAAACTAAGATTGTTGAGTCTCCTGGTTTAGGGGAAGGCTACAAAAAGAGATCTCAGAGGTTTAAACTGTCAGCTTCAACTGTAAGGAATGGAATCAGGAAATGGAAGGCCACAGGCACAGTTGCTGTTAAACCAACACAGCAGGTCTGGTAGGCCAAGAAAAATACAAGAGTGACATATGAAGAGGATTGTGAGAATGGTGACAGACAACCTACAGATCTCCTCCAAAGACCTGCAAGAACATCTCGCTGCAGATGGTGTATCTATACATCGTCCTACAATTCAGAACATCTGTATGGCAGGGTGATGAGAAAGAAGCCCTTTCTGCACTCACACCACAAACAGAGTCGCTTGTTGTATCAAATGCTCATTTAGACAAGCCAGATTCATTTTGGAACAAAGTGCTTTGGACTGATGAGACAAAAATGGAGTTATTTGGTCAGTACAGAAAGCGCTTTGCATGGCAGAAGAAGAACACCACATTCCAAGAAAAACACCTGCTACCTCCTGTCAAATGTGGTGGAGGTCCCATCATGCTGTGTGGCCAGTTCAGGGACTGGGGCCCTTGTCAAAGTCGAGGGTCTGATGAATTCAACCCAATATCAACCAGTTCTTCATGATAATGTTCAAGAATCAGTCACAAAGTTGAAGTTACGCCGGGGTTTGGATATTCCAACAAGACAATGACCCAAAACACAGTTGGAAATCTACAAAGGCATTCATGCAGAGGGAGAAGTACAATGTTCTGGAATGGCCGTCACAGTCCCCTGACTTGAATATCATTGAAAATCTATGGGATGATTTGAAGCAGGCTGTCCATCAAATTGAACTGAACTGGAGAGATTTTGTATGAAGAATGGTCAGAAATACCAACATCCAGAATCCAGACACTCATCACAGGCTATAGGAGGACAGCGTCGAGAGGCTCAAAGGAGCAAAAGGAGGCTCAGCTAAGTATTGATGTCACATCTCTGTTGCGGTGCCCACATTTATACACCTGTCTAATTTTGTCATGATCCATATTGCATATTTTCTGTTAATCCAATAAACTTAATGTCACTGATGAAATCCTACTGTTTCCATAAGGCATGTCGTATATTAAAAGGAAGTTGCTACTTTGAAAGCTCAGCCAATGAGAAACAAACATCCAAAGAATTAAGAGGGGTTCCCAAACTTTTTCGTAAGACTGTATTTAATAAATGAGTGTGATGTATTTAGTCTTGCTGATCCGCAGCGAGAAGGCACAAGGTGAGGCAGACAGTACTGTGCCACCCTGAAGGGGGCGCATGTGAGCCCAACAGGTGCTGTTCTTCTACGCAGAGGCACCAATAAGTTAGCGAGATCAGCAAGTCAAGGGCACTAAGGCGGTCCGTTTATTTTTTTATTTTTTGTTCCAACCAGGGGAAGACTGGCCATTACCCGGTGGGCCAAGGACTCTGGTCTGGTCATGGGCTGGCCAGTTCATGAAATACATTTTATGTAATGGTTACTGTTTGACATTAAAATTAGTTTTCTAAACTACTACACATTATATGTCTGGTACTGTGATTATATATATATATATATAGTATACTGTCAGTATTATGGCATGAAGTTGTTTTAGTTGTCAGTGCACAACGTGGCAGCGAAAAATTTGGTCAAACTGCCTTTTGCTGATTTCTGTTTCAATGCCACTACATTTCTACTACATTATTGCAATTTATTTTATCTCATATCTAGTATTTAATATCTTCGGTAATAATAATTAGTTTAGATGATGTATTATGGATTTTATTGTTCTCTGGTCGTTGGTGTGAGCAATAATTGGTGGTTTACAGCTGCGATTATTAGTATGATGAAATAAAAGTTATAAAGCACAGGATAGCAATTTTTCATATTAGAACTGAACATTTGTAGTTTATTGTTAAGTTAATGGGACATTTCAATCAGGTGAGGTTTTCATTATAACCTCGCTTATCATTTCTTCCATTTTAAATGGGCAGTTTGATTATTGAGTAGAGTTCATATCATAGGCTCATAGCAAGTAGCGAGCCGCGTACTCATCACAAATTTAAAGAAAATGACAATGTATAATGGGCCGGGTGGGTCGGCCTCGTCACCTCACTCGTTGAAGGATTTGAGACCCTGTCCGCTCCTGGTTCCAACTGACTGCCGAAACGGAAGATTAAGAAAATAAGGAGGACTTTTACAAGAACGTGACGGAGATTTTCGTCGAGACGGACAGGCGCATGGACTTCCATCCATCCATCCTTCGACCCGCTATATCCTAACTACAAGGTCACGGGAGTCCGCTGGAGCCAATCCCAACCAACAGAGGGCACAAGGCAGGAAACAAACCCCGGGCAGGGCGCCAGCACACCACAGGGCATGGAGTTCATTTACAAAAAAAAAGGTAAGACAATAAACAGTTTATAATTTTATAAAAAGTGGGATCAGACTAAGAAAATAAAAAAAAAAAAAACCAATCCAATATTTAAAAACTCAATTTTGACCTTAAATAAAATATTCTTTTGTTTTTCTTGTTATCCTTTTGGTGAACAGTCTGTATTAAAATTGATGAATGCGTCAGAAGTCAAAGCTTTTAAAAACAACTAAATATTTCAATTAAGGTCAAAATTGAAATCTGTTTTTTTTTGTACACCACTCTGTATTTTCATTTGTATGGAATGAGTGTGAATTGTGACGTCAGGTTTAGAAGGCATGGAGGGAGGACTTTTGAATGTACTGCACTATTTATTGGATGCGTTTTATTGTAATAAAAGCGCCTGTTTGCACCATCCCCTGGCTTTGTTGGTGTCCTCACTGCCCAGCTCATCCGGTTACATTACCGACGGTGTCGGGTTTGAGAGGCTCCTTATAGGGAGGTGGGAGCCACGGAGAAGAACCCACCTCGTCACAGTGCTGCCAATTGAATAGTGAATAAGCGACTCGTTGGGGTTCACAGATTTGTAAATCTCACTCTGAAGGAGTCACCAGCCATGGACCTCAACGCACGTCACTGACGTCTCACGGCTCCGGGAGAAAAGTGAGTTTGATCCCTGGGCTGGTAATCTGGGGGCTTCAAGGCTACACGTTGTTTAAGCATGCGATGCCCTTTGGCTTGTCTGATCGCCATCTGCGTTTCACAGAAATACAGTTTAGGTGATGTAGCCTGGTGACTGAACTGAGCTGGTGTGAGAGTATGTGGGCATCTGAGTGGGCGAGTGAGCCTTCTAATGAACTGGCATCTGCTTTCACTGAATGCTGCCAGGATGAGCTCTGGCCCAGCCTTCCTAAAACTGGATTCATGAGTCATTCTCCAGCCCTCTTAATTCCCTAATGTAAGGGGGTACCCAAAAATAACCGGAATCTGTACCTGGCGCGCATTATCCAGACTTAGTTGCGGATCTCACCACCAGGTGTGGCACACTTTACAGTATTCTGTGGCAGTCTGCCCAGATCAAAATACAGGCAAATGTCGATACCACATGAACTTGGCACAAAAAAACTATTTCAAGAAAGAGTATGCGAGGCTGGTGAAGACACCAATCGGTTTACTCCTCATCATCCATCCATCCATCATCCAACCCACTATATCCTAACTGCAGGGTCACGGGGGGTCTGCTGGAGCCAATCGCAGCCAACACAGGGCACAAAGCAGGAAACAAACCCCGGGCAGGGCGCCAGCCCACCACAGGGCACACACACACACACCAAGCACACACTAGGAACAATTAAGAATCACCAGTCCACCTAACCTGCATGTCGTTGGACTGTGGGAGGAAACTCACACAGACACGGGGAGAACATGCAAACTCCACGCAGGGAGGACCCAGAAAGTGATCCCGGGTCTCCTAACTGCGAGGAAACCCCTCATCATAAGGGTGTAATTTTCCTGTTTTTTTTTTTAGAGGGCCAAAAACTGGGGATACCCCAAAAAGCTTGAAGTCTGTCATAACTACACATCAAGACAAGTCGAAGATTATGTCATATGTCTGGTTAGGGGTGGGGGGGTTGGATTGTCTCATACCGGTGGGAACCAAAAAAACCAGAAGTGATCTCTAAACGTTCCGAAGTCATTCTTAGGACGCTTATCAAAATGGCGGAAACCACATTACACTGGCAAGAAATACGAAATAAGAAGCGAAAAATTGAGGTCGGAAAATTCAGGCAAAGGCCAACTGCAAAGGAACTTTCAAGAAAAAGTATGCGAGAGTACATCGTTGCAAAAAGACACCCACCGGCCTTCTCTTTATCGTAAGGGTGAACGAAATTTCTGGGGTTTTTTAGGCAAAAAAAAAAAAATAGGGGGGAAAGTTTGAGCCTTCCACATTCCTTCTGACCCCGATGACCTCACTTCCTCTGCTCTCTTAAAAACCGCCATTTTCGCCTCCTTAAGTCCGTTCTGGTTTGGACTCGTATTGGTGCACAACGTACTCCCGACTTAACTCTTTCACAGCCAGGAAAAATGATATGGGTGGTGGCCCCAAACCTTACGACTCCATTGTCTCATCTTTGACAGAAGACAGAAATATCTTGGGTTCCTACTGTCGGCAATGAAGTCAAAGTACATTTAAGAATCTCTGCATTTTTTTTTTTTTCCTTTTTATTTGCATTTTTCCATTCCGTCTCAACTTCTTCCGATTTGGGGTTGTAGTTACCTCATCCAAGAATCGGTCATCACGTCTTTACTTATTAAATATTTAGTCATTGAGAAATAACAGCGTTACTTCAGTAGAATGCAATCACACGTGTTAGTTAAGGATATTAACATAGAAGGGGACCCCCAAAAGCGTGACGTCTTGCCTAACTAGTTGACCCCAAATATGTTTTTTTTTTTTTTTTCGTACCAGTGAGTCAGGAGACGGCGGACAAAACAAATGAAAATATAAAAACGGAAATGATCTCAGAATTCATATAAATACAACATTTTAAATCTGACAGCAAACGAACATACAGTATCTTCAAAATGATTGTCGTATTGTGAACAAAGTCGATTTCTAAGCTTAACATGCAATATGCACTTTTTTTTTTTTATTTCGTGAAGCCAAATGTGAGACGAGAATTAGATTACATAGCAGGATAATTCCGTTTTGCCCGCTTCAGCTGCTGTTTGCTCCTGAATTTCTTAGCGAAACAGAAATCTTTCAGACGCATTACTTGTGACCCAGGAGAAAATGATTTTATTGACCAAATGCTTAAATGACCCCGAGTTTCATAAATAAAGCAGTGAAGTGGAACTCTAGTAAATGGTATTTTCAGTCCTTTACATCGGCTTCATAAAGAGAAAGAGAGAGAGAGAGAGAGAGAAAAAAAAAAAGAACGCCTCTCAGATAACATCAGACGGGGGGCTAACCGGCATTATGGCTTTGAACAAGCTCAGAGTGATGAGGATAAACTTTACAAATGCGAGTAAAATAAGACAGCTTTTTTTATTAGGAGTATTATTTTTCCTTACAATTGTTGATCCATCCATCCAGCTTCTTGTATTCTGTTACCAATGATGATGATATGGAATATAAATATAGTAAAAAATATATAGAATACCATCGCATTAGGAATATTATAAGTTTACTAGCCGCAGTAGCCGCCGGGCGTATTTGTAAAACGAATTAAGGAAAGAAAAGCAGAGGTTTGTGTTTTTTTAAATGGCGACTCTGCTGTCCTATCCGTCACCGGCGCTCAACTCCCCCTCCCCGAAAAAAGAACGTTTCTGCTCTCGTGAGTCGAGGATTTATTTATTTATTTGTTTATTTGTTCTTTGGGGGTCTAATGAGATTTCAGAATTGCTCTAACGCCTTGCTGGGTTGTAAGCACGAATACTGTCACGTCTGACTCGCTCATCTTCATTCCAGCCGCATAGTGCTTACATGACGAAGAGGAGCTGGCAAAGAAGGAGTTAAACGGCAAACTTTGGATTCCATTTCGTGATCGAGCCTCACCCAGTTCTCTCCAGCTTTGTGGCCACCACAAAACAAGCACTAGGATGTAAAGTAAACCTCACATCCATTCCTGAATCGGTTATCAAAAAGGCACACGCCACTGTCATTTGGAAGACAGTTTTATTAAAAACGCTCCGATGACATTCCAGAACGCCTTATTGCTGACAACCTCACAAAAGTGTAACTTCCTCTAAAATTAATACTTAGGCGCCGGAGTGATCAATACGAAAACTTGCGCAACACAGAGTTGTTTATGCGACTGTAAGAAAGCACAACAGAAATGGCAGGTTTCGGCACACATTCCTTAGAAAAGAAATCAGTCGTACATCACAAGATGCTCTGATGCCGAGGAGGGAAGCAATTGAAATGACAGCTGCCAGGCGTGCCGCCTGGGAAAGGCTGATAAAGACGGCGTGAAAGAAGCTTGCAGCACCATTGAACAAAACATAAAGTCTTTACACTCGTGTGTGGAGACACTGTAGAGGAATAGTTAAATAAACTAAGGCTTGTATATAGTGCCTTTCATATTGGTCTCTTTATTTAGCTACCTTGCTTACTTTTAGTGTTATTTTCATACTTCTACCACTCCATCCATTCATAATATAGTCTTTCACATTTATCTATCCATCCATCATATAGTCTCTCTGTCTATCTATCTATTCTTCCTACTATACTAAAACAAATAACTATCTATCTATACTAAAACTAATATCTATCCATCTCTATCCATCCTATTATACTAAAACTAGTATCTATCTATCGTGATAGACAGCCAGGAACTCCTGGAGGATGGAGGGACCAGGAGAGCAGCACTTCTTTTCCCTGAGCACCTGGATGGTCCTTGATCCCTGGGGGAGAGCACTTCCGGGATACCAGGAAGCGCTGACAGACCAGGGATGGTTTACACCCGGAATGCTTCCGGGTGCAAGGGCAGCACTTCTGCCACACTGGGGAGTGCTGTTGGAAGTTCATCGTCAGGCACCTGGAGAACATCCGGGACAAGATAAAAGGGGCCGCCTCACTCCGTTCCAGGAGCCAGAGTCGGGTGGAAGAAGGATAGAGCTTGCAAGACAGGAGTGGAGGTGGCCAGAAGGACATTGTAAATAATAATTTGTAAATAGTTGTTTAATAAGTGTGTGTGTGTTGCAGACACTCTGTTTGGGTGTCTGTTTGTGGCCGAGCTAACCTCTTATACTATCTAACTATCTAATCCTGCCAACTATGCTATCTATCTATCTAGCTAGCCTAGTATACTAAAACTAATATCTATCTATCATATAGTGTCTTTCAGTTCTATGTAATCCTGCCAACTATGCTATCTATCTAATTCCACCAACTACGCTATCTATCTATCTATCTTGCCTACTATACTAAAAGTAATATCTAATCCTGCCAACTATGCTATCTATCTATCTTGCCTACTATACTAAAACTGATATTTATCTATCTGTCATATAGTGTCTTTCAGTTCTGTCTATTTATCTATCTAATCCTGCCAACTACGCTATCTATCTAGCTAGCCTAGTATACTAAAACTAATATCTATCTATGTATCTATCTATCTATCTATCTATCTATCTATCTATCTATCTATCTATCTATTTAATCCTGCCAACTATGCTATCTATCTATCTTGCCTACTGTACTAGAACTAATATCTTATCCTGCCAACTGTGCTATCTATCTCTTTATCTTGCCTACCATACTAAAACTAATATCTATCTATCATATAGTGCCTTTCAGTTCTATCTATCTATCTAATCCTGCCTAATACAATAAAACTAATATCTATCTATCTATCATATACTTCCTTTCACTTCTATCTATCATTACACATGCTCACCTGAGGATCATCTTCCCGGCTCTACTAAATTAAGCGATACCAGTCCAAGATGAAAGGGGGTGTTGTTGCTTCCTGTACTTTCTATTTTACCTGCAGTTCTAAGAAGCTGTCATGGGAAGATGCCTAGCCCCGCCCTTGGTGCTCAGAATAGGCTCCACCCCTTCCTGCCAGGTCAATATCTGGAAGGTGGCGTCTCATTATGATTCAACCATCTCAGCAGACAGATCTCAAGAGTGACAGAACCCTTTGCTCCATACTGGTGAATTGTTTGTTTGCTTGGCTACCAGTATTTACTTTGCACCCCCAGTGCGCCTTTTATTTCTGGCTCTCAGCTTGTGACATTTGTCGGTTTTCAAGGTAAGTGTATGGCCCTCGCTAAATAAGTAAAAGTCTTTGTAGCCTTGCAACCTTAATCTTTACTGTAGATAATAAAGAAAAAAAAAAAGAACAAAACCTTAGCAGAGCTTAATTATTATGAAATACATTATTTATTGATGAAACTTTAAAGAAAAGAAAAAAATCCCAAAGGATGATGTAAAAAGCAATAAAATATAAATCATTTAAATTACATCATCCCTGGTGACTCATTCTCGGTTTCTCTGAAGATTCAGATTTGCATTGAATTTCCTTTTCCTTTCTTTAGCCCACCTGTCTGATCAGAACCCTAACACGGTGTACTAACATTCAATTTTTTTTTTCTTTTGATTTTTACTCTTCGGCTGCACAATAAAAATAACAACATTCGATAACAAGCAATACTACACTTTTAATTCATCAGAATGTTCATTGCTATCATGCATCTGCGTCCGAGCACCTTCTCTGGGGTTTTGTCGAGGTATGTAACGAGCTGCAAAAACAGGTCACTAATTAAGAAAAGGGTTTTAATGAAACCCGGCAGCTACTGAGGCCCTCCAGGACTGGATTTGGGGTCCCCTGGCTTAAGAATTCTAGCAATGGTAATACCCTGCCCCTCCAGTGGTTGGCGATGTGTCTTAATGGTTCTTTTCTTCCTCCCTTTGCAGACCAGAAGATTGATGGCTTTACCCCCACTGACATCACTTCCAGAGTCTGCCCACCTGGGTCTAGTAATGGTAATACCCTGCCACTCCAGAGGCTGGCGCTGTGTATTTCTCCCTCTGCAGACCACAAGGTTGGCAGCTTTACTATCACTGACCTCACAGAGTCCATTGGCCTGGACACCCCCCGCTCCCCCACCTGCTGAAAGTTCGGCCATCTTAGAGCAGTCAAGATTTAGACTGGTGTCTAATTTTTTTTTTTAATTTTTATTATCAATGCCACTTGTTTAATTTCATTTCAATTATGCGGGGTTTGCCTTTGGGTGCCCCAAACCTTTATGCTGTCTTGTCCACCAAATATGAAAAGAACCTCAGAGGTTACAGTGCCTCCAGTGGACACTTTTATACCACAAAACATTTTACAGTAGCAATTTTTTGTAGGTTCCCACAAATGAAATCAAGGTCAATTACAACAAATGTTTGTATTTATTCTCCCTTCTTTTCTCCATTGCCATTTTGTTTGTAACCAACACCACCATTTTGTGGTGCATTAACTGCTGCATCGCTATGGAAAGGAGTGGTGGTTACGGGTATAAAGGTCACGACGAGTGCCACCTCAGTGTCTGAGATTGACGGTGTCACACACACACGTGTGCCTGGGGACCACCATACTGGCTCTGGCAAGGTGCCACCTCTGTGGTGAGAGGGGATGCACTGTCACTTTCACCCACAGTTCAGAGAGGCAGCCCCTGGAAGATGCCTGGTGCCTGCCTTCGGCTCTGTGGATTGAGACACAATTAAAACAGGTGGTCCTGGGAAGATTCTAGAACGCCCGCCAATGGAGGCGACCCTCCTGTTGGTGAGACTTCGTTTCCTTTTGTGCAGTGACAATTGCGCTGCCGCCTCACAGTAAGAAGGTGATGGAGTGGCGCGTCTCGGGATCCCCCCACCCCGGGACCCCCGCACCCCCCGGCGCTTTGTGTAGTGAAAAAACTGCCACATAAATGTAAACAATTATAATTCTTAGGGCTAAGATGTGTGTTATCAGCTCTTTTATTTTTGTTTCCTTCTGTGGCTAGACCCCCAAACCCACAGACCCCACCAACCAAGAACACCGCATCGGTGGATTACACTTCATACCTGAGAGGTAGGTGTTGTGTGATGAGTTGATAAAGTAGTGAGATAAAGGAAATGACATGTCTTCATTCAGGTCCAGTTTCTCGGGAGGGATCACTCCATTTTCTTCTCCGCTTAAGTATCTCATAAATCCATCCACCGATATCTGACCTGGAAATGAAAAGAAAAAATATTTCCAGATTTAAAATGTATAAGGCTCATCCTATTAATGGTTGTTAGCCTTAAGATAAAAACACAAATTTCAAATTATTTTATCGTCTACAATTAGTAAAAAAAAATAAAAGTTGTATGGTATGGAGTTTCACAACCTTGAACACGGAAGGACGGACAGACAGACTGATTTAGTGTAGTAGGCAAGATAATACAGACAGACAGACAGACAGATGGGGGGTGGCAAGTGGGGCGACCGCCCCAGAGCCCGCTTTTGAGGTCCGCATGTCCCGTTCGAGCGGATTTGTCAAGTTATATTCTCCAGTATATATATATTTGAGATGCTTCTAAGCGGAACCCTTTCAAAATCCCTCTTCACGGTTAAATTCCGTACATGTGCGTCTTTGAAAACATTCCATCGTTCACTTCATCGTACGAAAAGGTTGCCAGTATAATCCCTCCCTAAAAGAGGTAGAGCCCATTCGTCACTGGGTTGGCTTCTGTTTTGACTTGGGAACAACTGATGGCCAGTGGCGTAGCTTGAGTTCGTGTCGCTCGGGCGGGTGGAGTGTGGCCTCCAACATATCTGAATATGTTAACCAATTTAAATAGAAAATTAAAATAATGTATAGAGAAAAATTAAGATTGATTTTGCATAGATTTATTCATATATAGAGAAACAGCACTAATGTTTCACATATAATTAATTCTAAGCATCAACTAGACAAGACTATAGTATAGACGTACTGATAAGCCGTGTTCTGATTATTAGTTTAATATAATTAGGCTGCGAAAACCAGAAGCAGTGTAGTGTACAAGTGATAGGTGGGGATGTTTTCGACGCAAAGAACGCATTCGGACTGATAACGAAATGAAATTATTAATTGTAAATTAGTCGTTTATCTTCCTAGAAATTATTATCGGTGTAACGTTTAGGTGTATTTTCGTGATTGCCTCATAAATTTCAACTGCTGTGTCTGATGATGTCACAGAAGGACAGTCGGAAAATTATTTTTGAAGCATTTGTGGATAACAATTTGACTTTTTCATTCATGAGTGATATTTTTCCAAACCCTGCTGCATACACACAAATTGTCCTGAGCCTTTTGACCAATAATGCCGCCCGGGGTGGACCACCCCCTCCGCCCGCCCCTAGCTATGCCACTGCTGATGGCTTGTCGCTTGCGACTCCTTCGTGTCCGGAGAGCCTACCAGCGTTTCTTAGTCGAGTTTGAAACAGTGCGGGAAGTGTTTGGCCGTGGAATGCGCAGCGCCGTTTGATTACTGGTTTAACCGTACCGCTGTCGACGCCATGAGTGGAAGAGATCGAGGCGCACTTTTTTAATAGATTATATCGTCATATTTTGATAAAGTCTGCGTGTTATCTTGCAAAAATTTAGCTGAACACTGTAATGAGAAAATCCGGTGTATGTTAACATCATTTTTTTATTAAATTCGTGCACAAGTTTATACAGTCCACACATACCGGTAACCCGCGTGGGGTTAGTCAGCCCTTGGATTCCCCCCCGCACACCCCTAAGGCCGTTTGTTTGTAGATGTCCATTGCTCATTTTATTTTCTTTTACACAGAGAACTACAGACACATGGAACAGAGTATCAAGTCACGTAGTCCCCACCATGAAGACGACTGTCATTCTTGACAAAATGAAACACATGGGAGGACAGGGGGGTTCAGCTGCTCCTCGAATCTAAAAATGGATTTCCTTTGAGACTTTACGACCAAACGACCCTGCAATTGCGTTTACAGCTTGACAAAAAAATTACATAAATAAAAAACTGTGGGTGTGACGCGCCCCTCGGTGGGCACCTGTTTGTGCCACTCACGTGGTGCGGAGTGCTTCGGTTTGTTTCATTGGTCCCAATGCTGCTTTCCTCTCTTTTGGTAGCTCCCCCTGAGGTTTGCGTGTCATATTTTACTGCACCTTGCAACTCGGTAGGCTGACTTTTGAAAGGATGTGTTTCTCAACTGGAATAGTAGATGTTAGCGAAGGAGAAGAAGAATTACGTGATATAAAATGACATGACCGGTCAATCCAGTGTCAGGTTGTAAGAGGCCCGAGTTTACCCAAAATGAAAAATGATTTAATGAAACCATTAGTGACATTGATTGTTCTGTCAAGAGTTTTATAATTAGATTAAATGTGAAGGGTGTGTGGAAGACAGCCAGGGTCCTTGTCCGGCTGGATCACCCCATAGTGGAAGGTCTGGGGGAGAGAGCCTATCCAGACCATTAAATCCCCCCGGAGTCCTAGAGGGCAGCCCCCTTGGTGTGCAGCAGTGCCACAGATTTGGAACGTGGAAGCTCAAACCTGCTGGGAGACTGTGCCCACCTGGACGTTTCCTGAGCCCTATTTAGCGGAAGTGATCCCGGGAAGAAGGTCATGGGACACCTGGAGTCCTTCTGGGTGTCCTATAAAAGGAGCCAGCTGCCACCACTATTCGGGGAGGGAGAGTCAAAGCTTGCCAGATGGAGTGGCCGCGAAGGGAGAGAAAGAGGAGAAGGAAGAGAAAATGCTTATCGTGACTGTGCTGCGAGGTGGGAAACAAGAGAAAGCGTTTCCCACGTGGAAAAATAAAACGTGTCTGTGCTGAACTTATGTGTCTCTGTCTGTCTGTGTGTGGCTGGGGTGGCTGTACAGGTCACGGCGGTGCACAGGTAGGTGTTATAAAATTATTTAAATTCATGAATAAAATGCTGTTTTCCTCAAATCATATTTGCAAGTGTAATAAAGACGTTTAAATTTGTTTTGGGAAATGTCGAGTATAGTGGGAGAACAACAAGAAGCATCGAAGACCCGAGCACCTTCTGAACCCTGGAACCCTGTCACTTTCTTGTCACACATTACCATCACACCCCGATCGGCCACAACATTTTAAAACCTAAATATTACAGGGGTCCCCATAGTGCTGACCCCTCAAGCCATAGACTCCTAGTCCAGCAAGACGTCTCCTGCAGATTCTTGAAGTCCTGTAAGTTAGTTAGTTCCTCTTCAAGGATGCAAACTTGATTTTCCATCACATTGAGATCTGGGGAAGTGGTTGGCCAAGTCCTCCCCTTGAACCCTTTGTCGCGTTCCTCAAACCATTCCTGAACAATTTTGTGCTGTGTGGCAGGGCACATTATCCTGCTGGAAGAGGCCACTGCCATCAGGGAATAGCGCTGCCATGAAGGAGTGTACGTAGATTGCAACCATCTACAGGTAGGTGGTCAGTGTCAAAGTAACACCCAGGTGAATGGCAGGACCTGCGGTTTTCCACAGTACACAAATATGAATTCTCAGAGTGTTGCCCGCTGCCTCCCGACTCGGACTCCATTAAGTAAGACAGCACTCTACGGGAGGTGGAAGGAGAGAATTCATATTTGTGTACTGGGGCTGGTACACCTAACTGCTTCCCGTATCACACCCAAGTCATCCGGTGCACTTCCGGGTCAGGCCCAGTGCCCATGGTTGTGCCCTCTATTGGTACCTGAAGACCCCAATAGGGCTGCGTTTCCCGACTCCAATTCCTAGGCTACCCTGTGGGTGACTTAATTGTATTCAGCCCTGAGGAGCACTGCCACCTGTTGTGTGGGGGAATGAATTGCTCCCAGTGTGCTTCTGTTTGCCCAGTCCATCCATTATGGCCTACTGGCCGGGCTAGAATCCATCCTTCCTTCCTGGCACCTACACCTGCAAAGACATGAGACACGGCCACTAATCACATCCGTCTCTAATTAATTGTGTATTTAAGAAGCTTAATCCACTCCTTCTTGGTACTGCATGACTCTACACGTGTATCCAGAATAAAGATATTATTTTCTCCCCAACCTGAACTGGCTGAAACTGGATTTGACTTTGACAATGGCGATTGCAAACCTGTAGATACCCTGGAGATGGACACGGTATTGGGCTGCAGGGTCTCTGGATGAGAACAGGAAACAAGCAGCAGCTACGGAATGGCAAGGGGTGGGCTTCCTGCGTGGTGAGCGCACTAAAAGGCACAACAGCACGTAAAATATGCAGCGTGAATGATGAAATGAAATAATAACTACATCGGAAATGACAGGGAGATAAGGTGGAGTTGTAAACAAATTATTTCTGTATCCTCCTTGGGTACTTAACCCTACTTTCGGGGATCCTTGAAGACTCGAGTGGCATGTCACTAATAATTCAGCTTCCTGTAAGCCCCCCTTAATAAACTCTGGCATTCGATATCCCACATCCCAGTTGGCCGTCCAGGCCGACGCAGTGCTGATTAGCCAGTTGCCCCTTCTATCTAACACATTCATAGAGTAGAACATGGCCAAGCAGCACAGCGAGGCGACTTCACCTACAAAACGTCCAACTACATTTGTAGAAAGCTTCAAGAACACTCTCAGCACGTTTGATTTGTAGGAGTTAAGTGCTTGTCAGGTGGTCCCAGAAATGGAGGTGGCTGGAAAACCGTGGCAATGTACGAAACAAGGAATCTATAGCCGATTCAGACCCCTTCACTTCTCGCACGTTTGATACAGTTGCCATCTCTGCCCATCAATCCACACTCAATATCCCATAACGATAAAGTGAAAACACGTTCTCAGAAATGTCTGCATGCTTATTAAAAACTGAAATCTCTCATTCCTAGAAGTATTCAGACCCTTTGCTGTGGCACCCCAGATTGTGCTCAGGTACCCCCTGTTTGCTTTAATTCTTCTTGAGACGTTTCTAGAACTTGAGCCCACCTGACTGGACATCACTTAGAAAGGCACACGTGAAGCTGTGTGTAGAAGGTCCCACAATTCACACTGCACGTCAGGACAGAAACCAAGCCATGAAGTCCAAGGAACTCTCTGTGATGAAACTGTGCTGAGGCTTAGAACCCAAAGCTTGTGAGTGGTCTCGGGGCACCCTGGCTTCATCGATGCTGAAATGGAAGACGTTTGGAGCCACCAGGACTCTTCCTGGAGTCGTTCGTCAGCCCAAACTGAGTAACCAGGTATGAAGAACCTTGCATCAAGGATGTGCCCAAAGAACCCAATGGTCACTCTTAAAGAGCTGCATAAGACTTTCTTACCTGAGCACTAAAATTCTTGTGTGCTCATAGAGATATTTCTTGAACTTCTGTAAAAAGCTACATTTCTACTGGGGACAAATAAAGTAGCAGTCAAGTGCAAATGAAGTTTTCTGTGAGGACGTTCACTTCAATCAACTAATGTGAATAATGCATTCGCTCGAACAAAGCTCGCTGTACACGACTACAATGTGAATGATGCTCTCCAACAAGTAGTGATCTACCACTTAGAACGTATGAAGTATCTCACTGAAACCCAGGTACAGAACAAATTTACTTATCTACCTACCCAGGAAAGACCCACCTGTTGCATATGAACTGGACACACCAGCTTACCCACTGCAATAAAACTTTCATGTTGATTGATACCTGCTCACTTACCTGTCTGCCTGCCTGCCATATTAATCCTGTTGATTAATACGCAAGGAACAGAAATAGCTAAATTATCCATTGGGGTTAATAAAGCTATTTAATCTATCTATCTATCTATCCTATAGTACCTTTAATATCTGCCTATCATATAGTGCTTTTCATATCTATCTATCGTCATGCATGCACACCAGTGAGTTGCCTTCTCGGCTCATGTAAAGTATGTGGTATCACCCTGGCACAAGAAGCGGGCACTGTCACTACAGAGCTAGATAAGCTTTGCACCTTCCGGTCCAGCCAATATAGTGAGACGTGATCGGGAAGGCAGCATCTTATTTGGACCCGAGAGCCCAACTGTCAAAAATGACCAAAGATCTGTCCTACCCAGAAACCCCGCTAGAAGGTGATAGGAGGCTATTGCCCGCTTTTGCTTGCTAGTGCCATCCTGTGCCTGTTAAGATTGTTTTATTTTTATTTGATATTAAACAGGGTTTACCCGATTTGCACCACAACTATTTTTTTATATATCTCTCACTCATCCCCCTACACTATCTATTGATATATCTGTCTATTGTGTAATACCTTTTTATTCTTTCTGTCTATCTAATCCTGCCAACTATACTAAATACTGTTTATCTTTTTGTGCTATCTACCTATTATATAGTGCCTTTCATATGTATCCATCTAATCCTGCCAACTATGCCACATACTGTCAATCTGATATGCAATATTTATCTTATCCTGCCAAATATGCAATCTACCTATCCATCTATTCTTGACAACTATGCCATCTATCTATCTGTCTATCTATCTATTTGTGTCAGCTATGCCAAATACTGTTTATCTGTTATGCAATATCTGTCTATTAAATCCTGCCAACTACGCTAAAATATGTCTATTTATCTAATCCTGCCAACTATGCCAAATACTGTTAATCTGATATGCAATATTTATTTAATCCTGCCAAATATGCAATCTATCCATCTATTCTTGACAACTATGCCATCTATCTATCTGTCTGTCTATCTATTTGTGTCAGCTATGCCAAATACTGTTAATCTGTTATGCAGTATCTATCTATCTATCTATCTATCTATCTATCTAGTGCCTTTCCTTTCTTTCTGTTTATCTGTTATTGCACTGCAGTATATTTGTCTTTCATGAAAGTGTATTTGTCGAACTTGCCCGAGTTTCAGCACACAATGTAAGCGTTTGACAGTACAGCACAGTTGTTTCGGCGTGTGGTGTGTGCTCCAGTACGAGTGATTTATGTCCTTTGTGACGCTCCATACTTTGGTCTAATGGGCTCATATTCTATAAACCGTAACATTCCCATTATCAACTTCTAGACAGCAATGCAACACAAGCTAAAATGCAAAGCAGCGGGTCAGTTAATAGAGGCAATTAATTTAGAGTTGTAAATAAGTTACTTTGTTTCTCATATTTCAAAATGAGGAAAAGGTTTTCATAATAAAAAAAAAAAATCACAGAAATTCATTAATCCTGATAATTATATCCTGGTATTTACGCTTTATTTATTTAGAATGTGGCAGCCGTTAATTTTACAGGAAGCCTTCAAGATGACATGGTGACAACAGGATATATTGATACCATGTCGAAAAGACATTTTTTTCACTTATGTTACCTCAGCTTCAATAATCAATAAATGACAAGCAAACAGATGCCGCTCCAAGATTCATTACTCCGGGCTGACAGAACACATTCGATTTGCCTCTGACAAGATAATGTACAGTCCAGTAATATTTAATTTACAGGTTTAAATGAACTGTACTGGCTTGGCCACGATGACTGAATGCCTGCTGACGTCTGTGTTTTGGGGGACCACTGTTGCTTTTATGTTATGCATTTTATTTTTGCTTCTAAGCAGTAAGGTAGTCCAGTGATTAGTGGTGCAAGCCAAGCACTCCATAATACTGAGCTGAAATCTCTGCCTGGTGTGGAGTTTGCACACTCTTCCATGTCTTGTATCTTTCTACACACACTCACGTTATTTTAATGGCCTGTTTCGTGTGCTTTGTTTTATTTTTGTTGTTGTTGTTGTCACGCGTGGGGGTCAGAGGATCACTTTGTATGGTATGTAATACCACTCTGTGAAAATAGAGGGCACTGTCACTAACAGTGTGGTCTCTTTTCTCGTCCACAGCACAGAGAAGGCGCCCAATCGGAGTAACTGACTCCACCCCTCCTGGAGAAAATGACCGAATTGTGTCGCTCAAGCGAGTGGCATCACAACAACACAGCAATGAGTGTGTGGCAGTTTCTCACGAACAACAGGATGACGGTCCCCCTCCACTCCCTGGACTTTGCACCCTGAGAATTTTTCTTATTTCCAAGACGGAAGAGGGACCTTAAAGGAAAGAGTTTTCAGGATGTAGAGGAGGTCAAGAAGCACTGAAGGCCATCATTTTGCAGAACAGTTTTGAACAACGGAAAGAGCGGAGGGATGAATGTATTGCATCTCAGGGAGAGTATTTTGAGGGTGATTATATTTTGGAAATGTTCTGAGAAATATCCGATTAAAAAAAAAAAAAAAATTCTTGTAATTTTTGGGTAAATTATGTACAGGGTGGCCCACGAAAAAGTAGCCAGGCGTCCTTCCATAAAGAAAGAAAGAACTTGAAATGCAAAAATCTTTACTCACTCTTTACAGGAAGTGCTGAAAATGATCTCCTTGTGCGTCAATGCATTTTTGGGCGCGCCTTAACATCTTGTCATATACGCAACGCAACTCTGGGGCGCCAGTGCTCCGAATTGCATTACGAATATTGTCTTTCAACTGGTGTAAAGTTCTCGGGTTATTAGCGTACACTTTTCCCTTCAAATTGCCCCACAGATAAAAGTCACAAGTGCTTAAGTCCGGCGATCTCGGCGGCCACAATCCTGTCTTCTGTAAATGTCTCCCGAATTCATGACAGCGACACGTGTGACGTGTGACAAGTCGCGCCGTCCTGTTGGAAGAAGGCGTACTCGTGTTCTTCCAGCGTCAAAAATTCCCATATACACGTTCGTGTTCACGGTTGTCTCAAAAAATATGGGACCCACGATCCGAGTTGCAGACACAGCACACCAGACTCCGACTTTCTGATGGTGAAGAGGTTGCTCATGAATCGCATGCGGATTGACTACTGACCGATATCTGCTATTCTGCGAGTTCATATACCCTGACAGACGGAACCAGGCTTGGTCACTCATGAAATACTGCAGCGGATCCATCAACCCACTCGCAATTGTTTCAAATAGCCACGTGCAGTAATGCACACGTCTTTCCTTGTCGGGTTGCTTCAGTTCTTGCACACATGACACTTTGTACGGTTTCATCCATCGGTCGTGTAAAATGCGTTGGCAAGAAGGGCACGAAATGTCCGCCTGCTGAGACAACTTACGTGTAGACTTCCTAGGGCTTCTCTCCATCCGTGTGAAAACATCGGCGATCGCATCAGGTGTGCGAATGGGCGGGGCCTGATTCTTTTTGCCGTTTGCAAGTGACCCTGTCGTACGCCACTTTCTCACCAACTGCTGTATTGCGCGCTTTGCTGGGACACCAACGGCAGGAAACTTTGTTGCAAAAATGTCCCGCGTTTCCTTAATGGAACCCGTGAGAACGTACGCCTCCACTAATGCGATTCTTTGTGGAATGGAACACATGTCGCTCAGCTCGTACTCGCACGTTTGCACTACGTCTACACAGCTTTCGTGATGAGGGTAGTCAATCGGCGCACCACTCTGGCAGGAAGCCGGGCTACTTTTTCGTGGGCCACCCTGTGTAACCCTTATTACAGATTAATATGAACTGCGCAGGAACTTAACATGAAAAACGCATCAAAATTGGACACCACAACAATTTTATATTGGCATCAGGTGCAAATTTACCTCTTTTCACCGTGGCTGCCAATGTGAGATTTGATGATCTTGCAGTTAAACGCTGTGACAGATGGCCGGGGTCCTTTCCCAGTCGGGACGCCCTTCTGAGGAGAGGACATGTCGTCAGCAGTACCTCCCCCTGGGTTGCACCGGGCCATGGGCTTGGAACTTAGAAGCTCAAACCTGTTGGGGCCCGTGGCCACCGACAGGGGGCACCTGGACAGCTCTGGAGCCTTGGCATGCAGCACTTCCGCCACACCCAGAAGTGCAGCCAGAAGAGGAGCTGGATTCCCATGAAGCATTTCTGCCAAACCTGGAAGTGCTGCAAGATCGGGGAGCACCTGGAGGAGCACTTCTGGGTGCAGGATAAAAGAAGCCGCCTCACTCCATTCGGAGAGCTGGAGTCGTGAGGCAGAGGGCGGAGCTTGTGCAGGAGGAGTGGAGGCGGACAAGGGAAAGAAGAAGAGAAAGAGAGAAAAGAGAGGATTGTGAGCGACCTGTGGTGCTTTGTGCACAGTGTGTGCTGTAAAGGAAGAACTGAAAATAAAGTGTGTGTTCTTGGACTTGTGAGTCTGTGCCTCTGTCTGGCTCAGGCTGATCTTTTACAACGCCACTCACTCTTTATACTTAAAATGTAACTGAAAAGTTGACTAAATAAAAAAAAATGCAATTTGACAACATTACAATATGGCATGCAGGCTCACGGATGGAGCTGGCTGCGTATCTTAAGCGGAACGAGTAAAGGACTGGCAAGCTTATAATTAATTTGAGCGTATGCTGTGAATTTAGGTGGACGGTTCCGTCTGTTTTCATTAGGGGCCTAACTTGACACATCCATTTCGGTTTACCTTTTCTAAAGCCAAACGGCATTGGACAACCTGCCGATGTGTCTGAATTAAAGTGGTTCTGCAAAGAATGGTGGGCGGAGGTATGAAAAGTCTGAAATAAAAGATTTGGAAAAGTTCATTTGCAAGTATTGATGCTTAAGGTGCTGCAAACAAGCATTGAAACAGGGGGCAATTACTTTTTCACATAGGTGAAAAAAGTGTTGGATAACTTTCTTCCCTGAATAAAGAAAATGGTGATTTTAAAAAGGTACTGAACGTTCACTCAGGTTCCCTTTCTTTAAACCTTTATCTTGTCTCAAGTTGCGAGGCTCTTCATTACAAAGTGCAATTTTAAAATCGACAACATTACAATATGACATGCTGGCTCTCGGATGGAGCTGGCTGCGTATCTTAAGTGGAACGAGTAAAGGACTGGCAAGCTTATAATTAATTTGAGCGTATGCTGTGAATTTAGGTGGACGGTTCTGTCTGTTTTCATTAGGGGCCTAACTTGACACATCCATTTCTTCCCTGAATAAAGAAAATGGTGATTTTAAAAAGGTACTGAACGTTCACTCAGGTTCCCTTTCTTTAAACCTTCATCTTGTCTCAAGCTTCAAGGCTCTTCATTACAAAGTGCAATTTTAAAATCGTATTGTCATGCACGTGAACACAGGGGACAGCTGAAGGGCCAAATTGACTGCCATTCTATTGCCACTCCAGGGGTTGGCGCTGTATCCTAATGCCCCTCTCTCTCTTTCTCTCCCTCTGCAGACATATTGATTGATGGCTAGAGCACCTGTGATGTCACTTCCGGCGTGCCCGCCCACTTGGACTTGCATCTTCCTATCAGAAGGGCCTAAAACAGGAAGCTCCGCCATCTTGGGGCAGTTCTGTTTTGATCTCGCGTCTGTAGAGGCGACTGCATGACAAATACGTGTTATTTCTTTTTAATCTCAATTGCATGGGGTGGCCGACTTGGGAACCCCATTGTCATGATTGACAGACAGAACACCTGTGATGTCACTCCTATTAGGCCCTCCCACCTGGACCCGCCTATTCCTATCAGAAGGGCCTAAAACTTGAAGCTCCGCCATCTTGGGACAGTTCTGTGTTGAACTCGCATCTGTAGAGACGACTCCACGATAATTGGTTGCTTTTTGTTTTTATAATCTCAATCTTGGGACCCCCAACCTTTTATCGTTGTTCTGTCTTTCAGTTACAGTATCTCTGATTGGATAAAACATAAGACACTCTCTCTCTCTCTCTCTATATATATATATATTTTGAATACAAAAGTCAAAATAAAATTTACAATCCCATTTTTTTGTTTCTATTTGCATTTTCCATATAATCCCAAAACGGTAATGGCCACCTTCTAATTTATTACACGTGTTCTCATATTTATTTCCAGAGGCACCTCAATGTGAGTTTCAGGTTTTTGGGGCGGACCAGGGCGTTAATTCGATTTCTTAGTTCAGTTAGTTAATTACATCGTCTCCAATTTTATTCTTGACGGTTTTAAGGAACCCATAGCCTCGTGTATTAGCCTGGTGTTTCGTGTTCTTGTTTTGTTGTTATCTTCATTAATAAGTTCATCACATTCAAAGAGCTCGATTGCTCTTCGTCATGGCCACTCAGATGTGCCAAGGTGCCTGTTTTTTGTTCGCCCTCGTCACTTGTCACGCATTTAAGGGCCGCGCCAAGTGACAGTTCCTTCATTTTTTTGTGTGGTGTCCTGCACTTTGCAGATGAATGGACGGCTCTCTGTATAAATAACCGTCCACAGTCTGCTGATTCAACTTTGTTCGCACATCGATATTCATTTCAAATCGACAATAGAGCTCGAATTAAGTTCTGGCACCAGAGCCTGATAAAGGTTACAAGCCTGTCAGTATAAATTATGTTTGAAATATTGATTCTTGTGCCCCATTTTTCTGCTGGAATTCATTTACATAATTACAGTTGCTCATCTTTCGAAGACTATTGACCCAATAATAGAAGGTCTGGCGTATTTAAAAATAACCCGTCTTTATGTTGAAAAATTCACCAAGCTAAAGCGTTAAAGGGAGGCTTTGGAGATTCAACTGCCTTTAATTTAAAGAGGGAAAAAAATAAATGATTCCCCTATAATAATAATAATAAAAAAAAACCAAACCTTTAGGATGGAGGCAAACGCTTCCTGTCAAATGGTGGTGCAGTGGTTAGCGTTACTGAATCACACATCCTGGGTACGAGTCTCACGCCCAGTCACTGCCAGTGTGGAGTTGGCACGATCGCTTTGCACTTCCTGTCAGGACCTTCACAGTTTAAATATATTTTACCACTGCTTATCATTTTTCCCCTACTTTTATTTACGTAACATTAATTTCATTCATTATATCCGCTCTTATGAATGTCATATCAATTGTTCAATATGGGGTTACAGATTCCAAGATTTGTTCAAATCAGAGGGAAGAGATTCAAGAGGTGACCTGGCAAGATGAAGACGTCCCAGTGGAGGGACGAGGACAAGGAGGACATTGTGATTGTGGGGTAAACAGACAGGCCACCCCTCCCATCGATCCAGTAAATCGATTACCACGGGACTACAGGATGTTTGCTTTGTTTTATTCCCATCAGTGTATTTCTTTGTTGCCCGTTTTTCATTTCATACACACCCTTAATTGTTTACATTTTCCACCATATGGAATTTCTTTATTCCTGATCAAGGCACTACTTAGAGAAGCCACCTGCTCCAATTCATTAAATAAAGATGCAAAATCAGTTAATTTAACTTGCAGCACAACCAAGGATTAGCACTCAATTTCTATAGATCTCCACAATCCTCACTCCCACAAGCGGCCATAGGATGGTGTGTGCCGGCATCTGCGTGGGATGTGGCGGAGAACAAAATGCAAATGTTTGTTCTTTTTTTAATGTCTTTAGAAAGATCAGAAGAGAACATTTCTTTTGTGTGTGTTGGAACATCACTAGCGTGGGAAACGTTTCCCACAAAAAAGAAAGTAACGGACGATTTTCTTCCATTTTTGATGTTATTTGAGGAAACGCTGCCTGGATTATGCACCATGCTAGTCAGTTTAATGCATTAACTCTCAATAACTAAATATTCATCCTGAACTATTTAGAAAAATGACACAGAGAACGGTGCAATCCCGAGATTTACAAGGACATAAAAAGTTAAGAACAAGAGGAACCCTTTTAGATCATCAAGTCCCTAAAGCACTTCCAAAACTGCTCACTAGAGGGAGAAATCCCATGAAAACCCCGGCCTAGATACAAAGAGGGACTCGCAGAACCTTTATACAAGGGACATTCAAAACGTTTTTGCACTTTTATATTTCCATTGGAAACGGTGACGGTGGAAGGATTAGTAATTGGTCATGTCAGTCCTACCGCCAGAAAATCTTGGGACCCCTGACAATTATGGTTGAGTACCTGGGCCCCCCTGGCTCCATACTACGATCATTTTGCCTCCCAAAGCTGATCGAGTGTTGTGCCTATGCTACACTCGAGCTTAATGTCAATCACATTGAAATTTCAATCAACCGTAATTAAATTAATATAATATCGCATCACATGTCATGTCCCATGATGTGAGGAGGGTCTGGTAGCTCGAGTCTACGTATATTTTTCAAGTCAGGTCAAGTTGGGGAGCATACACTGGTACAGCGTGTTGCCGCACCCACTACACGATGAAACAACTTGGGATCACCGTTGGCAACCCGCCAGGCAGACACGCGGTCCTGTCCCACCCTCCGGAAATGACTCTCCATCTGCCACAGTCAGATGTTATGTGGGCAACGCCTTGGCCTGGTCCAGCCATTCGGGTCCCCAACAATGAGGATCTTATGAGCTGATCACCCTCAGGGAAAAACGCCACATGGCCGTAGTGCCGTAACTGATACTCCCTCAGTATGCAGGTCATTTGCCTCATTCGGGACTCCATGAGCAACACAAAGTCAAACCAATGGTACCCAAGGATTTTATGGAGAGACACGGTACCAAAGGAGTCCAGTCTTCATCTCAGGTCACTGGATAGCGTCCATGTCTCACAACCATATAGCAAGACAGGAAGACCAGGACTCTAAAGACTTGGACCTTCGTCCTTTTGCATTGATAATGGGAGCACCACACACCTCTTTCCAGTGACCTCATGACCCCCATGCTCTCCCAATCTGTCTACTGACTTCATAGGAAGAGTCACTAGAGACATGAATGTCACTGCCAATGTAAGTAAACCTCTCGATGAGGTCAACTCTCTCTCTGCAGACAGAAACACTGCTGATGGCCGTGCCCAGGAGGTCATTAAAGGCCTGGCTCTTGATTTTTATCCAAGACACTCGCAAGCCCAGACACTCCGACTCCTCACTCAGTCTCTCGAGCTCCCCGATCAGAGCCTCCATTGACTCCGCGAAGATCACAGCACCGCCAGATCACAGTATCTTTCTGCAATGTTTTTATTTCTGTACAGTGGGATGCAAAAGTTTGGGCAACCTTGCTAATAGTCATTATTTTCCTGTATAAATCGTTTGTTGTTACGATAAAAAATGTCAGTTAAATCTATCATATTGGAGACGCACACAGTGATATCTGAGAAGTGAAATGAAGTTTATTGGATTTACAGAAAGTGTGCAATAATTGTTCAAACAAAATCAGGCAGGTGCATACATTTGGACACCACAAAAAAGAAATGAAATCAATATTTAGTAGATCCACCTTTTGCAGAAATTCCAGCCTCTAAACGCTTCCTGTAGGTTCCAATGAGAGTCTGGATTGTGGTTGAAGGTATTTTGGACCATTCCTCTTTACAAAACATCTCGAGTTCATTCAGGTTTGATGGCTTCTGAGCATGGACAGCTCTCTTTAACTCACACCACAGATTTTCAATTCTATTCAGGTCTGGGGACTGAGATGGCCATTCCAGAACGTTGGACTTGTTCCTCTGCATGAATGCCTTAGTGGATTTTGAGCAGTGTTTCGGGTTGTTGTCTTGTTGAAAGATCCAGCCCCGGCGCAACTTCAGCTTTGTCACTGATTCCTGGACATTGGTCTCCAGAATCTGCTGATACTGAGTGGAATCCATGCGTCCCTCAACTTTGACAAGATTCCCAGTCCCTGCACTGGCCACACAGCCCACAGCATGATGGAACCACCACCATATTTGACTGTAGGTAGCAGGTGTTTTTCTTGGAATGCTGTGTTCTTCTTCCTCCATGCATAACGCCCCTTGTTATGCCCAAATAACTCCATTTTAGTTTCATCAGTCCACAGCACCTTATTCCAAAATGAAGCTGGCTTGTCCAAATGTGCTTGAGCAGACCTCAAGCGGCTCTGTTTGTGCTTCCTCTTCATCACTCTCGCATACAGCATCTCCTTGTGTAAAGTGCGCCCAATGGTTGAACGATGCACAGTGACTCCATCTGCTGCAAGATGATGTTGTAGGTCTTTGGTGCTGGTCTGTGGGTTGACTCGGACTGTTCTCACCATTCGTCACTTCTGTCTATCCGAAATCTTTCTTGGTCTGCCACTTCGAGCCTTAACTTGAACTGAGCCGGTGGTCTTCCATTTCTTCAATATGTTCCTAACTGTGGAAACAGACAGCTTCAATCTCTGGGACAGCTTTCTGTATCCTTCTCCTAAACCATGATGGTGAACAATCTTTGTCTTCAGGTCATTTGAGAGTTGTTTTGTGACCTCCATGTTGCTACTCTTCAGAGAAAATGAAAGGAGGAGGGAAACTTACAATGGACCCCCTTAAATACTCGGATTCACCTGTGAATGTAGGTCAGGGGTCACTGAGCTTACCAAGCCAATTGGAGTTCCAAGAATTAGTTCTAAAAGTTTGGGAATCAATAAAATGACAACGGTGCCCAAATTTATGTACCTGCCTGATTTTGTTTGAACAATTATTGCACACTTTCTGTAAATCCAATAAACTTCATTTCACTTCTCAAATATCACTGTGTGTGTCTCCTATATGATAGATTTAACTGACATTTTTTATCGTAACAACCAACGATTTATACAGGAAAATAATGACTATTAACAAGGTTGCCCAAACTTTTGCATCCCACTGTATGTGTATCTCATATGATATGGCATCAACGATCACAGTGCCCACCTACGGAGCTTAACTTCTGAGTCATACACATTCTTGACGTGAATCACCTCATTTTTCACACACTGTGACTGATCCTTTGAATATTTTGCATCCAAATTTGTACAAGAGGCTGAGATCTCCTCTGTGCTCCTAAAGTTTAAAAGTGGACAAAAAAACAGGCGACTGTCACACATGCACGAATAGGAGGGCCCGATGGTCTGGGAAAAGAACAATTGAGGGGAGTGGACATGGAATGCTTATACCTCCCTCTCTCTCTCTCGCCAGGAGAAAAGAAAATGACTAAACGTACCTTTTGGAACTTGACCGCAGTTACACGCACCCACAATAAGCAAATCCACTTCCGGCTTTCGAAGTTACGATGACGCCACTGGATGACTTCTCTCCCAGTCCACTCCTGATAACCTCACTTCCACCTTCCCTCTGTGTCATCATCTCCAGTCCTTTCGAAGATACTGTCACTACCCGATCTGCACACGCATGTTCAGAACTTTACTATTACGACCCTACCCGATCTGTGTTTTTTTACTTTGCGACACGAGTCCCCATCTGATTTGTCTCGCGCACAAACTCTCTGCTTAATTAAAATTCATTTCATGACGATTTGCTCTGCGCATGTCTAATGTATTACGACACACGTCACTTGTCAGGTTGGACATGTACTTGCGAGTCATTTTGTGTTGTTGTTTATCTCCGTCTGTAAGTGGATTAGTTACTGGAAAAGATGGCAACTTTTGAATTTTATAACGTCTTGGAAGATGTGTCCCATGAAAAATTTAACTCTACTCGAATGAAGAGGGAGCGAAATGAAATGCGACGTGTGTCTGTGAACTTTATAATGGCCATCTACAGCTTTTTGTAAGTACATCACTTTTAGTTAAACCACTTCGTAATCTCGTGGTTTAATCGTAAAAATCACAGTATTCTGTGTTTGGGTTATTGGATTAATAGATGTATGTCATTTATTTCGTAACGCCCTATTAGCATTTGGTGGTGTGTTTCTTTTAACATTTGTCCACATTTTTTATCTTAAAGAGCGAATGGCATGCTAATAATTAAGCAAAAAAATGTAATCTTGGTGTCGAATTAGGAATAGAATTAGGAGAACACGTCTGACACTCGACCGGTGTAAAGTGTGCCCTCCAAAGCCATCGGTATTTTTTATTATGCTGATATCAGATTACATCAATGCAATAGTTTTTCCATAATAAAGTTAACAAAATACAAGATGAAGGCTAAATTACATACAAGAGTAGCAACAACTAAGTTATTACGAGAAAGCAGGATACGGATAATAGCATTACAAATTGTTAATGGATTTCTTTAACCTTATTTAGTAGAAAAAAATTCCATGGTTGAAAGCAGGCAATTTTAAAACTTATATTCAAAGCCATCAGAGAAGTGTGGTGTGCGTCTGATGTGGCACAGTGACAGGCTGGGCACCTGCTGTTGTCATGTGTTATAAGCTTATAGAAGTTCACATACATACATTTAAATAAATATAATGGAGAAGGCTTGCTCCTTAGAAATAACTTTTCTTATTGCTGCAGTTAGAAAACAATGCCCTTTATTGTAATTTTTTTCTTGACACTACAGGATGCCCGGTGGTAACCAGCCTTCCATGTGGCTGAACAGATGCCAGTGTACCCGAATTCTGAGACACAACTGGATGTTCTTTTCTTCTGCTTTTAAGATTTCCAGTTCGAGATGATGTGCAGTTCATGTTAGATTTGCTATTTCTACAGGTAAGACTACTGAGGCTTTCAGTTTCAAAAATAATTTGTGCACAATTCCTGCAAAGCCTCCCCATATTTATTATTTGATCTGTAATATTTGAATACTGTACTGTATGTCTGCTCACTCCAGTAACTAACACGGCTTTTTAATTTTAGACAGGTAAGCCTCAGAGTGCAAATCCTCACAAACACAGAGACTTGAGGTGCATCAGTCCCAGCAGTCACTAAACAGGGATGTTGTTCTGTTTTGCAAAATAACATTTATTTCTTAAGTTACTGTGCTTTTGTTGTTGGATTTAAAGAGCTGAGAATTAATTTTAACTTAAAACAAAACTAAGGCAGAAGAGAGAAACGAAGATGTTTTCATGTAAGTGCCGACACCTGAGCACATCACATTAGAAGTTCAGATATACAGAGATTGTAACACAATGTCTACTGTATGCGTAATGTAAAAGGAAAAAACATGATGCTACATATAATGACAGTTAAGTTGGGGTTCTTTCAAAATCCAACAATAAACCACAGTAATAAAAAAAAATATTATTAGTTAACTTACTCTAAGCAGACCTTTATCTATTGTGATGGTTTACTTTGGTAATAATTGATCTACAGGTGAACCAAGAAAGGAGGCAGAACAAGAAGGAAGAGTACACTTTATTAATGTTTGAACTCCCTGAGTGAACATTGTGTATCTACTGTGTTTATGTTTTTTACAGTGAAGTAGAAGATTCTGGACGTGTTATGGGGCAGCAGTTAAAGAAGAAGGATGGAGAGATGTGTGCCATGTTGAAGTAGAGGCTGCCCCTCCTGCCTGGCACTTCTAGAATCCTCCAACTCAATCCCTGCTCTGATCTGCTGTGCCTTTGCCAAGTGATCACGAGGTATTGGCCTTTTGTTTTTCTTCTGAAAACTGTCTCAGTCTCATTACACTGGCTTCTGTCTCACATAGAATTGATTTCAAGGTTCTATTAAATAATTAGAAGGCTTTGAGTATTTTAGACCCTGCCTGTATTTTGGAGTGTCTGCTCCCAACATTTCTTTTCTCAAACGTTGCTTTGCTTTTTATTCCAAGATCAACCCTAAAAACTGGCAGCTTTCTGTACTCCTGCAACAAAATCTGGAATGCTTTGCCAATAGAGTGCCAGGATACAAATTTCAAGCATTTCGAAAAACTTTTCTAATTTGGCTTCTTCTTAATTACTTGCATTGGTTGTAATAGATTAGAAATGGTACTGCGTACACTTTGTAAGCTCCGCACTGGGCACTAACCTCTGCTGTTTTTCTCTGTTGCTTTTTTCCAGTTTATTGAAATGGTGCCCCCCTGCGTCTCCACCATCTGTTAAATCAACTCCAACTATCTGTGACAGAAGAAAAGTTCACAAGACGTCCTGAAATGGAATTGTGATTGGAGTGAGACGGCCACAATTATGTATGCGGGGATGTGCAGAGGGGATCTGTGTGGGCTTTGGCTTGGGACCCCCAGAGGTTTATTATCTCCAGTATCCTTGAAGGCTGCAAGTTTGTCTTTGTCCCCGGCCATTTGACCAGGCAGTGTGTTTATTACAAAGGACAAGGAGCCCTCCGTCTGCTTCTCATTTACTTTTATGATGCCTTCAGTTTTCTTTGTAACTGTATATTTTTTGTAGAGCAATTTGAGCAGCACTTGTAAGCAAAGGTGATATAAAAAATATTATTAGTGAACAAATGTTAAGGGACAGATCAGGAAAAATATCAGTTTAAATAGAACACATTTTTATGGAATATTGCTGGATAACAACTCTGAGTAGCATCTTGTTCATAAAGTTAAAATAGCATTTTTCCCTTTTTGGCAAATTTAATTTTTCACTTTTACTGTGTTCAAAACCTTTGCCAAAGTAAAAATCTGTAAAATATTTGTGTTCTCCTTCCCTAATAATTTGTAACACCTCCCCTTGTTGGCCATTTTCATTGTAGTTGTGTTCTAGTTAAATGCATTTACCATTTATACATCGTTATGATTACTGAATTTTCTGCTCATAATATACATACAGTATATATATATATACATATAAATATGGGTGTGTGTGTGTATAATTTGTTTTTGAGAAACATTGTTCACAGATCTTTCACTTTTATTTTTAAACATACCATTTATTTCATCAATAAAAAATGTATGAATAAGTGTATTGCATTTCCTTTTTTTAAAGTTATAAAAATGAACCGGCGCGGTGTCAATATGGGTGAATAAAACCACTGACATGAGACGAGGAGTCTGCACACAAACAGCATCGGTGTGTTATGTTGATTAAACTTGTAAGAAAGAATATCACTGACCTCAGTCTACATGCTGTTCATCATGAACTGAACTACTTCCTGCTGTTTAAATTCTGCTCAGTTAGTGAAGAATATTTTATTTTAACTGCTGTTACATTCAGTTCACTTTTATTATATTAATTGGTAAGTTGGTTTCTCAGGGTGGTTTACAGAGACGCCTTGAAATAACATTAAAAACACATCACTAAGAACAAATGTATTACAAATATGAACTATAGCAGCAGGCAACTTGCTGTAAAAAAATGGATCAAATAGATTGGTTCAAGCGATAACAGCTCATTTCCTTAATTTAAGTCTGTGGATATAAAGTTAAACTTCTTTGTAAGATTAATAGCCATTGGAATAAATGAGGATTTGAACCGGTGGCTTTATGCTCTTCATTTCTTCAGCATCTGACCTGATTACACAACTGAGAACGGATTAAAGAATTTTAACAAGTGGACAGTCACAGTTAACACTAAGGACAGGGACAGTCAGCAACACAGTGTTCTTTTCTTTTTTTGAAAAAGGATCATCTTATTCTATAAAACTGGTTGGATACGTTAGGTTTTATATACCAGGGGCCTCGTGTATAAACGGTGCGTACGCACAGAAATGTTGCGTAAGACCTTTTCCACGATCAAATCGCGATGTATAAAACCTACACTTGACATAAAGCCACGCACTTTTCCACGGTACCTCATAGCTTGTCGTACGCAAGTTCTCCGCTCGGTTTTGCAGACTGGCGGCACCCAGCGTCAAAGCAGTGCTACTGTTCCTGTGTGATTACTCCTTATTTTCCTGACGCGGCTTTATATATACACTGAAATTAACCGCATATTGTTTATTAGTGTAACGCATCTGATTGTAATTAACTTGTAACAATATAATGGTCCAGGGAATAGCCGTAGTTTTCCAAATACCAGAACTGCTTTAGCGTTGTTACTCTCACTGCACCTTCTTCTTTCAGCTCCTCCCGTTAGGAGTTGCCACAGCGGATCATCTTTTTCCATATTACTCTCACTGCACCACTCAGAGTATTTATACCACTGTATCTGAGTGTGAATCACAGCAGCAGCTGATCGGAAAGAGAATTATCGGTGTAGAACATCAAGCACACGCTGTCTCAGCCACTGCAAAACGTTTCAAAGCCTTTCCTGTACGGACCTCGCGGTTCAGAAACAGTTTCATCCCAAGAACTCTAAACGCACTCAATCAATTGCTCCTTGTAGAACTGTTAGGACTTATAAGTACAATCACCTCACTGTAAACTTGCACTGCAGTTATAATATTACACAGCCTGCGCCACTTTATAAAGCGCGTATTTACATATGATGACGATATCATTTTTAAGATGAAGTGCAGCAAAATATGTTTATTAAATTATACACATAAAACTTTAACTTCATTTAAATAATCTATCTTCTTCACTGGGACTGGCGTGAAGGATAGAATAATTAAACATGTGCTACGAAGATATTTCAATGTTCCTTAAACGTTTTGAAGAATCGGCGCTCTAAGCACACAGATGGCTTAACGTCTATTACAGAGCGGATTGTGTGGTGATTGGGTATTTGGAGAAAGAAAAGCAAGGACTCTTGGGGCCGCCATGCCAATATATATTGAATATAAAACAGAAAGAGAAAATAACGACACAGCTAAAAACGCAGCGACAAATTTCGGCAAAAGTTAAACGCTTGTGTCATGAGCACGAGGCGGCTATGCAGTGTCTGCAATGGACGTGGCCATCCACCGTGCATAAGATACCATATTGACATTGGACTTTCTCTATTGGACATAGAGCCGCCCCTGAGTACTGCTGCAATAAATAATTTCATCGAAGGTCGAACACAATCACTGCGCCATGAAACTCATGTTCAATAACGTGCTTTAACTCCTATCATCATGAAAATGACATCACGTATACATCTCAGTATTTTAGTTATTCAGAGAGCTGTAATATCACAAATGTAATGGACTCTGTGTCCAGTTGGAGGAAGAGAGCCAGTTTAAGAAGCAAGTAGTGATTCACACACACAGAGCACATAGAAGATCACATACAAAACAAATCATTTAACGTGCTACTTTAATTACGATGTGATTTGAGAAACTGGTTAATTAAACGATTTTAAGATGAAGTTTATGATGTTCTACTTTAATGACAAAATAAACTACGTGATTAAAGTGGAAATGTCGAGATTGTGCTTTTTCCCCACTGTGTGCCTTTTTTTTCTCTGTACCCTAATAAGCTTTCATACGACACTCAGATGGTGGGCTACAACTCGACTTTTCACGGCGACTTTGATATGTGACTTCTTTTCTATTTCTGGCACTGTACGATTTTGTGAACGTGATCTTTCAAGTTTCTCCAGCACGCTATGTCACTCGATCAACTTCCTTTTGTTGATTACACCACGGTTTATTTGAACAAATAGTATGTTTTTCCTTTGCCTCCACTTGGTATTCGCTGAAATTCTTCTATTTCCCCCCGTGCTTTTCCCATTGTCTTTTCACAGAAGGCTGAGCTTAAGGGCGATTTATATTGATTTGAATATTCAAAGAGGTGTAATTCTGGGAGGAGTTGGGGCGTTACATAATGCGCGTACACGAGCGTAACTTTTCACGCTGATCGGGATTTATGTAGCGGAAGAACACAGAAGTTGGAGTACACACAGATTCCTGCATCTGGATTTTTCTTTGCGTAAGCACATTTCGGCTTTTGTGCTTACGCCATGTTATAGTGCGAGTTCTACGCACGGCGTTATACATGAGGCCCTGATGCCTTAAGACAAATGGCAATTTTATTAATATTAATTGATGTCTAAAGATATTTTTAAACAAACACAATTTGCTCATAAGAGGGATATTGCAACAATAGATCAAAACGGAAAGGAAACTTTATATGATTTATTACGTGAGAGGGAAAATAAAAACACTACATACTTTATATAGCTTATATACGTATAGTACCTGCCAAATAATCCAAAGAGTACACCGCATGTGTTTCGCCCTAATTGGGGCTCATCAGGCATGCACACCTAAGCCGGCTCTTACGGCGATTGAACATTGGACATCAACATTACGCCACAAAGGCTACTTCGTTTATTTTGCAGGATGAATATTTTCATTATGGTCAACTATTGTGGAACTAAAATGAATAATATACTTTATTGTCAAGTTGTAGTGCATGCACAGTTCCGATCGGGCCGTGCCGTAAAGTAGATTTTTTCCTTTTTAATGTTTTTTTCATTAAGAGCATGCGGTGTATGTCACTACCTGGTTCCCGTTGCTGGCCCAATCTGTTAAACGCATGCGTGAACACTTTACGGCATATTAAACTTTCAATACGCCTGTGCGCGCAAATAGGGTAGGTAAGCAGATCGGGTAGCGACAGATACGATGCCACTGGATGACTTAACTTCCAGTCCACTCCTGATGACCTCACTTCCGCCTTCCCTCTGTGTCATCATCTCCGGTCCTTTTTCCAAACGTCATTTCCTGTCCGTCTGTTATAAAAGTCCCCCTGGTTCACCCAATCAGTGTCTATTGAAGTCTGTTATGTGCTTGTATTACGGTGCAGAAGGACGAATCAAAGTGACCTACAGCATACGGGACAGCGTCCCAAACCTTTACGCGAGTCTTTTGTGTTTTCCGTCTTTCACAGCGACATGTGTTGTTTAGGCTTTCGAAACGCCGGGGTAATTCTAAAATGAAGGAATCCATCATAACGTGAAATGTACCTCTTCCGAATTTTACTTCTGGATCTTGGGATTCCTGATCGTCTGCTTCTGCTTCAGATCCGTCGGACTCAATTAGATGTCTTTGGTCTTTTGCGACGCAGACCTGATTTGAATGCTGCGGGAATTTTCATTTAATTTGCCGCAGCTTTAGCCTTCCACTGTTCGGGGGCCCCTGACAGTTGTCACGGTTGACTCCCCCTGGTGGCGGCTCTGGTCGTGTCTGAGAGTGTCATGTGATGGGGATAATTGAATCTCAAAGGAAGTTTGACTATGTGATGTCATTTGTTTTTGAAATTCTTAATAATTTAAGAAAAAAGGGTGGAAATGTTTTGAACGTCCTTCGTAGAAGATTTACCCCTCATACAAAATATTCTTTAATAATAATGAAGCTCAGTGGAGCACCAAGGCAAAAATTGAATTGCCTGTAACATGAAGACAATCAGAGCACCTGCACTTCACAAGAGATCATCCACCTGCAGCTAAACCTGTTCAGACCCCTAGCCAGGACTTGGAGGGGAGAATAACCAGGAAAAGCTTGGGTTGCTGCTGGATGTGGTGCTGGTGAGGCCAGAAGGGGGCGCTTACCCTGTGGTGTGTCTGAATGTGGATCCGAGTGCTGAGATGGGGACCCTCTAAGGCAGACTCCTGTCAATCATGGAGAATCCACTGCATCCACTGAACAGGATCATCTCCAGACAGAGGAGCAGCTTCAGCGACAGACTGCTGTCACCGTCCTGCTCCACTGACAGACTGAGGAGTCACCACACTATGTGACTTGGGGGGTAAACGTTAACATTATACAAAGTTATTGTCTGTTATACCTGCATTGTTATCACTCTTTAATTTAATATTGTTCTTTATCAGTATGCTGCGGCTAGAGTATGTGAGTTCCCCCTTGGGATTAATAAAGTATCTATCTATCTGCTGTAAAACTGACACTGCCCTTCAGATGAGATGTCAAACCGGGGGTCTGGACTCTCGGTGGTCATTAAAGATCCCAGGGCACCCTTTGTAAAGAGTAGGGGGTATCCCGATGTCGTGGCTAAACTGCCCACCACATCCCCCTAATCATTACCTGTGTCTAATATTCTGTCTCTCTCTCTCACCCCTTCACCATCTAAAAGCTGATGTGTAGTGTGCCTACTGGCACAAAAGTGGCTGCAGTTGGGGTGGTGTATTGCCCACCTCAGGATTACTTTGATTAATGGTGTTCACTCAGTATCTTCAGAGTCCAATTCCCATGGGGTTTCTCTTCATCGTGTTTAATTTAATTAACGGTACCCACTCACTATCATCATAGTTAGAAAATCGGTTTGCCCCGCTCCATGTCCGTAAGGGGAGGTACTGTTCAGTCCATGCTTGTTCCCCCGGACCATATACAGAAGAGGCGCCCCGGCCGGGGCCGCCACAGTGTACATATCTTGGACACAACCATCGAACTTCTACAACTGTCCTCAGGGTCGGTACGCATGGCCCTCAGATAACGGTGCCCTTTGTCGCTCTACTCTATGCCCACTCAAATCCCTTAATCCTTTTGTTTTTGCGGAGTATTTCCTTATTTATTTATATTTTGCATTTTTTGTAACCTTTAGTAAAATCCTCCTTTTTAAAAATGTATCTGCAAGCTGCAGTCATTTTTTTTGTGACGCTCCGCTAATTAATTTCCCATTGGGAAGTTAAAGGATGTTCTTGTTTTGTTGGTCATCTGCACAGCTGGGCATCTCCTCCTGCTTCCAGCTTAAAAATGAAGGATTTCAAAATAAATAAATAAATAAACGAAACCGCTCATTGTGCAGCCTTTTCTAATAGGATTTCCTTATTGTCTTTGCAGCCATTATCTGGCTCTACTTTAGACACACGGAGATGGAGCGCTTCGTTAGAAACACTGACTAAAATTAGCAGAAAGGAAGAAAGAAGATGATGTGTTTTAATCTCGTATGTAGAATCAGTTAATAGTCAATAATAATAAAAAAATAACTCCAAAATACGGTCTCGTAATCACATTCATAAAGGGAATAACACATAATTCAGATGAAATGTCAAATAATACAATAGATGAATCTTTGTGGGAAAGAACAAAGGAAGGAAATTGTAACCATTAACTTTACAGTGGAAACAGTTTATGGAGGATAGTAAAAAAGCGAAGCGTCTCCATAGAAAATCTGGGATTTGTTTGGACTTTCCTTAAAAACCACGGAAGTCTCCAACGCTGAGGTCTACATGTATTTCTTAGATAGATAGATAGATAGATAGATAGATAGATAGATAGATAGATAGATAGATAGATAGATAGATAGATAGATAGATAGATAGATAGATAGATAGATAGATAGATACAAGCACGAGAACTGAAATTAAGGCAAACAGAGAAGCGGAAACTAATTAAAAATAAAAATACGACGAATCTGAGGGCTCATTTAGCTCGACGTCCTGCAACGATTTTAAGTAATCAGATGAGGAAAACGAGACTAAAGCTGAGAAGAGAAAGAAAGAAAGGTGAGCAACACATGCAGCCTGCTGGCACCAGTGGCCGAGGACCCTCATGTTTTGCCCCGCATCACTGGCGTCCGTCGGATGAATATTTCCACTGTGTGGCTATCAGTGCAATGGACGTTGTTGCTACGGGAACAGATCCCTCGAAATGCGCGCTCAATTAAAGCGTAACAGCAGTGCGCTTGCACAGACCGGTTTCTTGGGTTGAAAACATTTGATCCTGCCGACTACACTCATTAGGCCACATCATCTGTTTGATCACTGATAGTCAAGATGTGTTTAATGGCATTATGATCTGGGAGTGTATTTTGTTGAGCACATTTGGTTCATCGGGTTGAAGCAGTAAGCACGTGTGGAGAAGTAGGGGCCCACTCTAACCCACGGAGTGCCCATCAGCCACAGCACTGGCTCTCCACAGGGCTGTGTGTTGAGCCCCCTGCTCTATACCCTCTACACTCATGATTGCATTCCTGCCCACTACAGTAACACCATTGTTAAGTTCGCTGATGATACCACAGTAGTAGGACTCGTCTCTGTAAGGAATGAGGTGGAGTGGCTGACAACGTGGTGTAGGAATAACAACTTGCTCTTAAAATGCAACCAAGACCAAGGAACTCATCGTGGACTTCAGAAAGAAGGCAGACAACATCCAGTCACTCATCATCAATCGGGACTGTGTGGAGACGGTCTCAGATTTCTGCTTCTTACGAGTCACCATTAGGGAGGACTTGACCTGGGGAACACACACTGCTGAGGTAGTGAAGAAGACGCAAAAGAGACTCTGCTTCCTGAGGGTGCTCAGAAAGAACAACATCCCTGAGAAACTTCTGGTGTCCTTTCACCGCTGCACAGTACAGAGCATCCTGGTCTACTGTCTCTGTGCGTCGTTCTCGAGCTGCACAATAGCACAGAAGAAAGAGCTCCACAGGGCCATTAAGGTCACCCAACGGGTAGTCGGCTATCCTCTCCCCTCACTAGAAGAACTACATAGTTCCAGTTGTCTCAGGAACATCAAGAAAATTCTTCAGGACCCATCACACCCAGGAAATGCATTGTTTGAACGCCTGCCTTCAGGCAGATATTTCAGAGCCATAAAAACTAAGAAAAAAAGACTGAGAAACAGTTTCTATCCTTCAGCCATCACCATGCGGAGTGCTGCTAAGTGGTCAGTCTGACCGATTGCACCTTCATTCTAAGTTAACATTAGATAAGGGACAAGTGCAATATAATGTATGTATGTATGTATGTATGTATGTCCATCCATTCTCTTCCACTTATCTGAGATTGGGTCGCAGGGGCAGCAGCTTGAGCAGAGATGCCCAGACTTCCCTCTCCCCAGCCACTTCTTCTATCTCTTCCGGGGGAAACCCGAGGCGTTCCCATGCCAACCGGGAGACATAGTCCCTCCAGCGTGTCCTGGGTCTTCCCGGGGTCTCCTCCCGGTTGGACGTGCCGGGAACACCTCGCCAGGCAGGCGTCCAGGAGGCATCCTGATCAGATGCCCGAGCCACCTCATCTGAGTCCTTTCGATTTCGGAGGAGCATCGGCTCTACTCTGAGCTTCTCACCCTATCTTTAAGTGAAAGCCCAGACACCCTGCGGAGGAAACTCATTTCAGCCGCTTGTATTCACGATCTCGTTCTTTCGGTCACTACCCAGAGCTCATGACCATAGGTGAGGGCAGGAACGTAGATCGACTGGTAAATTGAGCGCTTTGCCTTATGGCTCAGCTCCTTTTTCACCACGACAGACCAATGCAGAGCATGTATGTATGTATGAGTGGAAAACATTGTTCTGCTGTTATGGACAATTGTGGATACTTATTTTATTCCCTTATTTTTGTTGTAACTTGAGTAATTGTGCTTTGTTTTTATTTTGATTTTTTATTTTATTTTTTCTGCACTGGAAAATTGCACCTAAAAATTTCGCTGTACAATGTCTCATGGCTACAATGACAATAAAGATTTTAATTATTTTATTTTGGATAAAGACGTGGCAGAGACGTGAAGTGACTGGCACGTAGAGTGCCCCAGGTAGGGGTAGGCAAGTGAAGCGAGTTTTCATTATGAAAATATCACTGCTTCCAACACAGGATTCTGGACCAATGAAAGAGAAGCAGTAAACGCTGCACCACCCACATAACCTTTCAAATGCGTATTGGTTTTGATGGTCCCTACTTTACAAATGGATGTGCATGCAGAGCTATTAGGAAGCATTGGTTAAAACATCTGAGCCTGAACAGCGTGACCTAAATAACATTTTTTGCGACCGTTAATGTTAATTATTCATTTAAGAATGAATGTGCAATAAACAAGATTGCGTTCCTTAGCTACGGTGCCAAAAATGCCACATGGCTCTCCGTTATGGTGGGCAGGTGACTCCTCTTTACATGAGAGCCAGGGCTCTGGGCTGCAGGAGGACCAGTGGCCACTAGGTGGTGCTCTGAGCGGATGGTCACAGGGATTCTAGAGGAAGGATTTTAAATGTAAAAGGAAGACACGTCTATTTTATAATAATAGAATCTCGTATGGGTGTCGTAACAAGAAAAGAGCTCCAGCCGCTGACGATCATAAAGAAGGAGATGCCCTTGAATGCGGATTTTAGATGCCATACCTATAGAGAGAAAGCAATAAAAGGTTGCTATCTGCCATACACGTGACAGGCGTGATTTATAGGTTGGTAAAATTTGCACGCACCAAGGTTAAAAAAATAAATAAAATAGATATGGCCTGACTTTGGGTACTCAGGGAGTCGCATGTTTTATTTTACGAGGGGCACTTTGGAAAAGCAGAGATGTACGATTTTCAACCCGCAGGATGGACACTGAATCCAGGTTTTTTTTTTTTATCATTAGTATTATTATCCTCCTTACTGTTATGCTTCACATTGAAAAAAACGAGTCAAAAATGTAGAATTTTTTTTCAACAAGTATAAATGTTATTACGTGTGCCACACACGTGCGAGTAGGAGGCAGTTAAAAAAGGCCTGAGTAATTGTAATACCACCACCGACCAGGGGGTGGCGGAGTGTGCCGACTGTCTTTCTCAGTTACTTGCAGACGATTCCCGGGAAATCCGGCCAGGTTCTGGCACCCTCGATGACATCACTTCCGGGTTCGACCCTAAAGATGACGTCACTTCCTGAACGGGCCTTTAAAGCCGCTGTCTTTCCTGTCTTTGATCAGTTCTGTTTTGGACTCAGTCTTGCGAACAACTCTGTTTAAAAATGTCTACTTTTTGCAGCCAGGACACATTATACAGGTATATAACAGAAACAAATACGATACGAAAACTTCAACAGGAACACAGTGGGAAAGGTGCGTCCCCAGTGCAGATGTAGTATGTGTCCTCTGTGTGACGTTTTGTGACAGTCACCAACGCGCAGTCTGACATCACAATCGGGACGGTAGACATGTGTTAGCCCTTTCGGCCCTGACATTCTATTACTACTACATATATTTGCAGCTATTTTTGTAAAGCACAGGTACGTTTGCAGCCGTTGGCACCGGGCGTGCACTACTATTAGCGTAGACTGGAGAGAGGTGGCAGTTGCTTTGGGTGCCGCCTGGTGGCATACAGTCCGCGAAACCCGGAAGTGAAAATGGATGCTTCTGCGCACCACATAGTGAGTAGCTGCTATTGTACAATAGCCACCAATTTTTGAGCTTCCTAGACACCCCAAGTTAGAATCATTTTTCCCATAAAAACAGAAAATCCAGGGCCGAGAGGGTTTTTAAAATTGCGCACTTTTCTCATGATATTTTTTTTCGGTTACTTGAACTTGAGAGCGTAGAATGGCGGCGCCGGATCCGCTTGCATCCATTGCAGGTTCCCACAGTGCAGGGGTTAGCGACTCCCACAGTTCCCTGCCCTGACTGTTGATTATTGACTATTGCCACATTGTGAAGAGTGCTTAGGGGGCTATCGTCTTTCTTGTCCTTCCATTTGATGGCAATCATTTTACCTTTTTTTTTTGCCATGCACCAAAGTGACAACCAGATTCACAAGGCCCATCGTGGCGGTTCTGTCACACAGTTCCACCATTGTCTGAAGACCAATTCACATCGTCAATACTGTCACTTGATTCACCTAATGGTTCAGATTCAGTCTGTTCTAAAACTGACCACACTGTTTCTCAATTACACGCCATTGTGGGCGTTGGTCGAAGGCTCCACCCCATTCATGAATATTAATGAGTTACATTAGCGTGTCAAAATGTATACAAATATTCATGATATTTTGCAGTCTAATGTTATTGTATCCACTAGATGGCAGCACACAGAGTTAACACTGTAAAGCGGATCATTACACATCACCCCAAGTTTGACTCGGGCTTAACCCTAATTACATAAGAATTCTGAGCCCGAGTCACGCGGAGGGGTATTGCCAAGGAAAGTTAAATTAATGGAATTGGCTCCAGCTTGCCCACAATCCTGCTTAGGATAAGAAAATTTAGTAAATAGCCTAAATAAAACAGCTCAGTAGGCACCGGACCTGCAAGAATTTTAGAGGGTTCAGGACAGATGTGAAGCCACCAGGAAGTTTACTGCTACATGTACTCCTGCTGTTGCGCCACTTACCTTCCTCCACTGACAGGGGAGCAACTATGCCCACGGATTTTGGAAATTGTGTTAACAACACTTTTTATAGATCCGGCCATTTGATGGTAGGAGGGAAATGGGGAGGTTGTTTCCCAGGAAGAGGTGGCCAGAGAGTCCCTACGAGAGTCAGAATGGCAGAGTGGGAGTGGCTTAGGGTCCCGTCACATGGCACGACTTTTCCAGCAACTTTCACTTGCAGGCTTCATTTCGATAGTCTTAGCAAATCAGATGCAGTTGTGGCGCTTGTTCACTTGTTTTCAGCCACAGACGTTGCCCAACAGTGATATCACCTCACACAACTTGATTTTCAGTCGCAGACATCAGTTACGTAATCTTAAGTGCAGTCTCCTGTCACTTTGTCATGTAGTTTGCCATCCTATAGTCCAACCAATTTGCTACTCGAACGGATATAATCACACAGGGTTCTGTTTTTGTCTCAAGCCGATGGGGTGGATGTGGAACATGGGTGTTTTGGAGCCATGCAAACCTAGGAGAGGGTCATGTCTCGTGTCCAGTGTTTTAAGTTTTGTCACACACGTGCACATAGGAGGCAGGTAGAAACAACCAAAAGAAGGTAATTCCACACCAGGCCAGGGGGTGGTGGGGTGCAGTAAACCTTTCTCTTTTATCCCTGCAGACCAAACACGGGAACTTCTGACATCACTTCCAGTTTCTGGGCCCGATGATGTCACTTCCTGTTTTGATGACATCACTTCCAGTTCCAGACACAATGACATCCCTTACGGTTATGGGCCTGATGACATCACTTGCAGTTCTCGGCCCGATGACATCACTTCCAGTTCCGGGCCCGATGACATCACTACAAGTTTCTGGGCCTGTAGATGTCACTTCCTGTTTTGATTAAATCACTATAAGTTTCTGGGCCCAGTGATGTCACTTCCAGTTCTGATGACATCACTTCCAGTTCTGGACACGACGACATCACTTCTGGTTATGGGCCTGATGACATCACTTGCGGTTCTGGGCCTGATGACATCACTTCCCTTGCCTTGCCTTAAAACCCAGCCAGCTTCCTTCTGTGAATCAGCTCTGTTGTGGACTCAAACGGTACCTTCAATCTTCACTCGTTGCAGCCTTTATTCAAGTATCTGGGTGGCTGCCCCAAACCTTTTTGACGTGTCAAGGCGTAGCGTTTCACACTTTCCATGGCAGAATGAGATTGTGACTGAACACCACACTGGCTCTGTCAGGCAGCACGTTATCGGCTGTCAGTTAAGGGAGGAGCTTGTGATGTTCTGGAAAAGCTAAACTGCTGGAAAATCACCATGGAGTCGTGTAGTTTGTCCTGCCCTGCGATTACTTGATGTGTAATCTAACATCCTCAGGCCACCGGATCACCAAACAGTCATCCAGTTTGACATCCCCTCCAACTAGAAGTGATGAAATGTGCCCCCAGGACCTACTCCAAAGGTGACCGAGAGGCCATGTAGGATGGAGAGAAGGCAACTTGAAGACAGCAAGGGGTTTTTACTCCGACGCTGCTGGTTGAGTTGCTTTGCTGGCACAATGTCTTTAATCTTTTGTTTTGGTGGGCTGGCATCCCCAGAGTAATAAAGGCTAACCCTAATCCTTAGGGGCTGGGATGTTAAAGATGTCTGCCAGCAGCAATTCAGGGGAACACTTCTGACCCAAAGGTGATTTTTGAGGTTCACCTCAGAAGTGACACTTAGATGGGCCTTAAGGAATGCACCGTACACTTGAAATGAGGAGCCATGTCTTAAGTAGCCACAGTGCTATGGAGGGACTATTTAGTGGCTGGACCACCATTACCCTGGCATAGTCAGACCCACTGTCTGTAATCATTTCCCACAGTGCAGTTCTTCTAGTTTAGAGGGATTATGTAATTCCAGTCAGTGTCGCTTCCTGATTTGCATTTGCTTCTGTCATTGTGGCTGGATGATCACGCATTATGTAACGTTTTAGTGGATATTTATTGTTTTCACACAGGATTTGATTATGTAATTGTAAGCCCACTTTTAAACAATGTTCTTTTGAGTTTATGCTCTCGGGGAATGGAAGCTTTGATTATTTTTAAAAATACAATTGCCAAGTAACTAAACCTTCACACGTACTTCCCATGAAATTTACAGGCAGTCGGGGCTATTAAAGTGAAGGAGTCTCACAAAAACGTAATACGCTGGTGGGCCAACACTTTATGACCACCTGCCTCTTAATATGCGGTTGTACAGTGCAAGGCAATATAGAAGGATTATAAAAAAAAAATTTATTTGGAGGAACAGGAAAAATGTAACAAAAAAGTTCACAGGCAGCAGGACATAAGCGATATGAAGACCACAAGAAAATCCAAATAACAGAAGCAAAAAAATACTTGAGGGTCATGAGATCAAAATCAAAGAAAATACAAAAACTCACAAATCCACCCAAAATCCACCAGGGAAACCACCTTGGACTACAATTCCCAGCATGCCTTTACAGGCTGGTCCCTTGGCCGTGATGGACAGGCAGCTCCGCCCTCTTGGGAATCCACCCACAAAATACAAGAAACCTAAGAGAACTGCAAAACTTACATAATTACAAAATAACTAGCCAACCCGCGGCGTACCATACGCCGCATAATCAGGCTGGTTTTTAAATGATTTTTAAGCACTGGGAGAAAATTAACATTTGAAATATCGGTAATGTAATAAATCAGCAAGAAAAGCAACATTGTAACAATGCACGGAACGAACCAACACACAATCGTCCGTGACTGAAAACTGGCGGACCGTAATCGCGCCTTCTCCTGCCAGATGGAGGGATGGGGGTGCACGGCGCGGAGTGTGGAACGGGACGAGAGGAGGACGACGTCCATTCAGCTCCCTCTGTCATGCTAGTCTGCTGAATTCTCGTTCAGTATGTACTGCCCGCTCATGTGCCCACCTCCAACTCGTCACTTGAGTCGTTGGCTGCTTTTCTAAATATAATCCACCAAGACACCCGACCACAGTAGTAGCGAGGTGTGCACAAAGGGTAGGGACGCAAGCAGTGGGAGCGTATGAGTCGCACTTAGTGGGAATTCCACGGTTTGCAGCCCGAATGGGGTTCAACGGCTTACCCACGCCTAGACACACGGTCAATGTCATGCATAATTATTTATTGAATGCTAAACACTTCAGGAAAGACACGGTTGTCTAAAACGGGTTGGTGTGAGAATACAACAGTAAGCGAATGAAAAGATGGAACTCTGGAGAGAGCAGAATACAACACAATAGTGAACCCGCGGCATAACAAACGCTGTGTGGCTCAGATGGGCATGCGGACTCTTACCACAGACGAAAGGGACTAACTGGGTGGGGTACTGAGTTTTTGCGTCCGGGCAAATGGGCAGGCAGTGCGAATGCCTAGAGAGCGAGGGTAGACGCCGGGCAGTGAAAAAGGAGTGTTGGTGGGCAGGGAAACGTCTTCCGTGTTCCTGCAGGAGCATCCAAGAAGACGCATGTTTGTCGCGGATGCGAATTGCTGTATGTAGCGTGTAAAACAGTTTGCTATGGTGCACACGGTCGTGCATCGTAACCGAAAACTCGGCTTTTAAAGACTGCTTACTTCATTGTGCTTTAACCTCAGTTGTAAAGGATTGTTTTGAGGATCCCATGGGAAACCCCTCGCAAACCGTTTCACACGCTGCATATGGCGATTCACCTCCGCGAGAAACACGCCTCTATGAACAGTCAACGTAGCTCGGAGGTGCATGACATGCACATGACATTAACCTGACCTGCACTGCATGTGGCCTCTCCGACAGACGAATATTCCTGTAAATGAGGCCATTTTTTCTGTGTCGTCGCGTCTGAGTTGGTGGGCGTGGCCCTGCGAGTTGTCGTCATATCCAATGGTCTTGGAGTTGATGGGCGTGGCCCCTTCCTGCGTGCGCCATAGGTGTCTCACTTGTCGGTGGCTTAGTGAATCCACGCCCCTTCCGGCGTGCTTTCCATGGGTGTCTTGCCTTAGTGAATTATATATATAGATAATAACTCTTTACATTTATATAGAGCTTTTCTCAATACTTCAACCACCACCTGGATGATGTGACGGCAGCCATTTTCACGCCAGTATGATCACCACACATGAGCTGTTAGGTGGTGATGTAGTGAGAGAGACAGAGAGCCAATAAGAGACAGGGGTGATTAGGGGGCTACAAAAACCAGGCCCTGGTGGGCAATTTAGCCAGGCCAACAGAATACTCTTTACGAAGGATTCCCAGGGACCTTTAATGACCACAGAGAGTCAGGACCTCGGTTTTATGTTTCATATGGGGGATGGTGCCCATTTGTACAGCACAGTGTCCCCTGTCACTATACTGGGGCATTAGGACCTGAGGGTAAGCGCCCCCTGCTGGCATCACCAACATCTCTTCCAGCAGCAACCCAAGCTTTTCCCAGTTTGTCTCCCATCCAAGTCCTGGCCGGGCCTGAACAGGCTTAGCTGCAGATAGATGACCTCTTCTGAAGTGCATGTGGCTAATTAGATAAATAATAAATGCTACCAGAACACTAATAATGAAAAACAATGAACAATAAGAAGAAGAAAATAAAAGAGATAAAACAAAGCCATTTAAATATAAGCCTTGGCCATAATAAGAGCAAGGCCAGGCTGCTTACGTTCCATTGCTTCGTTCCTCACCCCTGCTCTCCATCTTCATTGCCTCTGTTAATGAATTCTCTTTGTTTTTATAGCTTTAGTTTCCCTGGGTGGTAATTTGAGTTTGGGGGTCTCTCTCAAATGCCCGCTACTGCCCACAGCCCATTGTCAGACTTGTACATGCAATGTCACATACAGTACACTTTATGCTTAGGCATGACTGGCATGACTGACCTTTTTTCGCCAAGGTGCTGTTTGGTTCGTATTTCTCAATGAGCAGCTGCACTTGTTCCTGCTTGAGTGGTGGGTACAGTATTTCGTTCAGCCGGGGGTCCCGCTGCTTCGTATTTATGAATTCTGTCATCTGATCGGTGGTAAGGAAAGGCTTGCTCTTGGCACCACTAGGACAGAGAGGAAACGATGTATTAGATATTCCGCATTAATATTCTCTTTAGAGACAAGGAAACTCTGATGAAAACATTAGGGCTCACAAGAGACCTGCCCTGATTAGGCAAACTTCAAACACATGCATGGAATCTCTGATGACTACGTTCAATTTGGTATTTTAAGGAAACCTGTTTCCCCCTGCAGACCTGCATTTAGAGGGAGAAAAAGACACCATGAGCTCCGCTAACTTGTGATTTCCTGCAATTAACTTTAATGTTCACCGATGGGTGGGGTCAGAATGAGCGTCCGCACAATCCCTGCAAACTGGCTCTTCAGTCCTCGCAGAAAATAGGGAAAGGGGGGCTTCACCTGGAGTATATCTAATAGTGATTCTTTAAAAAAAAATGTCAGATCTATCCATCTATCTATTATATAGAGCCTTTCATGTCTATCTAATATATAGTACCTTTCATATATATCTGTGTATCTATTATACAATGCCTATTATATCTATCTATCTATCTGTTTATTGTATAGTGCCTTTCAAATTTATCTGTTTATCTATTATATAGTGCCTTTTATATCTATTTATCTATTATATAGTGCCTTTCACATCTATCTATCCACTTATTATATAGTGCCTTTTATATCTATCTAATATATAGTGCCTTTCATATCTATCTATCCATTTATTATATAGTGCCTTTTATGTCAAATATATAGTGCCTTTCATACCTATCTATCTAATCCTGCCAACTATGCTATCTATCTATATAATCCTGCCAACTATACTAAAATTAATATCTATCTATCTAAAGAGCTTCTGTAAAAAGCTAAAATTTCCACCTGGAGCCGAATAAAGTTCTCTTGAACTGTTCTGTATAGAAAACAACTGCACGACTCCTGATTTAAATTGTACCAATGAGAACAAAGAAAAAGTGAAATTCATTTTCTTTAGATCCCCTTTGTGTCTCAGTATTCTTACAATTGGAATCAAACATCCTTTTCTCCAAAAAACGGACAATCAGGTCACGGGGTGTACTTACTTTTTCACACCCCTTTTTCAGGAGTAGCCTAACTTGACTCACATATATATTTTTAAATAAGTCATCAGCCTGCAGTCACCGTGTCTTGTAAAATGAAGTGCTTTGAGAACAGGCTACTCTTGTAAACCGAGTCTGTTTAACATTTTATTAGACTGGACCACCAGGCCTCCACAGGGGGCTTGTTGAGAGGGTGTTTTACGACGCCTTGTAAAGTAGTGTTTATTACTGCCTACACAAAACTCAAAGTACCACGCTGTAAAAGCACACAACCTTACCAACACGCCCTCATGCCCATCTAAGACTCACTTATATGCTCTTCTGTGAAAAAAGTTTCCGCCCCAAAGCCTGGTGCACTGAAAGCTGGACCGACTGGCGCTGTGACTTTTGAATTTTTGGTGACAAAGAAGTGATGTGGTGTTTCTCCTGTTGGTATCACATGGCTGGCTATCAAACCACAACATAATAAAAATTAAATCTCATGTAATATCACAATGCTAATTCTAAGACAGTTTGGTGTTATGAAGCAGCGTCTCTGGGGATTATTGTGAGAGACAAGAAAAGAGACAGAGCCGCATGTATAAACGGTGTGTATGCACTAAAATGCTGCGTACGCCGGTTTTTAGGGCCGACTTTGAGGTTTATAAAAACTAAACTTGGTGTAAAGCCACGCACATTTCCACTTTTCTCCTGTCACACACATGTGAGTAGGAAGGAGCTGTATGGACCAAGGGAAGGTAATTCCACGCCAGGCCGGGGGGTGGCAGGGTGCACTAAACCCTCTTCTGTTGTCTCTGCAGTCCAAATACATGAAAACCTGCCTGATTCAACCTCGATGACATCACTTCCAGTTTCGGTGCCCTGAAGGAAGTCACTTCCGGATCCGGCCTTTAAAGCCGCCAAGTTTTCACTAAAACATCAGTTCAGTTGTGGACTCCAACCAATGCACATCAGTGCCATTTTCATACCCTTTTTGCAGCCAGGGATATGATATGGGTGGCTGCCCCAAACCTTTCCGAGTGTGTCGAGTCTGTTTATTTCACAGTCCGTACGCCACGTCCGAGTATGAATTCTACGTGCGGAGTTATACATGAGGCCCCAAAGAGACAATGACATGAGACAAGAATCATAGTTAATGGCCAGGCCAGGCTGAAACTAAGAGATCAAAAGAGAAACACAAGAAATCAAAGCACTGGGGGGGGGCAAACCACCACTCAAAATCCAAGTCAGAAGGTTGATCAAGAACATGAAACAAAACCAAGCAATGGGCCTTCTTGAGTGACCAACCGACTACTGCTAAAGATCTTGAAGGTTCATCCAACAGAGGGACACCACAATATGGAACAACTGCCATACTTCGATCGTCACTACCGCTTCTGTCACAAACGCGACAGTTTTGTGACAAGTCTGCAAGCCCCATCTTTCTTCCTCTTCCTCCGTGACATAAATCACCACACAGTTAGATGTCGGCATTCAGTTTGTAACCTGCTTCTGACCAAGATGGCGCCCCCCGTAACCACCGGGAGATCAAAATAGAAACACGAGAGACCAAAGCACACTTTGGGACAACGAAAAATCCAAATCAGAAGGGGATCAAAAAACCGAAATGGCACTCGGACTTCTTGAGTTACCAACTAACTGCTGCTAAAGATCTTTACAGTTTATCCAACCGAGGGATACCAAAATATTCACAGTATCTCTACCGCTTTTGTCACAAATGTGTCGATCGCAGTTAAGTGACACGTCTCTCGAGGCAAGTGAACCAAAGAACAGAACGAAATGAAATACAAAAAATAAACTTCAATGTTTACCATCTCTCACATGATTAGAGACCAACAAAAACCCGCATTTAAAAACAAGCAATTACATCATTGAGATAGCATGGAAAATGGCAATAAAATTGAACGGAGGGTCTCGTGGGGTTTATGGAGGGGAAACACCAGGCACAGGATAAGAACTTGGCCCAATCACTAACTCAGATTCTGTTTTTATCGTTAGAGTGGAGGAGAACGGGCCAGAAGAGCAGTGACATCACTTCCGCCCCAAGTCCACAAGCCCTGCCTCTTCCTCTGTAATATAGTAAGCCCCGCCTCTTCCTCCGTGACATAATCCACCATGCAGATGGAAGCTGGTGTTCAATTTGTAACCTGCTTCTGACCGAGATGGCACCCCCTGTAACCACCAGGAGATCAAAACAGAAACACGAGAAAACAAAGCACTGGAGGGGCGGCCGGGCAACCAAAAATCCAAATCAGAAGGGGATCAAAAAACCGAAACAGCACTTGGATTTCTTGAGTTTTTCAACTAACTGCTGGCAAAGATCTTTAAAGTGTATCCAACCGAGGGATACCAAAATGGGCACAGTGGGTAGTGCTGCTGCCTCGCAGTAAGGAGACCCGGGTTCATTTCCAGGTCCTTCCTGTGTGGATTTTGCATGTTCTCCCCATGTCTGCGTGGTTTTCCTCCCACAGTCCAAAGACATGCAGGTTAGGTGCATTGGCGATTCTAAATTGTTCCTAATGTGTGTGGGTGTGTGTGTGTGCCCTGCCCTGGGTTTGTTTCCTGCCTGGCGCCCTGTGTTGGCTGGGATTGGCTCCAGCAGACCCCCCGTGACCCTGTAGTTAGGATATAGCAGGTTGGTGGATGGATGGGATACCAAAATACTCACAGTATCGCTCGCTACCACTTACGTCACAAATGTGTCGATCGCAGTTACCTGACACGTCTCTCGAGTCACGTGAACCAAAGAACAGAGAAAAATTAAAATACAAAAAACTAAACTTCAATGGTTACCAACTCTCACATGATTAAAGACCAACAAAAACCCGCAATTAAGAACAAGTAATTACATCATTGAGATAGCATGGAAAATGGCATTAAAATTAAAGGGAGGGTCTCATGGGCTAAATTGAGGGGGAACACGAGGCAAAGATAAGAACTTGGCCCAGTCACTAACTCAGTTTCCATTTTCATCCTTAGAGTGGAGGAGAACCCGCCAAAAGAGCAGTGACATCACTTCCGGCCCAAGTCCTCAAGCCCCGCCTCTTCCTCTGTGACATAATCCACCCTGCAGATGGAAGTTGGTGTTCAGTTTGGAACCCGCCTCTAATGGAGATGGAGTTCAGTAACCACCGGGAGATCAAAACAGAAACACGAGAGAACAAAGCACTGGGGGGGGGGCAACCAAAAATCCAAATCAGAAGGGGATCAAGAAACCGAAACGGCACTCAGACTGCTTGAGTTACCAGCTACCTGCTGCTAAAGATCCATCCATCCATCCAGCATCCAACCTGCTATATCCTAACTACAGGGTCACGGGGGTCTGCTGGAGCCAATCACACCCAACACAGGGCGCAAGGCAGGAAACAAACCCTGGGCAGGCTGCTAAAGATCTTTACAGTTTATCCAACCGGGGGATACCAAAATACTCACAGTATCTCAACCGCTTACGTCACAAACGTGTCGATCGCAGTTAAGTGACACGTCTCTCGAGTCAAGTGAACCAAAGAACAGAACGAAATGAAATACAAAAACATAAACTTTAATGGTTACCAACTCTCACATGATTAAAGACCAACAAAAACCCGCATTTAAAAACAAGTAATTACATCATTGAGATAGCATTGAAAATGGCAATAAAATTAAAGGGAGGGTCTTGTGGGGTTTATTGAGGGGAAACACCCGGCAATGGAAAAGAACTTGGCCCAATCGCTAACTCGGTTTCTGTTTTCATCCTTAGAGTGGAGGAGAACGGACCAGATGAGCAGTGACATCACACACCCCAAGTCCTCAAGCCCCGCCTCTTCCTCTGTGACATGATCCACCCTGCAGATGGAAGCAAGCATTCAGTTTTGAACCTGCTTCACATGGAGATGGAGGTGTGTAACCAGGTTGAAATGAGGAGGTCAAAACAGAAACATGAGCGAAGAAAGCATTAAAAACCCCCCCAAAAAAAATCCAAATCCAAATCAGCAGGCGATCATAAAAACAAAATGAATCCCAGCACTGGACCTACTGGAGTAGCAGGCTAACTACAGCTAAAGATCTTGAATGTTTACCCAATAATAAAACCCCAGCTTCAGTGACGCTAACTCAACTTTGAGTGAGAACCTCTAGAAGAGGACAACACCATCGAAGTGAAGGTGCTAAGAAAATTCACAGGAAAAATAGAACCCCCCCCCCAAAGCTGGCAGCCCTCTTCACAATTGTTGGTTTCATACCAGGTGGTGAGTAATGCGCCATTTGCATTTTAAACATTATATGGTAGTAGATCTACGCTTACCATTCTGCAAAGATGCTGTCAATTTCTGGGCGAGGGCATAAACTGCTTAGAAATGCTCGGTAAACTTCAGGTGTAAAGTCTTCTTGTGGAATGGAGTCATTCTGTTAAACAAAAAAAAAAAATGTGAATAAATGACATAAACTGCCTTCGAACCCTCGTCACACATTGGCAATACATTGTGCATTCAATGTATCATCTAGTTTGATACACACACTAAGTCACGGCTACAGGTATGGCACGCACAACCCCGCTATAAATCAACATCCAGCCTGATATGCTGCTTCAGGTGGTTTGGTGGCCACATTCTCAGTTCACCTACATTGGCCAGTCAGTTCTCTACAAATTATGGAAGTATTGGAACAGAGGATTTAATGCCTCTCCTGATGCCAACCATATTCCTGTTCATGTCCAAAAACCCAAAGAAAATGCCTAACAAGGGAGAGGACCACCGTCAACCCCTGGCTTGTATAGAGCAAGGCCACAATAAATTTGTAGAAAGGAGAATGTATTGAACAAAAAGGAAAATAGAATGAAAGGTTTAAAAGAGCAATAATAATAATATTAATAATAATAATAATAATCCGAAACGGACTTGCAAAAAAGGCAATCCAAGGCAAACGTGTTTCAAATGGAAACTCACAAGAATAATTACAGCAACAAGAGCAAAAAAAAAATGAGCACCAAAACAAAAATCAAAGAAAATCACAATAATCACAAGAGCCACCAAAGCACATTATATCATATTTACAAATACATATAAATATATATATATACACACACACACATCTGTATGGGTATTGGCTGTGCTTCATTATAAAAAGTGCTAGGCGGATTAAAAAATCCAATCGAATGTCTTATTTCATTATTGAGTCTGGAGTTGGCACCCCTACTAAGTTACAAATTATGAGCTATACTTTTAATATATTTATATACATGTACATATATATATATATATATATATATATATATATATATATATATATATATATATATATATATATATATATCTATACTAATAAACGGCAAAGCCCTCACTGACTCACTGACTCATCACTAATTCTCCAACTTCCCGTGTAGGTAGAAGGCTGAAATTTGGCAGGTTCATTCCTTACAGCTTCCTTACAAAAGTTGGGCAGGTTTTATATCGAAATTCTACGAGTAATGGTCATAACTGGAAGCAGTTTTTCTCCATTTACTGTAATGGAGATGAGCTTCAACGCCGTGGGGACGGAGTTTCGTGTGACATCATCACGCCTCCCACGTAATCACGCAGTACATAGAAAACCAGGAAGACCTCAAAAAAGCGCTGAAGAAAACATGCATTATATAATTGAGAAGGCAGCGAAACAATAAGAAGCGGCGAGTGACATATACAACCATATTCATGAGTTCTGCTACTGAAACAAAGCACGATGTAAACCTACACTTTAAATTAAGTTCATAGACAGGCTGCCGCTGGCGTTTGTAATTTAGTGCCTGCCCATATAAGGCCGTCCATCAGCGGCAATCCAATAGCAAACTGCCACGGGTAAATATTCATGGGTGAAGGACTGTGCTTATGGAGAGGAAGATGAGATGGTCAGGGTGGTGTTTGGCACAAACTCAGCGAAACTGCGAGAGAAAGTTTTAAGTGCCAGGACTAAGGTAACATTAAATACAGCCATGGACATAGCACGAGATGGCACCAGCACAACTGGGAACCTTCGATGCATGTACACCGAGCGGCTCACGTGAACTGACGCAGTGCACAGATAAAAGCAACAGTTCCAAAAGGCTGAACAAAACCGAATTACACAATTGAAAAGGCAGCAAAAATATGAAGCGTCTGATAAGCATATTCATAAATCCAGCTACTGCGGAAACAAAGCACACGGTGGAAAAAGTCAATGTCCCGCTAAAGGAAGACAGTGTAAAAAAACCCGTGCATGCAGTGTGTCAGGTCTCAGATAAAGAAGAAGACGAGCTGTTTATTGATGCAGTAAGAAACGAATCGATGAATGAAACCTGTCATCTTTACAACGATTGACAAACACGGAATGTAACTTGAACACAACACATCCTACAAATACGAACCTGATTGAAAGAAATAATGATAATCAAATCCTTGATGACAGCAACACTCAGTAACACTCACAAAACAAATACTGTATATTGACAGTCATGTTACGTTATTTTTAAAATGTTCCCTTTTCTTTTTCTAGCTTTTTTAACACACTACTTCTCCGCTGCGATACCCGGGTATATATATATGTATATATATAACCCGATCTACATACTCGAATAATGGATACTTTATTCGCGATCAATGATTGTTTTGGTAAAGCCATACTCAGTGTATTCATTAGATGAACGGTAAAAAAGTAAGGGCGAGGGGAGGATGACTTATTGAGACACGCAGGGAAAACCACAGTAGCACGCGGGCTCGATGTACGAAAAAATATATCTTTTCAAGTTCTATTTACTCCATATGTGTCAAACTCAAGGCCCGCAGGCCACATCCGGCCCGCGTGTAATTATATCCGCCCGAGATCATTTTATATACTGTATTATTGTTATTAATGGCCCGGGGATATGAAGCACTGGTAACACAATAAACTACAGATCCCATAATGCAGCGCTTCAGCTGCCTTGCCGAACACTTACTGTGTCACTGCGGTCTCTTCAGTCGTTTCCTTACTTTGCGAAGGAAGCAGCTTTCTCACAGCTTCTGCACTGTTTTATAAACGAACGACATATAAGAAAGTCCTTTTTCCTTGCTTCGCCAACGAAGCAGCCTTTTTATTTAATCCACGGGTTCTCCGCTGTTTCATTGTTCATTTATTACGATTTTTATAGTTATTGTGTAGGTTTTATTTAATCCACAGGTATTTCACCGCTGCGAAGCGCGGGTATTTTGCTAGTAATAATAAAAGACAAAGCCCTCACTGACTGACTGATTCATCACTAATTCTCCAACTTCCCGTGTAGGTAGAAGGCTGACATTTCGCAGGCTCATTCCTTACAGCTTACTTACAAACGTTAGGCAGGTTTCATTTCGAAAGAAGCGGATTCTGGTTCATTTATTGTTTATTCTATACGAAAACCCCCCCTTCCCCCTTTACCTCCATCTCTTCCTTCTCTCTCTTCTTTTTCTTTCACTTTTGTCTCCGTGTCCGATTCGAATCTTAAAAACATCTGAAAATATTTTTAATAAAGTTTTGGTATCAGGCGTGACGTCAGCAGAAGCTGTAATGCTCCACCTGAGAGAAAAACTGTAAGGCTAGTCGCCAGCATTCAGACATCAATTCTGATTGCTTCACAGCCAAACAGGACACGGTAAAAAAAAAAAAAAAGAAATTCTACGTGTAATGGTCATAACGGTCAACAACGTCCGCCATGTTGAACTTTCTTATTTATGGCCCCATCTTCTCGAAATTTGGTAGGTGGCTTCCCTGCACTAACCGAAACCGATGTACGTACTTATTTCGGTGGTATGATGCCACTGTCGGCTGCCATATTGAACTTTCCAACGATCTTTGTTACTTATGGGCCCATCTTCAAGAAATTTGGTACGCGGGTTCCCAACGCTAACTGAATCCTACTTACGTACATATATACGTCCATAGCCTGCTGCGGCGTTGGGTCCCCCATCCCAATGCCTCCGATGTTGTTGGCGGCCTGCCTATATAAGGCTGTCCGTCGCTCCGGTCTCTACATTCCCTTCCTTGCTTCGCCACAGGATTCACGTCTCCCTACTGATAACTGCAGCCTTTTTATTTAATCCACGGCATCCCTGCTGTTTTATTGTTCATTTACTACGATTATAGTTATTGTGTAGGTATTTTAGACTTACTTTACATTGTTCAGGTACCCATTTCCTTTACGATTCCAACCGTACCCCCATTAACATGTCTATCGAGGTGATCACCATCGATCAAAGAACTGTCACTTACCGAGTGGTTTCCATGCCCGGAGATGGCGCCTGCCTTTTCCATTCTCTGTGTTACATATTGCACGGCCATATCAGGCTCACTCTTGATATCCATTGTGTCTTATGTATTGAATGACTGGCACAGGTTCAAGGTGTGGACTGATGACGTACAGGAGATAATTAGACTACACAGGAGCACTAGAAGAGTGAAATGCTTAAGCCCTTCACCTGTGGATCTGCATGTGAGTTGATGGCTGCAGCTGAATTGTTCGGTTGTCGCTTTCAAGTGTACCGAAATGGCCAAATATTTTACACCTTTCGACAACCGCCAATGCCTCTTAAACATCTTAGATTCACAGGTGACAATTTCAGTAGTGGACACTTTGATGTTTATGAATGTTTCAACTCTCAAAAGCTGGATGTGAAGTTATCGATGAAACTGGTTGTGTGCTTACAACGCTTGACAAATGGCGAATGTCACTTCAACACAACAAGTCCTACAAATACTGTCGTCATTGAAACAAACCATGAAACTCAAACCGATTATGACAGCAGCAATCCAAGCTGTGAGATTTGAGACAAGATTACTGTTCACATGGCCGACTGTACGTTACATGCTCAGAGTAAGCTCAGCGCACCTCGGTCATATTACAACCGGAGGGCCGAACTCACAATGTGGTATACAAAGAGATCCTTCACAAATAATTATTGGTGTATTTTCCCTCAGTTTAAAAAGGTTTAATTATATACAGTAATCCCTCCTCGATCGCGGGGGTTGCGTTCCAGACGCCCCCCCCCGTGATAGGTGAAAATCCGCGAAGTAGAAACCATATGTTTGTATGGTTATTTTTATATATTTTAAGCCCTTATAAACTCTCCCACACTGTTAACATTATTAGAGCCCTCTAGACATGAAATAACACCCTTTAGTCAAACGTTTAAACTGTGCTCCATGACAAGACAACAATGACAGTTCTTTCTCACAATTAAAAGAAAGCAAACATATCTTATCTTCAAAGGAGCGCCATCATAAAGGAGCGCCGTCAGGAGCAGAGAATGTCAGAGAGAGCGCTCGCAAAGAAAAGCAAACAATCAAAAAAATCAATATGTGCTTTTAAGTATACAGAAGGACCGCGATAAAGCGGCATTTTGTAGAGGAGCGTCCGTGTCCTCTGTGCAAACAGCCCCTCTGCTCACACCCCCTCCGTCAGGCAGAGAGAGTGAGAAAGATAGAGAGAAGCAAACAAGCACCGTTCGGGAAACATATCTTATAGCATTGAGGAGTTTTAGTTAATATGTAATACATGCTCTGATTGGGTAGCTTCTAAGCCAACCGCCAATAGCATCCCTTGTATGAAATCAAATGGCAATCAAACTGAGGAAGCGTGTAGCATAAATTAAAAGACCCATTGTCCGCAGAAAGCGGCAAACCAGCGAAAAATCTGTGATATATATTTAGAGTGCTTATATTTAAAATCCGCGATAGAGTGAAGCCGCGAAAGTCGAAGCGCGATATAGCGAGGGATTACTGTAATTATATAATTATGTATATATATTGTCAGGGATGCCAGGGGCAACGACCCGGCCGGGACTCCGTGAGGGACCAGATGTGGGTCTGCACCCACCCTGGATCACGTGGGGGCCACCGCCCTGGTTGCTTTGGGGGCCACGGGTTGAGGGCATGGAAGCCCCACCCTGCAGGGGCCTGTGGTCACCGCCAGGAGGATGACTTGGGGACCTGTTACCTCAGCACTTCCGCCACACCCGGAAGTGCTGGAGGGGAAGATTGAAGAGGACACCGGGTGAGCTGCCGGGAGAACAGCCGGCACTTCCGCCACGCTGGGGCGTGGCCATCAGGGGAGTGTCGGAAACACCTGGAGCTGATCCGGGACATGTATAAAAGGGGCCGCCTCCACTCTCTCTTCTGCCTCGTCCTTCTTCCACCCCACTCTAGCCCTGAATGAAGGGAGACTTAGAGATATATATATATATATATATTTGCAGCTGGAGATCCACAAAGGGAGAAAATGAATCACGTATCATAAAGTAGTTTTTTATTCTTGAGCTTTCAACCCCTACCAGGGGTCTTCATCAGAACTTAGACTTACAAGAATCAAAGGCAATATATAGCAATAACTTACGGGGGTGGGGAGGGGAGGTGGCTAAGTCAGTGTGGGGGGATTGGGTGTAAAGTCTTGTTTATTATGAATATGTTCTTCTTAAGTTTGCATATGCTAGATTTATGTCCAAGTGTCTGTTGATGGCGCTGTCATTTGATAAAAAGGATTCAGCCAGCTCTCTTGACAAACTTCAAAAAGAATATATATACATATATATATATATATATATATATATATATAACACGTATACAGGAACACCGCAATGGCGTCAGAAGAAAGGACCCAGTATCATTGATCGATACGCACACTAAATCAACAGGACATACATTTAACTGGGACAATGTACAAGTAAAATTCAAGGCCAGTATGAAAAGTGCCAGAGAGCTGGTTGAATCCTGGTTATCAAATGAAAACGCCATCAACAGACACTTGGACATAAATATGTTGCAAATATGCACACCGTATCACAGACCTTCTCTTCCATATATATATATATATATATATATATATATATATATATATATATATATATATATATATATATATATATATATATATGTTTGTGTGTATGTATATATAAATATATATGTGTGTGTCTGAGGGTGTGTGTATATATATATCTCGTGTTTTTCTTTTGGTTTTGTTTTTTTGGTGAACTTTGATAACAAAGCTCCTGACACAATTAAACTTCTATGGGGACCAACAATGAGCAGACAGCAAACAATTGCAACATATCGATGAAAAACAAATCTCAGCTTACTTGTGTTGTATACTGTGTGTGTGTGTGTGTGTGTGTCTGTGTGACATCCAGTCTTATGTCCCAAATACGCTGTGGCTTAACAACCAATGAATGAGGGACGAGGGAGGCGTTTCATTCAAAAACTCAATCCAATTTGATGCGCTTCCCAGCCGTTCACGAGACAACTGTCCTAAAACGGTTTAATTAAGAGTATTTTAGTTAAATATAGAAGTGGGACCGTTGTGATCATGCGACTGGATATCTGACATCCGGATTACGGGACACGAGTCAATTGACATTTTCTTCTGATTGTTCACGTTGGTCCCCACAGAAGCCTGTTGTGTTCTCTTCCATCTTCAGTCCTAATTTTTTGTTTTTCTTAGCCATGACTACAAACAGCGGTGGGTAAGTAACTGATAAAGAAGATTGTTAGGTGGAGTATCACTTTAAGAACTCCCATTAAACAGATACACACACGATTACTGTAATTAGTATAGGAATGAACCCTTAACCCGGTGTTGTATTTCAATAATTTGTTCTGGAGTTGTACACTCGAACGGCAAAACTGTGATCAGCAGAGCTTGAAATTAATTTCTTTTTCGTTTCCACATCCTTTCCATTCTCCTGCTTAAATCAACAATGTAAAATTGAAGTTTGAAAAACTAATAACAATGGGCGTCAGATTGTGGGAGTGCAAAAGTGTAAATTGTGCTCTAGTATTTATCTTTGCAAAGGCACAGAAACCTCTAAATTAACATTAAATGTACTTTTATCAAGCTGCTGTTATTGGGTGTACTGTTCTTGAACACATTTGTTCATTTGTGGGAAAAAAATTACAGACCCCGAACCCAGTGTACTGCTCATGAGTGGCAAAAGGATGGAAATTAACAGTCTGAAAGAGACGCTGGCATTCAGGGTACACATCGATAAATGACAAGCCCCTCGATTTAAAGGGACAAAGCAGAAGAAAAAATAAGTAATAAACAACTAGCTGTGCTACCCGTCTAGGATGAGCTGAAATCTAAATAATCAACGTATATCTCAGCATTAAAATTTGCAGTGCACCATGCTAAACATACATCTCTGTTATATACCATTTGGGATGGGATTTGTAAAGGAAATGCTAATGTGTGTGATGTGCCATCTGTTGGAATGACATATTCTAAGCATTGTTACTAAAAATGTTTGTGATACACCATCTGCTGAAATGACAAATGCCATGTATATGTCTCTTATATACCATTGGGTATGAGATTCATGAAAGCAGTGTTAATGTTTTTGATTCGTCATCTGTAGAAATGGCAAATGCAATGCGTTTTATTACTGAAAATGTTTGTGAGGCGCCATCTGTTGAAATGACAAGTGCAATGCATTTTATTATAGAAAATATTTGTGATGCACCATTTGCTGAAATGACAAATGTATTGTATATGTCTCTTGTTAATGGTTGTGAAGTGCCATCTGTTGAAATGACAAATGCGGTGCAAATGTCTCTGTTATACGCCATGGGCATCATAAAAGCAGTGCTAATGTTTGTGATGTGCTGCCTATGGAAATGACAACTGCAATGCTTTTTATTACTGAAAATGTTTGTGATGCACCATCTGTTGAAATGACAAATGCAATACATGTTATTACTGAAAATGTTTGTGATGCACCATCTGTTGGAATGACAAGTGCAATGCATGTTATTACTGAAAATGTTTGTGATGCACCATCTGTTGGAATGACCTATGCAGTGCATATGACTCTGTTATTTGTCATTTTGTTATGGGATTTGTAAAAGCAGTGTTAATATTTGTGACGTGCCATCACAAACATGGCATGACAACATGCAATGCATTTTTTTTTTTGCAAAAAATTATTGAGGTGGACCATCTGTTGGAATGGCTGAGACACAGCAAACTGACAGTCACACAGACAGACACACCAACACTTGTCTTCTTATTAACACTTTAGTCATGGTTGCTGTTGAAGGAAGATAACAGAATAATTCCAAACTATTTAGGTCATCAAAGTCATTCAATGTGCACTTCCTGACTCTACAGAGGGACTCGCAGTGTGGGAATCATGCGTGTGTGTCAAGCTTAAGGGGCTCGAGTAGGCCAATCTAGTAACGGGTATGGGGAGTCGCATTCAATCCCCCAATAACAGTGAGAGAGAAATCCACCCCCTCAGGCAGGAAGAGCTTGACTGACATATATGATGTGTGATGTCATCGGGGACCCACTGCCCCTCCCACTTCTTGCCCTTTTATCAGCTGGATAATCATTGAGACCCTGAAGGTAGACACACAAACCAGAGCTCTCCCTCTAGTCAGACAGAAACTTAACAACATTATGAAACGGGGTATCTTGTGGGGGGTCACGTTGGACAGTTCATCCTGTGCTCTTTTTGCAGCTTTGTTTTATGTGCTGGTGATGTAAAGGGGCTGATCGTCATTCCCTCAAGCCAGCAGACTGACCCCGCTCATATACTCCATGGTTATTCCCTGCAGCTCCGCAGACTGTTGCATGAAACTCACTGGAGGGTCCCATCCATCACGTCCTTCACCCCCGCCCCCGCCCCCCCTTACTGCACACCAATTAGACGCCGGCTTCCCACATCCTTTGCTGAGCACTCAGTGCAGCAGCCTCCTTGTTTCACTCCGAGCCGGAATCAGCAAAACACATTAGAGAATAAAAACATGTCAGCTGTTGCTGTAGCCACATCATAATTCACCTCGTAGCAATCCGCCCAATATTTCTGACTGACGCCATTGATCAGATTACCATTAAAGAAGGAAAGCAAAATTGAAGCCTCGCATTTTTGCTAATCAAATGTTTGAAAGAAATCAAGGAAGAAGGCTTACTCAATCAAGCATGCAATCATCAAAATGAACCTCAGCGTGATGGCTTTAATAGAGCGTAAAATCTGCCAAAGAACTTGCAGCCACCACAAATTGCAATTTGTCAATTACGCCAAGAGAATGAGGCCCAAATGGTTTTGTCTTTGTAAGCTTCCTGCCATTTGGCATTGGATTCATAAAAGCATAGTTAATGTTTGTGATAAGCTATCTACTGGAATGGCAAAGGCAATGCATTTGATTGCTAAAAATATTTGTGATGTGCCATCTGTTAGAATGACAAATGGGTGCATACAGTTTGCCTCTGTTATATATCATTTGGTATGGGATTTGTGAAATTAGTGTTAATGTTTGTGATGCACCATCTGTTGGAATGACAAATGCAATGCATAGGTCTGTGTTATATGAAATTGGGTGTGGGATTTGTAAAAGGGGTGCTAATATTTGCAAACAAAAATAAATCGTCAAAATTAAATTTTAAAATAAAATCAAAATAAATATAGCCATTCAAATAGCAGGTTATATAGATAGATAGATAGATAGATAGATAGATAGATAGATATGGATGGCCGGGGCCCATACCTGGCCAGGAAGCACCTGCATCATATGTGCCAAGGTGACAAGGGTGGGAAACCCAGTATCTCCCCCTGGACGCTAGACGGCAGTTTTCCTGGGTTGCAGCGAAGCCACGGACTCCCCCAGGGCTTCATGTGGGTTGGAGTTCTCTGCAGCCTTGTTGGGTTCCACAGGCGCCACCAGGGGATGCTGCAGCAGAAGTTGCTGGCCCCTTTTGGCCACCCGGAAGTGCAACCGGATGTTGGCAATCAAGCACCTGGAGCACCGGGTACCCAATAAAGGGAGCCAGTGACCACCTCTCAGGGGCCAGTCTCGTGGTGGTGCAAGAAAGAAGAGTGTTAGTGCTTGTGTTGGTACTTTGGGACTGTGTTGTGACTGGGGGGATTATGGGGAAGACGTGCCCTCCAGCTGAAGAAAATAAAAATCTTTTTATTTTATATGTGCCTCCGTGTCCATCTGTGTCGGGTCAGGCGGTAGGTTGGCACCCTGCCCATGATTGGTTCCTGCCTTGTGCCCGGTGTTGGCTGGGATTGGCTCCAGCAGACCCCCTGTGACCCTGTGTTCGGATTCAGCGGGTTGGAAAATGGATGGATGGATATATATATATACACTGATAAAAGGCAAAACCCTCACTGCCTGACTGACTCACTCACTCATAACTAATTCTCCATCTTCCCGTGTAGGTAGAAGGCTCATTCCTTACAGCTTACTTACAAAAGTTAAGCAGGTTTCATTTCGAAATTCTACACGTAACGGTCATAACGGTCAACAACGTCCGCCATGTTGAACTTTCTTATTTATGGCCCCATCTTCACGAAATTTGGTAGGTGGCTTCCCTGCGCTAACCGAAACCAATGTACGTACTTATTTCGGTGGTATAATGGTCTTTGTTATTTATGGGCCCATCTTCAAGAAATTTGATACGTGGGTTCCCAACGCTAACTGAATCCTACTTACGCATATATACGTCCACAGCCTGCAGCTCGGTCACCGTGTGAGGCGGCGTTGGTTTCCCCATCCCAATGCCTCCGATGTTGTTGGCGGCCTGCCTATATAAGGCCGTCCGTCGCTCCAGTCTCTTTATTCCCTTCCTTGCTTCACCACGGGATTCATGTCTCCCTACTGATAACTACAGCCTTTTTATTTAATCCACGGCTTTTCCGCTGTTTTATTGTTCGTTTATTACGATTATAGTTATTGTGTAGGTATTTTAGACTTACTTTACATTGTTCAGGTACCCATTTCCTTTATCATTCCAACCGTACCCCCATTAACATGTCTATTGAGGTGATCACCATCGATCAAACAACTGTCACTTACCGAGTGGTTTCCATGCCCGGAGATGCCACCTGCCTTTTCCATTCTCTCTGTTACATATTACACGGCCATATCAGGCTCACTCTTGATATCCATTGTGTCTTATGTATTGAATGACTGGACAGGTTCAAGGTGTGGACTGATGACGTACAGGAGATAATTAGACTACACAGGAGCACTAGAAGAGTGAAATGCTTAAGCCCTTCACCTGTGGATCTGCATGTGAGTTGATGGCTGCCGCTGAATTGTTCGGTTGTCACTTTCAAGTGTACCAAAATGACCAAATATTTTACACCTTTCGACAACCGCCAATGCCTCTTAAACATCTTAGATTGACAGGTGACGATTTGAGTAGTGGACACTTTGATGTTTATGAATGTTTCAACTCTCAAAAGCTGGATGTGATTTTATCGATGAAACTGGTTGTGTACTTACAACGCTTGACAGATGCCGAATGTCACTTCAACACAACAAGTCCTACAAATACTGTCGTCATTGAAACAAACCATGAAACTCAAACCGATTATGACAGCAGCAATCCAAGCTGTGAGATTTGAAACAAGATTACTGTTCACATGGCCGACTGTACGTTACATGCTCAGAGTAAGCTCAGCGCACAGCTTGATCAGATTACAACCGGAGGGCCGAACTCACAATGTGGTATACAAAGAGATCCTTAACAAATAATTATTGGTATATTTTCCTCAGTTTAAAAAGGTTTAACTTTCTTCTTAATAAAAATTTGAGGCAGTACTAGCGCTGTGAAGCGCTGGTATTTTTTAGTATATATATATATATATATATATATATATATATATATAAACAATTATATTTGCACCGCACACTCTTTTAATCTCACATGTGTAAGGGGTGTGTGTTTTGCTCTTTATGTGGTCACACATTCAGGGATAGATCACCATAGCAATGGCTGACGTGATCGCTCCAAAGTAGATAGCACCAGTAGAAAAATACAAAAAGACGTGGCAGCAAAAAATAAACATTTTTCGACTTATTTGATTCTCCAAAACGAAAACAGTCACATGCTAACTTATGGCTCCATTTGGCCGTCTGTCAAATTGGTGTACAGGTCACTGCAGCCGGGGGTCTGTGGGTCTGGTGTGGGTCTCTGGTACACCTACTTTAACTGCCAGTGCACAGCAGCACAAACCGATCTTCGAGTCTTAGCGCCCACATAGAGGGTCCGTGTTTCTCTACCAATGGGAAACAGGCTTTGAAAGTTCAAAATACAATCAGAGTCCCAAAAACATATTTTAGACAGTCTTACATATTTCAGAAAACTGTAAAACTTGAAGAGATGATCCAAATAGGAATATTTATGAATTGGGACATTACTAACAAAAAGTAGAAGGAATAAAAGGGTGGAATAAGGGCAAAAGGATGTGTCTAAAAAGACAACCCGAAAGCAAATATGTCACAAAAAAATGTGAATCCAAAGAAATAGCAAAACTCACAAACAACTCCATATAAACTCAATGACACACTGCTGGGTCCTCCTCCCTGACAGGAAAATAAAGGCAGGGGGAGCACCGAGAAGCAAGAATGTCAGAGGGTTCCCCACCTCTTGGAGGGGCTCCACCCACAAAGTAAAATATTTCTGTACTTTCTCATTAAATGTTTATTAATTCTTTGTAAGCAACATCTGAACATAGTAATTAAATAATAATAATAAGACCAAAAAAAAAAATACAAGCTGTTAACACAACAGCCACCATTTTGGGGACCTTTTTGATGGGGCTACCGTGTTACTCAGACGACCACAAGTGTGCGGCACACGTCGTCACAGGGTAAAGGTCGGCGCTGCCCATTTCCGGATTGTCCGAGTCTGCGGATGTTCTGTAATCCGTTTAGACAGACCTTCGAGTTCTTTTCAGTCGAAGTGATTTAGCATTGCCCCATTGTCTGAAATATGACAATTTCATCTTTCGAATTAGGAAAAACTGTACTTTTTCATACTGTTTCCAAATTTGTTTTCTGTAATCAGTTCAATTTGCTCAAGTTTAAGATGTGATTTTGGAGTTGTGTTGTTGCCGCGAAAGCCCCTTTGGGATTAAAAATACATTACAACACCTTCAGGCTGCCAGATCTCTCCCCATAATGAAGAGGAATGGCTACGCCTCTTTCCCCCTCGAGGGCCCATCGACTGAGAGAACAAATTCACTTCGTATAACGTGTCCGTGTGCTAATGATCCGCAACTTAGGGGGCAGAAGGCAAACCGACAAAGCATTTCTAATTTGTGTGTTCAGTCTCCTTTCTTTTTAGAAATATTTTCCAAACACCTTGACCAATGAAGAAATCAATTTCTATAGAAAAGAAAAAAATAAAGGACGCTGGAAAGTTGGCCGACTGATAGCAGGTGTAATAAGGGATGGAAAGCAAATCTATAGCCTGACTGATGTGTTGGTTCCAAAGTAATAAGCTGGCAATCAATGCACTAATTCCGGCCAGTTTATTAGCTCCGGTGATAATAAGGTGCTGCTGCTGTTGCCATTGCCTTTTCCTGCAATCCCTGTGGCAGGGACGACCTTTCCTTATCATGACCTACAAAAATCCAGAGGCTCTCGCCGACAAGAAATGAAAAGCTGATGATAACATGATGGCCGAGCTGCACTGCACTGACAGTGAACGATTGGGGCGGCCGCCATCGCCGCTGCTGCTGATCTCCAGGGGCCATCCGGTAAAATAAAAAAAGACAACGCCAAGGGAGCGAAAATGACAGCAGACAGATTCAACTTCAATATTTTCTTTAGTCAAACAAACACATAAGATTTTCCAATTAAGAAGAAGTTATTTTCTTTTTTTTTTGCTCTTTTGGCATGGCAACACTCGGGTCCCAATTTCAGATGGCCCATACGGGTGGGCTCATGGAACGTCTTGTCTCTCCGGAAAGATGATCATCTTCCTCTGCTGTCGGAGGAGCTGCGTAAACTCCGCATTTCAGTGGCGTCACTCTCTGAGGTGTGCAGACCGGGGACACCTTTGATTGGTCTGGTCGGTCTGGTGGCTGTCATACTCGGGGAGTAGCTGTTGCTGGAGCAGATTGGCTTCTTCCGATGGTGTCCGATGTCACTCCTTTCCACGAGCGTATTATGGGACTCAGATTACGGCACTCTCTGGATGCCTTGTCTGTTGTCTCGGTGTCTGCTCCGACCGCGGTGAGTGATTTCTTGGCGAGGGAGACATTTTATTCGCAGCTTCACTCTGTGGCTGATGGGTACCCACAAGGTGACACTCCTCTGGTCATGGGGGACTTCAACACAGCCACTGGCACTGACAGGGCTGACTATGAGGATTGTCTCGGTCCCCATGGGTTCCTTGACTTTGCAAAAGGTCAGGGGCTGCGAATCGCTGGATCCTGGTTCCAGCGCCCTGAACTACATCGTTGGACTTGGTACTCCAATACTGGTGGTGCGGTGAAGGAGATCGATCACATCCTCGTTGGCAGATGCTGGAGGCTCTTGCAAAACTGCAGGGTCTACCGAAGTGCCCAGTTTGTGACTTCTGACCACAAACTTGTTGTTGCTACTTTTAGGATCCAGCTGAGATCCAGTAGGTTACCACCTACTAGGAAAATGAGCCTGGACTACGCCAGACTCCAAGACCAGGCTCTTTCTAATGAGTTTGCACGCAGTTTGTGTGAGGAACTTTCAGATTTGGGTACGACTGCTGATCTTAATGTGATGTGGGAGAAACTTCCGTGACAAGACCATGACGGTTGCTGAGGGCTGTATTGGTGTCACCGGTGTTCCCAGAAGGAGGGGTTTCATCTCACAGGGCACCCTGGATATCATCGAGAGAAGTCGCAGCGCACATCTCAATGGCAACTCTCGTCTGTACGGGGAACTGAGAAGGATGGCTGCGAGGGCTCTGAGGGCAGATAAGGAGGCGTTTGTTAGAGGAATCTGTGAGCAGGTGACACACCATCTGTGGTCTAGCGACTCACATCCTGCTTACAGAGGAGTTGAAGCATTAAGCACATCTGAATCTGTTCAACAGAGAGTCAGTCAGGGCAGCTGATGGAAAGGTCCTTATGGATGGCACTGCAGTTGTGACCCGCTGGGCTGGCTACTCTGAGCAGTTGTTCAAAGCTGATCTTCCGGCTGGGACGTTGGATATCTCAGGGTCCACAGCTTTTGAGGCTGATCCTCCAACTAGATGTGAACCCCCCCAATCTCACTGAGGTAGCAGAGGTGGTGAACTAGCTGAGGGGGGAAAGGCTGCAGGGATCTGTGGTATCTGGGGTGAACTTCTCCAGGCTGGTGGTAAGGCTGTCCTCCTGGCATTGCAAGCAATCTTTGCTTCCATTTGGGAGACAGGCATCATCCCAACTGACTGGAAAACAGGACTTGTCGTCCCTGTCTGGAAAGGGAAGGGTGATCGCCTGGATTGCAGCAACTACAGGGGGATAACACTGCTCACGGTGCCAGGTAAGGTCCTCGCTAGGGTCATCCTCAATAGGGTGAGTGATCACTTGCTCACCTACCAGCGACCGGAACAGTCTGGTTTTACGCCTAAGAAGTCTACCATCGACCGCATCCTGGCACTGAGGGTTCTCATGGAGCACAAACGCGAATATCAGCAGAGTTTCTTTGCAGCCTTTGTCGATTTTCGCAAAGCGTTCGACTCAGTTGATCGAGCTGCCCTGTGGGACATCCTGAGGGTTCACGGGATCCCCTCAAAGTTGCTGGATATCCTGGCCAGCCTGTCCATTGGTACTGTGAGTGTTGTGCAGAGTGGAGGCAGGACCTCTGCGTTTTTCCCAGTTGATTCTGTGGTTCATCAGCGGTGTTTTCTGCTCCTACTCTGTTCAATGCTTGTATGGACTGGGTGTTGGGCAGGGTCGTGGGGTCCACCGACTGTGGGGCATCTGTTGGTGAAGAGAGATTCACAGATCTTGACTTTGCTGACGATGCTGTGATCTTCGCAGAATCAATAGAGGCTCTGATCGGGGCGCTCGAGAGACTGAGTGAGGAGTCTGAGCACATACCCGTACATACATGTGAATAAATAGGAGCCTACCTCCCAACATTTATGCCCACATAATCCCAACCAGGATAATGTGGTGGTGTTGGGTTCTGAAGCCTAACCCAGGAAGAGGACCAATCCCCCCTGGACCCCCTGAACTGGGCCAATGTAGTGTCCACCTAACCGGAAAGTCTTTGGACAGACTCGGGAAGAACTCCAACAAGACAGGACCTGGGATATGAACTCTGGTCTTCTTAATACAAAGGCAGCAGGGCCACCACAGCAGCACATGACAGAAACAGTCAAACGCTGCCTTAATTAGCATTACCATTACATAGGGATATAAAAAATGTGAAAACAAAAAGGCAACATTTAGTTTAGTTTGTTTAGCGAAAAGCTCATCCGGGGTATTTTACTTTAAATATGTGGCCCGGTAGTGCGCCCCAGATTCCCCCAGCTGTTCCATTGGTGACCTCAATGTCACTTTTTACGCTTTAAAACAAACGAGTTACGCTGGATTTACTTTAATGATGCCTTTGAGAATTTTGAAGACCTGGATGAGATCCCAATGCAGTCTCCTCACTCGAGACCAAACGGCCTTAATCCTCCGAGTCCATCACAATCCTTCTTGTACCGCGGTGACCAGAACTGCACACAGGACAGCAGATGTGCTCTTACAAGAGCATTAGATGGTCAAAGCATGACGTCCCTCAAATTATACTCAACAGTTTTTATAGTATTGTCTAACAATTTATCTGTCTTTTTAATTGATTCTGCACATTGCTTAGATAATATGATGATGATGATGATTATTAATTGTTCAGAGCCTTAAAATTGCAAGTTAACCTAATGCACGGGTCTTTGGGGGAACATGCAAACTCCATTTGGAAAACTACTGAGTACAGTATTTGAATGCAGAAAGCTGAATCCTTCATGCGGTGGTGCTAACTACTGCACCACCTAATCTGTGCCATACTTTAGTGACTGTGTAGATAGGACTGGCGGGCTTTGTTGGGCTGAAAGGACTGTTCTAGTCTGACTGTTCTAATGTTCTATCAATCATATAGTGCCATTCATATCTATCTACCTATTTATTACACAGGTAGACAGATATTAATGACACTTTGTAACTGATAGATGGACAGATAGATAGATAGATATGAATGGCACTATATAATTGATAGATAGATATGAATGGCACTATATAATAGATAGGTAGATAGATATGAATGGCACTATGTGATAGATAGATAGATAGATAGATAGATAGATAGATAGATAGATAGATAGATAGATAGATAGATATGAATTGCACTATATAATTGATAGATAGATATTAATGGCACTATATAATAGATAGGTAGATAGATATGAATGGCACTATATAATAGATAGATGGACAGATAGTGCCATTCATATCTATCTACCTATCTATTATATAGTGCCATTCATCTATCTATCAATTATATATGCCATTATATCTATCTATCTATCTATCTATCTATCTATCTATCTATCTATCTAATCCTGCCAACTACACTATGTATCTATCTATCTATCACTCCTGTCTAATATATTATATTTTATATTATTACATATTATTGGTCTGATACCATTACCCAATGTGACGTACAACATTTGAGAGATACAATTGGTTCTGTTTCTTTTGTTTTTCCAATCAGAGCACAGCCAGCTGAAGTGACTTGTCTAGTTGCTATGCCCCTGTCATTCCAACAGATGGTACGTCACAAACATTTGTAGTATTAAAACGCATTTCGTTTTCATTCCAAAAGATGGCACACCACAGACAGTTTTTTTTTTTAGTAACAAACTGCATTGCATTCACAATTCCAGCATGTGGCAGATGGCACAAATATTTTCAGTTATGCATTTTAGTACTATGTTACTGTTACTAAATGCTTGTGATGTGCCATATGTTGAAATGAAAAATGCATTGTATTTTATTGCTATAATTCTTTGCAAAGTTCATTCAAATAGTAGGTGCACTGCACATGTTAATGCTGAGGTCTACATCGATTACTTACATTTCAGCCCATCTTAGATGGGTCACACAGCTAGTTTATGTGTATGTATATGTGTATATACAGTATATATATGCTATGTTAGAATATATTACACACTGAGAGGAGTGAAAGAGAGAGAGTGTGTGTGTGTTAGAAATACACTGCATATTCTGCGCCTTCAGAAAGTCTTCAGACCCCTCTCTTCACTTTCTTCACATTTTGTTATGTTGCAGCCTTGTGCTCAACTCATTTAAATTTATTTTGCCCTCATCAGACATCACTCTGTACCCTAAAATGACAAAGCATGGTGAACACTAAATAATATTTTAACATAATTTAAGACCGTCTGTACTGGTGAAGCTCATGTTTCACAATCTGACTGCAGATCGGAATCCGTTGAGCAAACTGATCCGAAATATTCCACTGCTGCCAGGACTCCAGCAGACAATCAGGAAATGACCGTTCTCAAAACGTGTGGTGCCATGAACCGTGTGGGACCATGATGTTGGGCCTAACAGGTCAGAGGAAGCGGCAGCCTGAAAGCACTGCACAGGGGATTGATGCCCGTTAGCCGAGTATTGTTTCTGTGGCAAATAAGGGAGTGGTGCACTCGGGGGCTTCCTGCCATTCCTTTTCAGCTGTAGTATCAAGGACCTGGCCCTGGCTGATTACCCAGAAAAAGATGGCAATGGAGTCAGCACTCTCAATCGATTCTTTACACGACTGGCTTATTTACGGTTGTATTTTATTTCTAGATCCCAGTGCCTATTTAATTGAATCATAAAAGGCACATTGCAGTTTTAAACTTTAACCTACTTCGTAAATGTGATTAAACCCGAGGCAGAGTCGGTGAGTAAGTGTTAAGCACAAATAACTCTCAGGTCAGCATTCTGCTGCCACCTAGTGGATAAAATAACTTGATTCTTCAAAAAAATCATGAATATTTCTGTACACTCTAAGGTCGCTCAGTAACATTCATGAGTGGGGTAGAACCTTCAAGCAAAACACAATGGAGTGTAAATGAAAAGCTGTAAAGCCAGTTTAGAACAAACTGAAACAGAACCTTTAGTCAAATCAGCTGATACACTGTGACGACAATGTGAATTGGTCAGCAGACGTCAACATGGATAGTGTAAGTGATGCACATGTCACAGTACAAGTAAATTGTCTGCTGCATTTGGTTGCCTTTCTCATTCTTAATCGCTATCTGTGATGTGCTTGATGCTCAGCAGATGTTACTGCTCTTCCTTTCAAATCTTCGTGGTGGTCTTCATCACATAAACAACCTCTGTGATGTCACCACTGTTCTTTGTCTTTCTGTCACCTTACTTGCTTGTGCGCTTTATTTTGCCCTAATAAGAACGTGACCACAGATCACTTTTCTGAGGTTGCTGCTGCCTAAAATGGTTAGAATTTCCAGAGCGTAGCTTGTCATAAGCTTATGATTAAGACTAAGATTGAGGTTCCAGCTCCAGTAGTTTGCAGATGATCGTGTGACAGACCTTAGCATTTTGTCATATATGATGTTTTTAAAACCCGTTTAATTTTACCGACTTTGTAACTGACACCCCTTACCCTCTAATTAGTCCATTAAATTGACGGTCTACTGTACGTTACGCTATTAAGAAGAGTTTAATTCTTTTTCTTCTTCTTCTTTTTTTGGCTGCTCCTGTTAGGGGTCACCATAGCAGATCATCTTCTTCCATATCTTCCTGTCCTCATCACCTTGCTCTGTCACACCCATCACCTGCATGTCCTCTCTCACCCCATCCATAAACCTTCTCTTAGGCCTTCCTCTTCTCATCTTGACTCACAGCTCTATCCTTAGTACCCTTCTCTCATTATACCCCTCATCTCTCCTCTGCACATGTCCAAAACAACACCATCTCGCCTCTCTGACTGTCTCCCAACCTGAGCTGACCCTCTAATGTCCTCATTTCTAATCCTGTCCATCTTCGTCACACCCAATATGAATCTTAGCATCTTTAACTCTGCCACCTCCTCCTCTGTCTCCTGTGCCACCCTCTCCAACCCGTATAACATAGCTGGTCTCACTACTACCGTCCTGTAGACCTTCCCTATCACTCTTGCTGATACCCGTCTGTCACAAATTACTCCTGACACTCTTCTCGGGCCACTCCACCCTGCCTGCACTCTCTTCTTCAACTTCTCTTACACAATCCCCATTACTTTGTACTGTTGATCCCAAGTATTTAAACTCCTCCACCTTCACCATCTCAACTCCCTGCATCCTCACCACTCCACTAACCTCCTTCTCATTCACACACATGTATTCTGTCCTGGTGGTCCTACTGACCTTCATTCCTCTCCTCTCTAGAGCAGAACTCCACCTTTCCAGGGTCTCCTCAACCTGCTCCCTACTCTCGCTACAGATCACAATGTCATCAGCAAACATCACAGTCCACTGTCTAATCTCATCTGTCAGCCTGTCCTTCACCATTAAAATAAAGGACTCAGAGCCGATCCCTGATGTAATCCCACCTCCGTCACTCCCACCGCAGACCTCACCACGGTCACACATCCCTCGTACATATCCTCTACAACTCTTACATACTTCTCTGCCACTCCCGACTTCCTCATACAACACCACAGCTCCTCTCAGTCACCCTGTCATATGCTTTCTCCAGGTCCACAAAGATGCAATGCAACTCCTTCTGGCCTTCTCTAAACTTCTCCATCAACATCCTCAGAACTGAGGATGTCTGATTTTAAATTTTGTATTTTAGTTTTGTTTATAATGTGTGTTTTATCTATTGTTTGGTGTCCTTGAGTGTTTAGAAAGGCACCTAAGAATAAATAAAATGTATTATTATTACATTTATTAAAGGATCTGTGCTGGTTTGAATCCCAGTAGTGATAGAATGATTGCTACTCTGGTGGGCCCTTGAGCAAGGCCCTTAACCTGCAATTCCTTCAGGGATGCTGGCCCTGCACTCTGACCCCTCTGGAGAGTAAGGTGGGGTGTATGAAAACTGACTGATTCCTAATACAAGAAATTGTATGTGGTGGTTTAAAGGATTAAAAATCACTAAGAGTAAATTCACAGGGAGCACCACAGACTCACAGCATAAGCAGAGTGGTAGGCTATTTAACAATTTTATATATCTATATATAATCTTCATTTGGATCTTGATCTTTGTTTGTCCGCAAATGAATTAGAAGAAGCAGCACTAGATGGCAGTAGAGAGACAGCTAAAACATAGGCATTGCATTAAGAATCTCCTCCAGGCTTATACTACTGAAGACTGTAGTACGCCAGTCACACCTCAAAACACAGACATTCAAACTAAACAAATTGTTGAGCTTTAAATTAACTACAGAGATCTTCATTTAGATCTTGATCGTTGTTTGTCCGCGAATTCCACGCATCCAGTTTAGTACGTTGTTGTTACTCACGGAGGTCAACAATGTGCCGGAATAACGAAAGGAGTGGTGGACAGTGTTACGCTGGTTAGCTCCTGAGGCCTGGTTAGAGAATGAGATTGCCGAAGATAAAAGGTACGTGCCTACGTGACATATGAATGAAAGAAAGACAGTGGGTACAATGAATGACAACAGAACAGCACATTCTGGAAATTATTATTATTGTTACGTTGTAGCCGGCGAGTGCTGCGCGTCTCACAGTTGTACCGTGGCTTGCTCACATGTCAGTGAAGTGATCCCTATTTATGCTTTAAAGAGCCTGGATACCTATGTGTCCCCATTTTATAATCATTGCTCTGTGTATATTGCCTTACTCTTTGGATTGCCACAAAGCAACCTGCGAGATTAGAGAAAGGTTGAGAAGACATCGTGAGAGGAAACGATAGCGTCGTGAAAACGAGACGGACTGTGAACAGACAAAGGCAGAAATGCTCCTACACCACCACATAATTACGATTCGGACAGTGATTCTAAGTAGGCCGTTCCTATCGAATCAATGTCCAAGGGTTTTCTTTTGTAATTTTGTTTCCCTTATAAAAAATCATAATGCTGTGCGACGAAGGGCCCAGTTCACGACTGGCAGCCGCGTTTAAACAGGGAGCCCGTCACAGACAACTTTAACACACTCAACGTAGTTGGGCGCACATGGCTAGTATATATATATATATATATATATATTATTATTGTATACATTTTAATAAATGGATACATTAAAGGGCGGCATGGTGGCACAGTGGGTAGCACTGCTGCCTCGCAATAAGGAGACCCGGGTTCACTTCCTGGGTCCTCTCTGCATGGAGTCTGCATGTTCTCCCGTGTCAGCGTGGGTTTCCTCCCACAGTCCAAAGACATGCAGGTTTGGTGCATTGGCGATTCTAAATTGTCCCTAGTCTGTGCTTGGTGTGTCGGTGTGTATGTGCATGTGCCCTGCGGTGGGCTGGCGCCCTGCCCAGGGTTTGTTTCCTGCCTTGCGCCCGGTTTTGGCTGGGATTGGATCCAGCAGACCCCCGTGACCCTGTAGTTAGGATATAGCGGGTTGGATAATGGATGGATGGATGGATACTTTAAAGATTCTTGAGAGACACAAATAAGAAAGGCCTTACCCTGCCAGAAGGGAGGTTACAGGATTCAAGGGCAGTTTCTACTCTTTTTCTGTCCGCTGAAAACATCCGGAAAATGCTGCATTAGGAGAAATAAATATATAAAAAAAAGTTAAACGAACAATAAAAAATAGATTTGTTAAAGTATTTGTTCATTTTCATTGAACAGTTTGCTGAACCATTTAATTCCTACAACAACAAGGGTACTGGCATAGGTCAGGTGCCTGGCACTAGACATCACTCTGCCCAGATCCACCCTCATCACATTCCCCCAAAACCAAAGTCTTAGGTATTGTGCTGCAGTGAGCACAGAAAAAAAATGAAAAATAGAAAAAGAAAATTTTTAAAAAGAAAGTTTTGTTGGGCGGAATGGCCTGCTCTCGTCTAGAGATCCTAAGCAGAATCTGTTTTTAGGTTTTTCTTGTTTAATTCTAGATTTTAACTGATTTAAAGGATTATTTATTTATTTATGGAAGTTTGGATGCATTGCACTTTTTGAATACCAGTCTGGAGATTTAAATTGAAGCACTCCTGCCTACCCCTTGCTTTGTGTGTTTTGTCCTCATCTGCTAGGCTCCTCCCTCAGGTACGTTATTTAAGGTAGCGGGTTCAGGAAACTCCTGGAAGGAACTGGAAGTGTGGAGCCAACCTACACCATCACATGCAGGTGTCAAAAGTGAGACTACTTGTGAAGCACACTGTCACCTGTTAATCTGGAAGATGAACTGCCCCCCCATCCCAGCCTCCAGCTCTCACCAGTCCATTTTTCCTTCTGTAATCCCAGCCAGGACAGGGAATTGTAAGGCGCCCCTGGGTGGGTAGTGTCTGGAATCTGGCCATGCTTTCACCATGGCTTCTTGGCTGGGCCACGAAATCCTCCTCGATCCTGGCCAGGATGCCCATCCGGGGCACTCACAAGTGTTAAGATCACCTAGTGGAGAGTGATTGCCGTATTCCTTCAGGGGTTAGAGGCTGAGTAAAGGCACCTTCAAAACGTAATGCAGTGAGGAGCGGGCATCTGCTTTCGTGAGTGGCACAGATGCAGCACAGTTTGGGCTGCTTGTGGTGAGCTAGTGAGCCACTTAGCTTGGAGCAGCTGACCACGTGCCGGATAATGCTGTACTGTACTTGTGGGGCGCTATAAAACAGCTAAATTAATGCACAGTTACATTTTCATGATGAAACAGCTTGCCGTGCCGGGCAAGCTGTTCATTTCTTGATTATGTGAGCATAAGACGTTAGAAAAAAAAATTGGTGTTAATTTACATTTCATTTTTATTTTTTTTTTTCGTTTTGGGAGGCCCACTTGCCAAGAAGATAAAAAAGAATAGAAAATACATAAATAAATTATAAAAGCAAGAAATCAATAAATTCCTACTGCTTTCTATTTTAGCTCTCAGTTTTGATGTTTACATAAAATATTTAAATGTTTTTCTTTTTTTTGTTTTTTTTTTTTCCTGTGGCTCTTTTACTTGTTACATAAATGAAGTTTCTATTTTCCAGAATTGCTTGAATCGCTCCAGTTGGGGGGGCTGCTTGATCCTGACCTACAGGTAACACATTCACTACGGGATTTGACCATGACCTCTGATTTGGAGATCACAGACTGAAGAAGAAGTGAGAACAGGGCAAGGCTGAGATGGAGAGCCATCGATGGACCCTGACGCTGCGTAGCGGGATACCCTCCTGGATGCATTGATGGAAGTTGCCCTGTAGCGACGCTTCATAAGCATCCACCTCTGCATCCAAAGCCCCGGGTTTGCGGCCTGCCTCTCTGTGTAGGGACATGAACTGGAGAGGAGTGAAACCGACACAAATGATTCCTCCACGGTGTCAACCCTCTACCAGATGATGGATTAGAGTGGCCATATTTGATTTCATGAGGTTTGTTTACGGTTGCTGATCCCAGTGCCAGTCCATCACATTGTTATGTTTCATATCCCTGGCTCCAATATGTCCTTTCTTTATTTAATTATTTTTCTTCTTTTTCAAATATTATTTGGTACATTTTGTTATTAATTCTATTCTTGGTTTTGTTCTATCTGCCTCTACAGTGACTTGAACGAGAGGCAGAAGTAGCATTGATTTTACCAGTGTGGTACGAAAACGAACACAGGCAAACATGGAAGTGTAAACTGGGCTTTATGAAGCAGTATTTCTCGTTTTCCATACCAAGGAAACCCCCAAAAAAACTCTTTATTAAGTTTACCATTTTGCAATTGCTAAATCATCTACAAAATGAACTTTAGCATTAATTTCACAAAAACGTACGTGAATTGAAATTTAATTTTACTTATCACTATGAAATAAATTAATATTCCCAGTTATTCTGTGGAGTGGGTTAAGAAATTAGGGAAACAATTCCATAATTAGGAAAATATTTAAGTTTTTGATGATGAACTGATTCATGGTGTAACCGACTGATACATTTTTGCCTGTATGGATAGGATTAGAGTTAGGGTCAGGGAATTAGTACATCAGTCGCATGATTTGATTCACGGGTGGGTATTTGGTGTTATAGACTGACATGTTTTTTGTATAGGGATATGCTTAGGGTTAGGGAATGAGTTTGTCATTGGGTTGAACGGATTTGAGGGTTCATATTTGGTGTTACAAACAGACACATTTTTGTTTATATGCATATGATTAGGACTAGGGAATTAGTACATCGGTCGCATGAATTGATTCACGGGTTCTATATAGACTATAGGCTGACTAATTTTCGTATATGTGGATACAATTAGGGTTAGGGATTGAGTTCATCATTTGGATGAATTGAACTGAGGGTTCTTATGAAGTGTATTAGACTGAAACATTTTTGTCTATATGGATACGGTTAGGGTTAGGAAATTAGTATATCAGTCACATGAATTAATTTGTCTATATTCAATGAATTAATTTGTCTATATCAATATGATTAGGGTTAGGGTTAGGAATTCAGTTAATCTGTTGCATGAAGTGATTCATACTGTAAGTGTTTATTAGGTGTTATAGACTGACATATTTTTGCGAAGAGTTAGGGAAAGAGTTCATCATTGGGTTCAACTGATTTGAGGGTTCTTATTTGGTGTTACAGAAAGACACATTTTGTTTATATGCATATAATTAGGACTAGGGAATAAGTACATTGGTCGCATGAATTGATTCACGGGTTCTATATAGACTATAGGCTGACTAATTTTCACATATGTGGATACAATTAGGGTTACTGAATGAGTTCTTACAAAGTGTAATAGACTGACATGTTTTTTGTATATATGGATACGATTAGGGTTTTGGAATCAGTACGTCGGTCGCATGAATTGATTCACGGGTTCTATGAGGTGTTATAGACTGGCACATTATTAGGTTTAAATTTAGGAAATCAGTTCATCAGTTGCATGACGTGATTCATGAGTTCTTATTAGCTGTTATAGACTGACATATTTTTGTCTATATGGGTACAGTTAGGGTAAGGGAATTAGTTCATCGGTTGCCTGAATTGATTCACGAGTTCTTATTAGGTGTTATAGACTGACACATTTTTGTCTATATGAACATAATTAGGGTTAAGGTTAGGGAATCAGTTCATTGGTTGCATGAATTGATTCGCAAGTTCTTATTAGGTGTTATTGACACAATTTTGCATATATGGATATGATTTCAACATCAGTCCAATAAGAAAGGAGCAATACATGTCAACATTTTTCAGAACTGAATCACAATGTTAAATTACAGTATTAAGTAACCAGTACCATCATGACTCAACTATCATTCATTAAAACCAAAAAAAAAAAAAAATCTCAGTTAATCACAGCACTATTGCATTATGGCCCAAACATCATGATAATACCATTAGGTGCCTATTAAATTCCATTCCTTCTGCCTACTTACTTTTTAACAGGAATACGTCCCTCAGGATTCAGCAACAGTTTTACTCTTGTATATCTGCAAGGAAGACATATCAAAAGAATTAATTTTAGAATGATGGATATATTTAAAATTTATAATATGGATATATTTAAATATTTCTATATATTTAAAACATAACTTTGTTGGATATGAACTTTGGTCTGATGGGCCTCAGCCTTTTCCAAATGGCAGATTTCTTGAGATCAGGTGCAGTGAGGTTTAGGATAAAAGACGGTGCTGTGAATTGTTAACACTTGGGCATCATGGATCCAGGGTTCTCGGTTCAGATCTCAGCCTAATAGTCACGTCAGTGGAGTTTACATTTTCTCCCTGACTCTGGATGTTGTTTCCTTTTCCAAGAGCTGTAAGTTTCCTCCATTATCCAAAAGTTATTGTTGGGTTATCTAATGACAAATTATCTTCACATGGGTGTGCGAGTTAATCTTACGTTAAAACCCGGATGTGTTCCTTGCTTATGTTTATTTTCCTATTTTTACCTTCATTTTTAATTCTGAAAGTATTGTTTTAAATGTTTTTTGTGATCCCTCGATTCTGACCAGTGTCCCTGATCCCTGCCTCTGAGAAGCAACTCCTTAGCATGAAGCCACCACCATCATACTTCACTGTGGGGATGGTAATGGGAGATGATGAGCAATGCCTGCTCTTCACCAGGCACCGTGCTTGATGTTCTGCCAAAACAGTTCATTTTCTGTCTCTTCAGACCAGAGGATGTTTCTCCTCCTGCCATCAGAGTCTATTAAATGCATTTTTCTCAAGAGAAGTTTCCATCTGGTTGCTCTACCACAAACACCTGTCTGATGGAGAGCTGCTAAGATGGTGGTCCTTCCGATACATTTCTCCCTTCTCAGCAGAAGACTTTGAAAGTTCTATTAGGGTGACCACTGGTTATTTTTTTGGTCACCTCCCTCACCAAGGCCCCTCTTGCCTGGTTACTGAGTTGGCGGGATTCTCAAGTCTAGGAAGAGTCCTGGTCATTCCAAACTTCTTCCATTTCGCAATTATTGAGGCCGCTGAGATCTTGGGCACACACAACGTTATAGAAGTGGGTTTTATCTACTTGGCCTGATCTCTGCCTCACCATAATTTGATCGCCGAGGTCTACCAAAAGTTCCTTAGATTTCATGGCTTGGTTTTTGTCCTAACATGCAGTGTGAATGGTGGGACCTTCTATACACAGGTAGACATGTGTTCGTAAACTGTCCGGCCAATTCAGTTTATCACAGGTGGACTCCATCCAAGATCTAGAAACATCTCAAGGAGAATTGAAGCAAACACGGCCACATGAGCAACAATTTGGAGGGGCTGAATACATCAAGAACTGAGAGTTTTCAGTTTTTGTATTTTTGAATACATTTTCAACCCTTTCACTTTGGGGGAAGATCAGGGTTTTCAAACTCCAAGCCTGGAGTCCCGTAGTGGCTGCAGGTTTTCATTCTCACCCTTTTCTTAATTAGTGTTCAGTTTTTGCTGCTAATTAACTCCTTTTACATTCGTTTTAATTGACTTGTTTTTTTGAAGATTTGCTCCCCTGAATTTCTTCATCGTTCCTCTGAATTGCTTTGTTTCTTTCCTTAAACAGAAATGAAATGTGAAGCGAGGGAGCCAACAGAAGACCACCTAAGTCAGGGCCTCAAACTCCAATCAATTTTACTCCAACCAGTTGCTTAATTAGGTGCAGATTCTCATCGTTGATTAAACCCGTTCTTGAATTCCATGGCCTGTTGCTGCTCTCATTGTGCAATCGAAGACATTTCCGAAATTGTAAATTTTCTCTTTTGTAAGAGCTCTGGTCAAATGATAGATAGATAGATAGATAGATAGATAGATAGATAGATAGATAGATAGATAGATAGATAGATAGATAGATAGATAGATAGATAGATAGATAGATAGATAGATACGTTTGGGGTCCTGAGCAGATCAACGTTCTTGAGACCTTCATCTTTCTTTATGTTCAGATATTGTATGATGGACACCAGTTGTTTTGGCTCATTTTGTATCTCATTATTGTTTGGCAGCTAATTAAGGAAAATGAAACCATTAAGGGGGTCGGAGTCTTCAAGAACAAGTCAATTAAAATGAACGGAATGAAGGGGTTCATTAGCAGCAAAAACAGGTCACTCATTAAGAAAAGGATGAGAATGAACACCTGCAGCCACTGCGGCCCTCCAGGACCGGAGTTGTGGACCCCTGGTGTAGATTGATGGCAAATTTATCCATTAAAAATTAAATCTACAACACAATAAAGTGTGCAGAAAGTGAAGACTTTATGGATCCTCTCTATTAGCTGCTTTCTTTAAAGTTGAGTGGAATGCGATAACAAAGAAATCACCCAAATCGTAACCCTTAAAACATGAACTCCAAACATTGCAAATTTTTAAAAACTCAGCCATTTTCTGGACTTTAGAGACAATCACAGTGGGACTAGAGCTTAACTCTGGTGGAATGAAACACAACACCTAATGGGACCGTCTCAAACACACACACACACACACACACACACACACACACACACACACACTCATACCAGGCCAGTTAACAAATGACAACCAAGCGCATTTATATGACTTTGTGAGAAACTCTACCCAGGCATTAACATTACAGGCAGTGAGATTTGAAAACCGGACCACCAAACTGGAAGGCAGCTGCCCCAACTGCTGTGCCACAATGTAATTAAGCATCAATGCACTTATTTAATGACAACTATCAAGCATGCTAGGCATGTTTTAGAGGAGCGTCTACTTACGCTTTTTCCAGGGTGTCTTCTCTGGACATATTTTGTGCCAGCAGGTTCGTTGCCAGACCAAACAGCTCATCTGCCCACTCCTGTATGAAGACGAATAAAAGTTTACTTAAGCTGTAATGAAACAACACGAAACCTTTTAAAAGCTGAACTACTTCCAGAGAAGTAATACGATGGAAAAAAGCCAAGGACATCTGGACAAGATCTACCCTTGCAGAGGTTTAACTGACGGCACATCTTGGATGGGCTATGTGTGTCCTCCTGGTAAACATCATTCGTTTAAGGAGTGCGGGTGATTAAAACCCATCGTGAAGTGAAGCTCTGATGAAATGCTTAAAATATGAGAGGAATGGTGGCAAGCATGAAGGATTGCCTCATGGGCAGGTGGCCTCAAGGAAAGGCCTGCTTATGGTTCTTTTTATTTGTCCTAACAGGAAACTCAACCATTTAATCTCTCCATTTTCTAAACTGGCTTCATGTTTTATGACACATAAGGGATGTCAGAATCCGGTGAGTAAAGAAAAGCAACGATGTCTGTTAATTCATTTACTACATGTCATCAGGGATGACACGGTAGTGAACTGTGCTGAGACCTCCCAGCTCCGTCATCCTCAGTCAGTCAATAAATGTTGATTTTATAGAGTGCCTCTCACAGAACACACCATTCAAACGTACCTTAAAAAAGCAAACAAGGGTACACTAAAAAAATAAATAAACAGCAAAGGCGAGACCTCGGCTCATGTGGAGTTACTGGTCCCTGCAATGGACCTAGCACTAGGTCCAATACTGGATTCTGCCTCACGGCCACTGCTGCTGGGACAGCCACCAGCTCCCCTTGACTAGCGGCTGGATAAATAAAAATGGAGGAATGGAGTAATAAACTTGAAATTAGCCCTTTGTGAGTTAGTGAGTTCTGTGATGGACATGTACACCTGTCCAGAAATGACTCTCGTTTTTGGATAGACAATGACTGCCTATGACCCCGAGTGGACGGATTTGGCATGATAGATAGATAGATAGATAGATAGATAGATAGATAGATAGATAGATAGATAGATAGATAGATAGCATAGTTGGCATGTCTAGATAGATAGATAGATAGATAGATAGATAGATAGATAGATAGATAGATAGATAGATAGAAAAGACACTATAATATAAAAACATACATAAAATAGCACTATATTAAAGAGATACAAAAGTTTTAATGTCACTATACACTCACCTAAAGGATTATTAGGACCACCATACTAATCCGGTGTTTGACCCCCTTTCGCCTTCAGAACTGTCTTAATTCTACGTGGCATTGATTCAACAAGGTGCTGAAAGCATTCTTTACAAATGTTGGCCCATATTGATAGGATAGCATCTTGCAGTTGATGGAGATTTGTGGGATGCACATCCAGGGCACGAAGCTCCCGTTCCACCACATCCCAAAGATGCTCTATTGGGTTGAGATCTGGTGACTGTGGGGCCATTTTAGTACAGTGAACTCATTGTCATGTTCAAGAAACCAATTTGAAATGATTCGAGCTTTGTGACATGGTGCATTATCCTGCTGGAAGTAGCCATCAGAGGATGGGCACATGGTGGTCATGAAGGGATGGACATGGTCAGAAACAATGCTCAGGTAGCCCGTGGCATTTAAACGATGCCCAATTGGCACTAAGGGGCCTAAAGTGTGCCAAGAAAACATCCCCCACACCATTACACCACCAGCCTGCACAGTGGTAACAAGGCATGATGGATCCATGTTCTCATTCTGTTTACGCCAAATTCTGACTCTACCATTTGAATGTCTCAACAGAAATCGAGACTCATCAGACCAGGCAACATTTTTCCAGTCTTCAACTGTCCAATTTTGGTGAGCTCGTGCAAATTGTAGCCTCTTTTTCCTATTTGTAGTGGAGATGAGTGGTACCCGGTGGGGTCTTCTGCTGTTGTAGCCCATCCGCCTCAAGGTTGTGCGTGTTGTGGCTTCACAAATGCTTTGCTGCATACCTCGGTTGTAACGAGTGGTTATTTCAGTCAAAGTTGCTCTTCTATCAGCTTGAATCAGTCGGCCCATTCATTCTCCTTTGACCTCTAGCATCAACAAGGCATTTTCGCCCACAGGACTGCCGCATACTGGATGTTTTTCCCTTTTCACACCATTCTTTGTAAACCCTAGAAATGGTTGTGTGTGAAAATCCCAATAACTGAGCAGATTGTGAAATACTCAGACCGGCCCGTCTGGCACCAACAACCATGCCACGCTCCAAATTGCTTAAATCACCTTTCTTTGCCATTCTGACATTCAGTTTGGCGTTCAGGAGATTGTCTTGACCAGGACCACACCGCTAAATGCATTGAAGCAACTGCCATGTGATTGGTTGATTAGATAACTGCATTAATGAGAAATTGAACAGGTGTTCCTAATAATCCTTTCGGTGAGTGTATTATAGGTATATAGATAATTATGGAATTATATCAGAATATAATAGATTAGTTATATATGAAAAGTGATATATAACACATAAATCATGAGATACTTTGGTTTTCTTCCATTGTCCCAAACATGTGAAGGTAACTGTCACTGGTCAGTCATGATCCTGCGAGTCTTGGATTACAATGGGCCTCAGAAGTGGCCTCTTATTATCCTGAGCTAACAGACTGATTCCTGACCATTGCCGAGGAGATACTACTTCTGATCACTGTGAGAGAAACGCTTCATGGTGAAGTTATCCGATCTCTCCCTTCAGCTCCACTATCGTACTTAGCACTACACTCCACTGCACAGTGCAAAGCCAGCCGACTACGTCAAGTGTATTGCCTTGTAATCACACCACGAGTCATCTCAGTTGACAGATTTGCACTATGGTAAGTGTCATAGGGAACTTGCTAACCTACAACATCTGGATTATAACAGATATCAGAAGCAGTTTCTTAAGATTACACAAGATCCTCCCTGCCTTGGCCTAGCAGATGCTGCATCTGAACATTGTGAGAAGCGTGCCTCCTGGTGCAGCCCTACACCATCATGAAAAGCACCACACTACACTCCACCTTTCTAGAGTGTAAAACCAGCTGACTATGCCAAGTGTTTTGCTGTGGACTCACACCGTGTGTCGTTTCAGTTCACAGATTTGCATGGTGGTTAACTGTTGACGGATTACAAAGCCGCCCCGAAGCAATTTCTTATCACACTGAGATAATAGGAGGATTCTTGGTCATGGCCCAGCTGATGCTGCTTCTGAACATTGTGATCAGAGTGCTTCCTGATGACATCAGCAGAGGTAACCACTCAGCCCCCTCCGCAATGCACACTACATCCCCATAATACCTTCGGGACAAATGAAGATCTATCTATTATATATCTAATCCTGCCAACTACGCTATCTATCTTATAGTGCCTTTCCTATCTATCTATCTATCTATCTATCCTATAGTGCCTTTCTTATCTATCTCTCTATCCTATAGTGCCTTTCCTATATATCTATCTATCTATCTATCTATCTATCCTATAGTGCCTTTCCTATATATCTATCTATATATCTATCTATATATCTATCTATCTATCTATCCTATAGTGCCTTTCCTATATATCTATCTATATATCTATCTATATATCTATCTATCCTATAGTGCCTTTCCTATATATCTGTCTATCCTATAGTGCCTTTCCTATATATCTATCTATCTATCCTATAGTGCCTTTCCTATCTATCTATCTATCTATCCTATAGTGCCTTTCCTATATATCTATCTATCCTATAGTGCCTTTCCCATCTATCTATCTATATATCCTATAGTGCCTTTCCTATATATCTATCTATATATCTATCTATCCTATAGTGCCTTTCCTATCTATCTATCTATCTTATAGTGCCTTTCTTATCTATCTATCTATCACTGACAACTACGCTATCTATCTAATGACATAGTGCCTTTCATATATATCTATCTAGGCCAGACGATCAAAAAAACTTTTAAATAGTATCTGAACAAGATAGTTGGTGAACTTAGCTGCTTGATGGACTGAATTGTCAAATTTCTGTTCTTATGGTGTAAAGGTGCAGACCAGAGCTCAGTCCCATTCTGTAGTTTCCACCAAACACATTCTGCCTGCCATACAAATAGCTAAGAGACTCTCAAGATGCAAGCAATGTCAAACACTGGTCAAGAGCATGGGGTTCAGTAGAAAATGTAATTCACAGAGAGGAGGCAGCGCAGACACAACACCCCAATGCAAAGGAGACAAATGGCAAGTACTACCTTTGCCCAAGATAACGAGGGGCATTCAAAACCAAGAAGTCACCACAGGAACATACAAGGCTTAAATTAATAATTGTGAAAGGTCTGGATCAAATCAGCAATGGGAAACACCTGGGAAACTGAAGTGGGGGCAAAACAGAAGCCCACAGGAGTACAAGGAGACATTTAAAAAAAAAAAAAAAATTACTTTGTAAAGCTAAGTCATCATGTCTCATTTAAAACAATCACCCTAGAATTGCACAGAGTTTCAAGTCGATCTTAATGGTATAAATTAACAATAAAGATAAGCACCTCGTCATCTCATTAGTGAAACTGTTTGCTGCTGTGAAATTACACAGAAATGAGCCTACGTGTAGCAAACCACCCACAGTGGAATTTAAATGGCATCCGAGGTGCCGCCTCAGCACATTTTTCTTAGACGTGTATGGTGGCACTGTGCCCTCACAGCTCCGGGGGGTTCAAATCCCTGCTCAGTCGTGATCCATGTGGAGATTGCATGTTCTTCCTGTGTACATGTGGGTGTTTCTCCTGATATTTTTCCACCCACATCCCAAAGATGTAGTGACAATAAACTGGAGTTACAGCACATCCAGAAAGGATTCACAGCACATCACTTTTTCCACATTTTGTTATGTTACAGCCTTATTCCTAAATGGATTCAATTCATTTTTTTTCCTCAGAATTCTACACACAACACCCCATAATGACAACGTGAAAAAGTTTACTTGAGGTTTTGCAAATTTATTAAAAATAAAAAAACTGAGAAAGCACATGTACATAAGTATTCACAGCCTTTGCCATGAAGCTCCAAATTGAGCTCAGGTGCATCCTGTTTCCCCTGATCATCCTTGAGATGTTTAATTGAAGTCCACCTGTGGTCAATTCAGTTGATGTGACATGATCTGGAAAGGCACACACCTGTCTATAGAAGGTCCCACAGTTGACAGTTCATGTCAGAGCACAAACCAAGCATGAAGTCAAAGGAATTGTCTGTAGACCTCCGAGACAGGATTGTCTCGAGGCACAAATCTGGGGAAGGTTACAGAAAAATTTCTGCTGCTTTGAAGGTCCCAATGAGCACAGTGGCCTCCATCATCCGTAAGTGGAAGAAGTTCAAAACCACCAGGACTCTTCCTAGAGCTGGCCGGCCATCTAAACTGAGCGATCGGGGGAGAAGGGCCTTAGTCAGGGAGGTGACCAAGAACCTGATGGTCACTCTGTCAGAGCTCCAGAGGTCCTCTGTGGAGAGAGGAGAACCTTCCAGAAGGACAACCATCTCTGCAGCAATCCACCAATCAGGCCTGTATGGTAGAGTGGCCAGACGGAAGCCACTCCTTAGTAAAAGGCACATGGCAGCCCACCTGGAGTTTGCCAAAAGGCACCTGAAGGACTCTCAGACCATGAGAAACAAAATTCTCTGGTCTGATGAGACAAAGATTGAACTCTTTGGTGTGAATGCCAGGCGTCACGCTTGGAGGAAACCAGGCACCGCTCATCACCAGGCCAATACCATCCCTACAGTGAAGCATGGTGGTGGCAGCATCAGGAACTGGGAGACTAGTCAGGATAAAGGGAAAGATGACTGCAGCAATGTACAGAGACATCCTGGATGAAAACCTGCTCCAGAGCTCTTGACCTCAGACTGGGGCGACGGTTCATCTTTCAGCAGGACAACGACCCTAAGCACACAGCCAAGATATCAAAGGAGTGGCTTCAGGACAACTCTGTGAATGTCCTTGAGTGGCCCAGACTTGAATCCGATTGAACATCTCTGGAGAGATCTTAAAATGGCTGTGCACCGACGCTTCCCATCCAACCTGATGGAGCTTGAGAGGTGCTGCAAAGAGGAATGGGCGAAACTGGCCAAGGATAGGTGTGCCAAGCTTGTGGCATCATATTCAAAAAGACTTGAGGCTGGAATTGCTGCCAAAGGTGCATCGACAAAGTATTGAGCAAAGGCTGTGAATACTTATGGACATGGGATTTCTCAGTTTTTTTATTTTTAATAAATTTGCAAAACCTCAAGTAAACTTTTTTTCACGTTGTCATTATGGGGTGTTGTGTGTAGAATTCTGAGGAAAAAAATGAATTGAATCCATTTTGGAATAAGGCTGTGACATAACAAAATGTGGAGAAAGTGATGAAGCGCTGGGAATACTTTCCGGATGCACTGTATTAAGGTTAATTGGTCACATCCATCCATTTCATAACCCACTTTTTCTAGTTGAGGGTTGTGTTGTGCCACACATGCATGTCAGAGGGTCACCCTCCGAGTTCCTCCCAGGTATGTAGTGTTGAAGCAGATTAGGCAGCACGGACCCCCCTCAGCCCCACTCGGAGTCTCAGGACAGGCAGCAGATCGAGCTTTAGTGTACGTTGCACATGCAGACTCAATTCAGATGACCTGAGCCCTGAGCCACAGGCATCTCTTACATTTATTACAATTCTTATCATACAAGCCATTATTCATCCTCATCTGACGGCCATCATTTCACTGCTCTAATCTCGGCTCTAATTAATTCTACTAATATTTCTTTGTCAAAACCCCTCTCTGTCCATCATTTCTGTTTGCTGAGGCCTCTCCTTACTTCATTCACATTTCCATCTTTCTCCAGCTCTCCTGCACGTCTAACCTTTGGTTTAATGAACAATTGTGGGTTTCTAGCTCACACAGAATAACAAAATATATGTAGGCATAAATAAGCCTTTTCAATCAAAACTTGTACGTCTTAATACTTAGTAAAATATAGTGTCTACTTTTCGCGTGTGTTTATAATACTTTTCCAATACGTACAGATTACCAATTTTAAGATTACAGTGGAACTCAGTTTGCGAGTATAATTTGTTCCGGAAACGTGCATGAAATCCAAAGCACTCGTATATCAAAGCCAATTTCCCCATAAGAAGTAATGGGAACTCAGATGATTCGTTCCACAACCCAAAACTATCCACCCATCCATCCATCCATTATCCAACCCGCTATATCCTAACTACAGGGTCACGGGGGTCTGCTGGAGCCAATCCCAGTCAACACAGGGTGCAAGGCAGGAAACGAACCCCGGGCAGGCGTGACGCAATATGGTTTGTACTTCTTGTCATCATAATTTGTGGTCCTCCTAGGCAAACGCTACTATAAGCATATCAGCTACACAAACATGTTCAGCACCACGATCAGCTGGGGACCAAAAGGCTGATGCTGTACCTCACTTTCGTTTTCGATATCCATCTTCAGATCACTTGCATCAAACTCAGAGTTCAGCGATAATACGTAAAACGTCCATGGAGTATTTTGTTCTGCACGTTTGCTTTAGTCTCACCAGATGTTGATGCCATTTCAGAGGCGGTTTGCTCTTCACTACTCACGTGCATGCAGGGAATCAAGGTCAAATCAACAAAGCTTTGTAGCTTTCCTGCGAGTTTTGTCGCAATTTATAGCCGATTACCATCTGTTTTATCTTGGTAGAGTAATATATTTATTGCTCTACTTTCCCCTATTGCTTTATTAATATGTAGCCTTAGAATCTCACAGACTTACCACTGTATAGAACTTCTCCCCACCTTCCCTTCTATATCTATAACCTCAGGCAATTAGATGTAGTAAAAAGACAAGCAAGAGTTAAGTCACACATAAAATAATGTATTACTGATAATATTCATAAATAATAACAAAATGCAAAGTACATTTGAATATTGGCAACCATACAACCTGATAAAAATGGTGATGTGTAACTCAGGCGGCACACAGACTTGCAGTTACTTAATGTCTCTAGTTAAGGCGTCATTGGTGCTCAGCTTTCAGCCACAGGTCTGTTCAAAATGGCTGAAGCTGTGCTCTTGATTGTGTTGTCTTCAGTTCATGGTGTGATGGTCTTCTTCAGTTGTTAGCAAGAGAAAGATACTTCTACATCATCACACGTTAGCAAGAGAAATGCTTCTTCATCATATGTTGGTTAGAGCGAGAGAGAGAATGTGGTTGAGCAAGCAAATTTCTCGGTTTGCTATCCAGCCACTACAGCCAATCCAGACAGCCATATCTCAGACCAATGGGAGGAAATAGTACATCTTAACACCTGCAACCCCCCCAAGCCATATGTTAAATGTCCCTGGCTTCCTTGCAGGGGGGGCTGAAAGACTTTAGCAGTGAAATATTCATCAAACTGGTTTAAGACACATCCCCCCCAAATCCTGTTGTATAAAATTAGTCGTAAACTGGGTGGGGGGCAAACACGACTACCTATCACCAAAGTAACACTAAATTACATTGCTTTGCCTAGAATACAAATAAAGAAATAAAAAACATTTATCAAGTTATATGCAAAATCTCAGATCACAACACCATCCTTTACTCCTGAATTTCGACAAAAGTCAATATCAGTCCTGAAAGAGTTAAACTTGATTGCGTCTCTGGCGTCTCCTAACACACTTACTTTCACAGACATCTTTAGACTTGTTGAATGTTGTCCACCGTTGGTTACCAGCGACTCCCGTGCTATCAGAAACTGCACGTCCTTTCTCCACAAAAACCATGAGATTACATTTTTCTTTTCTTGGCCTTATAGATGGGATAAAGTAACATAAATCAAAATCTATCACGTGTGGATGGGGACTTCCTTTAAGTGTGCCGAAACGTTCTTCTCATCCAAGAGACGAATATGTTAAGATCATGCAGCACGCTCAATGGCATTCAAACATTCATTCATCCATTATCCAACCCGCTATATCGTAACTACAGGGTCACGGGGGAGTCTGCTGGAGCCAATACCAGCCAACACAGGGCACAAGGCAGGAAACAAACCCCGGGCAGGGCGCCAGCCCACCGCAGGGCACACACACACACCAAGCACACAAGGGACAATAACCTGCATGTCTTTGGACTGTGGGAGGAAACCCACACAGACACGGGAAGAACATGCAAACTCCACGCAGGGAGGACCTGGGAAGCGAACCCGGGTCTTCTAACTGTAAGGCAGCAGCGCTACCCACTGTGCCACCCTGTAACAGAATAATTGTTTAAAATCCATCCATCCATTATCCAACCCGCTATATCGTAACTACAGGGTCACGGGGGGTCTGCTGGAGCCAATACCAGCCAACACAGGGCACAAGGCAGGAAACAAATCCCGGGCACCACAGGGCACACACACACACCAAGCACACACTAGGAACATTTTTTTAGGATGGCCAATCCACCTAACCTGCATGTCCTTTGGACTGTGGGAGGAAATCCACACAAACACAGGGAGAACATACAAACTCCACACAGGGAGGACCTGGGAAGCGAACCCGGGTCTTCTAACTGCAAGGCAGCAGCGCTACCCACTGTGCCACCATGCCACCCTGTAACAGAATAATTGTTTAAAATCCATCCATCCATTATCCAACCCGCTATATCCTAACTACAGGATCACAGGGGGATCTGCTGGAGCCAATCCCAGCCAACACAGGGCACAAGGCAGTAAAACAAACCCCGAGCAGGGTGCCAGCCCACCGCAGGGCACACACACACACACACACCAAGTACACAAGGTTCAATAACCTGCATGTCTTTGGACTGTGGGAGGAAACCCACGCAGACATGGGAAGAACATACAAACACCACGCAGGGAGGACCTGGGAAGCGAACCCGGGTCTTCTAACTGCAAGGCAGCAGCGCTACCCACTGTGCCACCATGTCGCCCCCAAAACTATTCATATAAAAATGATTAATACAAAATATAAAGTAAAAATACATCAAACAAATGAACCTGCACTTTACCTTTGAAAAGAATCGTGGCTGGTGTGAAGGAGACGAGAGAGGAGGAGGAGGAAGAGGAGGAGGAGGAGGAGGAGGGTTATTGTGAAGGACGACTTTCACTCTGACTAACGGAATCCCTGCTGTCTGTCGGCTCACTGGAATCTTCTTCTTTTCATGCGACTTTAACAAGGAGCCTCTCTAATGACAGTTGCTTTTGCCTGAAGAGTCATCACTACACTTGGACGCAAAATTTTAAAATGTTTTACGAGCTGTAAGGTTTCTAAACTCTTTTGGGATTCCACCCAACGGGACGACATGCAGAAGAGCGTCCCGAAGCAACCGCAGGCTCCCAGCGCTGTAGCAGTTTGCCGTAAAAGCGAATCCGTAAAGATTGCGGACATGCTATAAGCGCCTGCCGTCGATGGGTGATGTAAGGAACATTATAAATGCAGGGCACACACAGTATTACTTGGCCACTAACCTGGTCATGACCCTGCCTGACTGCTGTGCCTGTGTATAGGAGAGCGGTAGATCCCGCTACAATAAATAACCGCGTTGTTCCTGTTTCACGCTCAATAAAGATGGTGTTGCTAAAGTACTGAGACTCAGCCTCGTGTTTTGTGGTGCATGGCAGGGACCCGCACGTTACAACACACACACACACACACACACACATGGTCACCATGCTATAGTAAATGGTATACGCTCATACAGATGTTGGCTATATGAATAAGGCACGCCGACTGTGACCGAGCTTGGGAGAAGATTACCCACAATCCCCACGTGACGCTCGGCGGACAAAGCGTATACGTACTGCTCGTATTGCAAGACCTTGCTCATTTATCAAGTTAAAATGTATTTAAAATTTTAGCTCGTCTTGCAAAACACTCGCAGACCACGTTACTCGCAATCCAAGGTTTTACTATACATTTTTCTATAGTAGTTCCACCCCAGAACAAGAGGGGGCGCTGTCACCAATTTGTCTCTTCTTCTTTGTTTCCTTCACAGTTCAGAGAAACCACCCAATGACTCCGCCCATTCTGGTCCACGGGACTATAAAAGTACGACTGCCTGCCCAGAAGGAGTCGTCACGTCTCACCCAAACACCCAGAGCGGAGGAACTCCTCGATCACATGAGACCAACGTTAAATTGATGGTGACGGTTTTTGTTTCATGTTCAGGCCATCGAGGGTTTGGTTTGTGTAAACCTTTAAGGAAATGGGGTCGACTGGGTCGGCAGCCTAAATGCATTGTCTGTTGAGTTAACAGCCTATCCTGACAACTTTCAGCTCAAGGCAGGAGCCGACGTTCAAAAGTCACATTGCAGCGATGCCAATGATGTAAAAATGTTAAAATAATAGTAATAATAATAATAATAATAATAATTACAAAAACCTTTTGTGGGTAGCATGGGAGAGAAGCTGTCACACAGTACCAGCGACTCATGTGCAATTCCTGGTCCTGCCACTCCTTGTTGTGTCATCACAGGTAGGGCAAGGAAACAAAATGGCTGCCTCACAGTCAGGTGAATTAACCCAGTTTATTCTATTTATTATTTTACCGAATCAACATACAACTTATCGATTATCTTTGACATTCATCTGACTTTAAAAAAAAATATTACAACACTATCTAAAGCCCGTTCTTTATGTCAGCTAATGAATATTGGAAAATTAAGACAGCTTCTAAATCGGAAGGATGTTAAGAATTTAAGTTGTGTATTTATTTCAAGTAAGACTGTCCACTGCAATAATAATAATAATAATAATAATAATAATAATAATAATAATGTGGCAGACAGCCGCGATCCCTGCTCACCCGGGACGCCCCTTCAGCAAATGTTCCAGGGGAGCAAGCATGGGAGACCCAATACTTCCCCCTGGAAGCTAGATGGCAGCCTCCCTGGGCTCTCATGGGAGTTGTAGTGTTGTGCAGCCCTGTTGGGTTCCGCAGGTGCCACCAGAGGGTGCTGCTGCGGGGGCCTTGTTGGCAGTATTTTCGCCAAACCCGGAAGTGCAGCCGGGACTCGTCAATCAAGCACCTGGAGCACTTCTTGGTGCCTAATAAAAGGGGCCATCGGCCACCACTCTGGAGCCAGAGTCAGGAGGAGGAGGACGAAGTTACCTGGGACAAGTGGTGGTGGAAGAAGAAGAAGAAGTGTGCTTTATTTTAGTTTATTTGGTGTGCTGTGGGACTGTGTTAGGGCAGAGGGACACGGGGAACACCTAGACCTCAGCTGAAGAAAATAAAATCCTTTTTGTTGATTTTAACATGCATCCGCTGTCAGTCTGTGTCAGGTCGGGCGCATATATAGTGCCTTTTATCACAAATAATAATAATAATAATAATAATAACAATAATGCACTTTATTTATATAGCACCTTTTATCACAAATAATAATATTAATAATAATGCATTTTATTTATATAGCACCTTTTATCACAAATACATTTTATTTATATAGCACCTTTTATCACAAATAATAATAATGCACTTTATTTATATAGTGCCTTTTATCACAAATAATACTACTATTAATTTTAATAACAGTGCATTTTATTTATATAGTACCTTTTATCACAAATAATAATACATTTTATTTATATAGCGCCTTTTATCACAAATAATAATAATACATTTTATTTATATAGCGCCTTTTATCACAAATAATAATAATACATTTTATTTGTATAGCGCCTTTTATCACAAATAATAATAATACATTTTATTTATATAGCGCCTTTCCCATTCTCAAGCTTTATTCATTAACAGCTGAAACAGTTCTTCCTACAGACATTGAAAACCTTTTAAAGCAACGATTATGTCAGGAGGCCCTGCCCCCTTGGGCTCAATACAAAGACGACAAGCCATATATAGCACATTCAGGAGGTCTTCAGACCCCTTGATTTTTCTCACATTTTGTGATGTGGCAGCAAATCACTTTAATCCCCAACGTCAGCCCCAAAAGAACTTTGCGCTGGCAGTGGTTAACGCTGCTTCCTGAATGTGTGACGTTTTTAGCAGCCATTCTTCCGCTGGCGTATTTCTGGTGACAAGACTTGCATTTTTCTGTTATTCTTTGACTAGTTAATCTAGCTTGATGAAAGATTCGTTCTAATTCCTGGTTAAGGAACTTTATCGCGGCGTTCTTTATCTGTCTTTTTCTTGTTCATTACGACCTTGTTGAGTAAGCGCACATGTGAACTAAACCCATTTACATTACACTGATTTTGTTGTTTTTCATAAAATAAATAAAGTGAACAAGTATTTCAGCACCTTTGAGTTTAGCAAGTCAGTGCATTTTGTCTTCCTGAAGGTGACTGAAGAATAAATGAAAATAGAACCTCAGAGGCTGCAAAAAAAAAAAAAAAAAAAAAGCTGTTCCTGGCCAAATGCGAGTAATTGATGATTTGCTAAGTGAAACTCTGGCACCAGTTTTTACCTTGGCTTCATATTACAGAGGACTTCCTGAGCAACAAATTTAACCGAAAAGAAGCAAAAGCTGCGCTGTTTGTTCTGTTGATACCTAATTACATGTGTGACTCTGACTCATGACTTATTAAACTAAACTGGGGCAATTAGATGAAGCAAAAATGCACAAAATAAACATATTTAGCATTTATGAAAGATAACAAATGAGCATCCATCCATCTATTCATTCCATCCCTTTTTTCCAAACCCACATATCGAGAGAAGGGCTGTGAGGAAACTGCAGCCCATCCCTGGACAAGGTGGCAGCCCATCACAAGCTGATCACAGAGATATCAGGGGTCAAGTTACAAACACCAGTCCCCCTAACGTGTGCGTCTCTGGACTGTGGGAGGAGACTCATGCAGACACGGGGAAAAATATCCCATTAGTCTCCTCTCAATAGCCCATAATGGCAATGTGACTACATATGTTCAGAAAGGTTTGCAAATTTATTTAGAAAATAACATAAAATAAAGAAAAATGAAATTTCTCATTTAAGGTGGGGGCTCATTCTGGAACCAATTGGCAATGGAGGCGGAGCTCATGCAGACAGACTTGGCTTATTATTAGTTTACGTTTGTGGCAAAAATGTGACTCACCCTTGTTCTGAGGGCACTGAACTGCCTTGTTTTGCTTCCTGTTTTTGATTTGATGCCTTCAGATTAAATAGGGGAGCCCAGCTGGTGCCCCAACTGTTCTCTTGGCTCATTATGGTCTACCCAATGGTCACAACTTATGTTTACATCTACAGCTCTATAGAAATAAATAAATAAATGTAGATAGATAGATAGATAGATAGATAGATAGATAGATAGATAGATAGATAGATAGAGTAGTTGGCAGGATTTGATAGATAGCTAGACAGATAGAATACTCTGATCTACGCTCTTTCAAGTAAGCAAACCAGCCACCATGACACAATGCTTAAGGTTTCAGGCGCTGACATCTGTGGTTTGAGGAAACAAATGTGTTTACACCTGATGAGTCCCAATTAGGGCGAAACACATGTCATGTACTCTTTGTATTATTTGTCAGGTACTCTAAACATGCCTAGGATCCGCTTCCCACAACTAAGAGGACTTGGTGGATGTTTGCTGACTGGCCAAACAACCACAAGAGTTACCTGGTATGTGACCACCCAAATAATCAGATTGCAATTCAAACCCATATATATAGGAACATCCAAATAATAAAAAAGACTTTATGACGAACACCTTCTGAACCCTGCCTTATTAATCCCCCATCACCTACAATATATTGCCTTTTTTTCCTGTATGTCTAATCATTTTCATTTGATGATGACAACTGGTAAGTTGTTGAAAGCTTAGGAATAAAAATAAAAAGACTCATTTTCATCTCTAGCTACAAATAAGCAAACAGACCTTCATTTTCATATATATATATATATATATATATATATATATATATATATATATATATATATATATATATATATAGATAGATAGATAGATAGATAGATAGATAGATAGATAGAGACAGACAGATGGATATTTAATAGCTGGGAGATTCACTAATGGGGATATACAGACATGGACATATTTGTTAGTCTCCTTAAAACTCAATTAAGAAGTGCTGTAAGCCGCCTGAAAAGTCATGGAATGACAAGCATTTGTCCGTTCTGTACCTGCGTACCTTTGAGATGTCATCGAATAAAGCATATCAAGTGTGACAAGAAATCAAGCGTTGCTTCTTCTACAAAGGCCTTCTAAAAGAGCCTGGGCACATTTGTTGGAACCCCTAGAAAAAGACCCTAAATTATTAGATTTAAGTGATTTTTTCAAACTCGCTGTTTCCTTGAATTCGTATCAAACACACGTCTCCAATTGTGCAATTTAAATGCAGACAAGTCTTCACTCTGCTGTTTCGTGTCATCGTCTGTCCCTACACTGAACATGGACCAGAGAAAGCAAAGGAGAGAGATGTCTGAGGAGATCAGAAAGAAAATGATAGACTAGCATGTTAAAAGGCAAAGGCTAGAAAACCATCACCTCCAAGCAGATCGATGTTCTTGTGATGACAGCTGCAAATATTATGAAGAGGCTGAAGGTCCAAGGGGTTGAAGAAAACCTCCCTGGATGCGGCCGCAAGAGGAAAAATCAACCCCAGAATGGACAGAAGGATAGTGAGAATGATAGACAAAAAGCCAAGGACATTGTCCAAGGAGATCCAAGCTGCACTCCAAGGTCAAAGGTCCATCAGTGTCTGATCACACCACATGTCACATTTTGTGTGACAGTGGGCTCAATGGAAGAAGACCCAGGAGGACTCCACATAAGAAAGCCAGACTGGAATTTGCTGAAATACACATTGAAAGGCCACAATGCTTCTGGAAGGTGGTCCTTTGGACAGATGAGGCACAACTGAAGGTAATCGGCAAGCCATAACTGTTCCGTGTCCAAAGATGAAACAATGAAGTGTCCAAAGAAAAAATCACCAGAGCTACTGTGAAACAAAGGAGGTTTGGTGATGTTTTGGAGCTGCTTTGCTGCAACTGGCATGGGGTGCCTTGAGTCTGTGCAGGGAACAATCAAATCTCCAGATTATCGAGACATCCTGGAGTGAAAAGTATGGCCCAGGGTCAGAAAGTTCATCTCAGTCTCAGGTCAGATTAAGGACCCAAAACACACAGCACAAAGCATCCAAGAATGGTGAAGAACAAAACATGGACTGTGCTGAAGTGGCCCTCTAGAAGGCCTGATTTCAATTCCATCAAACATCTATTGCATCGGTTTTGTCCATGCCATTTTCATCTGTATTATTATTTGAGATATCCTGTCGAATCAAAACTCCAACACAAAATCTAATTTTTGTTAAATGTGAAAAAGAAAAAAAACAATGATGGGTGTCCATGACTTTGGTCAATTTCATGTTATTTCACCTGTTTTTTTTTTTTTATTTGTGAGTGCTGTGGACGCCATACGTTCTCCTTGCCCTCATCATCAGTCCTTTGCACCTCCTAGACTTTCAAAGGACAGCCAGGACATGCAGGATATAAAATAGTGCCCTAGGTGTGCCTGTGGAAGACCCTTGGGGTCACCCTAACCGAGTGGCTGTGATCATAAGCCAGTGTAGGCCGTCAGATGAGAGTGACGAGTTGACCGTGAATGATTTATCACGTACACGGCCACAAAGATGCATATAAGTTTCTTGGAGCTGTTCAAGACAACCACGTCTTTAATTATCTTTCCACTCGTTATATGCAGTATATTTGACAGAAGGTGGACATTTCCAACATACTGCACTCCCTAAGACCTGACAGAACACGAGCCCTTTGAGCTAAACCTTCAGGGTCCACTTAAATAGCGCAGAGTACAGCGACCTCACAGAAAGGCGTACACTAGGGTGTGACAAACGAGCAGAACTTCTCTGGGCACCAAACGGAAAGCTGAAAAAGTAGCGCTTAGGTTTGACCCCTTTAAAACACGGCAAGCTCAACCGACCCATAAAAAGAGAAGAACGTCAACGACAAACACAAGAGAAATATGGAGAACAATGAATTCAAAACAGAATGTCAAAATATGTACACTCCGGCTCACGTGTACAAAACGCCTGCCGAAAAGTACATTTGTGATCTTAAAATAGCAAAAACCTCTGTGACTCACCTACCGTTGAGATAATAAATAGCTCCTAATAATTTATTTCGAAAGTCAAGCAATAATAGCAGCGGGAGATTTCTTAAATGAAAGGAGCAAATTAAACTGGAAAGCTGTCGGTTTTTATTGAATAATTTGATATTTATTTCTGTTTGTTTTATCTCAGTTCCAGTTTCAGAATTCTGTGCTATATTTAGAAAACAACAAAAAAATAAAATAAAATAAAATTTAGCCTTCTGATCTTCCTTTAACCAGTTAAAATACAGGCCATCAAACTTAGGGGGCCCATCTCCAAGGATTGAGAGATGAGTCGCTGCAGTGACATACATAGTTAGATAGATAGATAGATAGATAGATAGATAGATAGATAGATAGATAGATAGATAGATAGATAGATAGATAGATAGATAGATAGATAGATAGATAGATAGATAGATAGATAGATAGATAGATAGATAGATAGATAGATAGATAGATAGATAGATAGATAGTGTGGCGGATGGCTGGGGGTGGTACCCAACCGGGACGCCCAGGAGGAGCGAAGGAGGGCTTGCGCCTCCTTCAGACCACGAGGGGGCGATTGTCCTGGTTGCATTGGGGACCACGGGTGCAGAGCTTGGAAGCTCAACCCTGTAGGGGCCCGTGGTCACCGCCAGGAGGTGCCCCGGTGCCTGAAGAGCCATGGACCTCAGCACTTCTGCCACACCTGGAAGTGCTGGGGGGAAGAAGACTGGGGTGTGCAACCGGCAATTCTGCAACACAGGGGAGTGTCCACGGAGGAGTGTCGGGAAGCAGCTGGAACCCATCCGGCTTGTATAAAAGGGGCTGCCTCCCTTCATTCGATGACTGGAGTCGGGCGAGGAGTGGATGAAGTCTTGCTGGAGAAGAGTGGAGGCGGCCCGAAGAAGACTGGCACTGGAAGGAGAGGCCTGGACTTTGGGGTTCGGTGCAGAAGCACTGGGTTGTGCACAGACAAACTTGTAAATAGTGTAAATAAATGTGCGTGCCGGGTGACAAAGCGTTGTTCGTCTGTCTGTGTCCAGGCCATGCTCCACAATAGATAGATAGATAGATAGATAGATAGATAGATAGATAGATAGATAGATAGATAGATAGATAGATAGATAGATAGATAGATAGATAGATAGATAGCGTAGTTGGCAGGATTAGATAGAAATACCTCAGAGATGTACACTCACCTAAAGGATAATTAGGAACACCTGTTCAATTTCTCATGAATGCAATTTTCTAATCAACCAATCACATGGCAGTTGCTTCAATGCATTTAGGGGTGTGGTCCTGGTCAAGACAATCTCCTGAACTCCAAACTGAATGTCAGAATGGCAAAGAAAGGTGATTTAAGCAATTTTGAGCATGGCATGGTTGTTGGTGCCAGACGGGCCGGTCTGAGTATTTCACAATCTGCTCAGTTACTGGGATTTTCACGCACAACCATTTCTAGGGTTTACAAAGAATGGTGTGAAAAGGGAAAAACATCCAGTATGCGGCAGTCCTGTGGGCGAAAATGCCTTGTTGATGCTAGAGGTCAGAGGAGAATGAATGGGCCGACTGATTCAAGCTGATAGAAGAGCAACTTTGACTGAAATAACCACTCGTTACAACCGAGGTATGCAGCAAAGCATTTGTGAAGCCACAACACGCACAACCTTGAGGCGGATGGGCTACAACAGCAGAAGACCCCACCGGTACCACTCATCTCCACTACAAATAGGAAAAAGAGGCTACAATTTGCACGAGCTCACCAAAATTGGACAGTTGAAGACTGGAAAAATGTTGCCTGGTCTGATGAGTCTCGATTTCTGTTGAGACATTCAAATGGTAGAGTCAGAATTTGGCGTAAACAGAATGAGAACATGGATCCATCATGCCTTGTTACCACTGTGCAGGCTGGTGGTGGTGGTGTAATGGTGTGGGAGATGTTTTCTTGGCACACCTTAGTGCCAATTGGGCATCGTTTAAATGCCACGGGCTACCTGAGCATTGTTTCTGACCATGTCCATCCCTTCATGACCACCATGTACCCATCCTCTGATGGCTACTTCCAGCAGGATAATGCACCATGTCACAAAGCTCGAATCATTTCAAATTGGTTTCTTGAACATGACAATGAGTTCACTGTACTAAAATGGCCCCCACAGTCACCAGATCTCAACCCAATAGAGCATCTTTGGGATGTGGTGGAACGGGAGCTTCGTGCCCTGGATGTGCATCCCACAAATCTCCATCAACTGCAAGATGCTATCCTATCAATATGGGCCAACATTTGTAAAGAATGCTTTCAGCACCTTGTTGAATCAATGCCACGTAGAATTAAGGCAGTTCTGAAGGCGAAAGGGGGTCAAACACCGGATTAGTATGGTGGTCCTAATAATCCTTTAGGTGAGTGTATATTCGGTGATACTTCCAATGCCAGGTTTTATTTTTAAAATTTTCAGATATTCTGGCATCTGTAGACTAAAGACATTTTAGAGGGTGGGGATCAGAAGCAGAATGCAAGACTAAGAGAAGCCAACATCATAACCAAAAATCAGACCACAGCATTGTCACATTAAGAATACTTATCAGAAATCAAAGGTCCTAATGTCAGAAAGAATGGTTTGTAACCAAACAGATTTTTGAAAAGCAAGAAAGTACGTTAATGGCACTACATTTAAATAAAGGTTGACAGAATCTAAGAAGCAGGACGAGCACCGATGGTGGATGTAAGGCAATAGATACCAAATATCAAGTATATTTAAAATGTGTTCCACTACCTGGACGTACACTCATATTAAAATAATACACAACAAAAAACATCACAATAAACATGCAGGGATTAATAATAAAAAAGACAGCCGCCTGTAATGAATCCCTGACAGAATCACACCCATGTGACCTTGAGAAGGGCGCCTGTCGAGAAGACACAGGAGGGGTTAACGTGAGGACTGCACACTCGCCTGCCCTTTTATCAGATGCTTCGCCAATCATAAACTTAATCTACCGCTGGAGGACTAGAAATTTTTCACCCTCCACAAAATGGCTTTCTACTTGGATTGCACGCTTGAGTGGCAATTAGCACTGCTGTCTTGGAGCGCTTGGCTCCCAAGTTCACATCTGATTTGCGAAGTGAGGCCGTGTGGCCTTCCTCCGGGTCTTCTAGCTCTTTCCTCTCAGTTTACAGGCATGCTGTCATGCTATTAGTGCAGCTTAATTGGCCCGGTGTGTGAACAGGACTGTCTCCCATTAGCATAGCTAATTAACATAATAACAGTGTAATTAAGATAATAATTAACATCAAAAACTCTTGGGAAACTATTGCCCTGGGCTGGGCTGATACAGATAAAAGCAGAGAAAAGTGGCAAGGTCGGCAGCACTTTATGGATGTCCGGCAGCCAGATGGAATAGAAGCGCATGCCGTCACTCAAAATCAAAATCCAGACCCCCAAACCCACCCGTCACTGCACTCAGCACAAACAATTAAACATAGCAGTTCCTGGATAACAGACCTCTCCAAAGACATAAGGAAAAGTGAGTTACCCTCAGTCACAGCAACCTAATACAACGTCACATTCTCAAACCGGCTTATTCCAACACAGGGTCATGGGGATCCTAAACCCTATCCTTACAACACCGGGGGCAAGATATGAAATTGTTCTGAACAGAGCAGCGGGGGTCCAGGGCTTATATTGAGGAGAAGAAGAAGAAAAAGAAGAAGAAGAAACCAAAGCACCTGAAAAAAAACTAATACAAAAACAGGGAGAACATGCAGACTTCCACATAGTCGGAGATCAGAAAGAGAACCGAGTCCAGGTACTTGGAAATATGAGGCAGTGGTGCCGATCGCTACACCACACTAAAAAAGAAACATTTACTTGAACGTCCATTGATTGATTTTCAAAAACTGTGGACCAATCCCAAAATCCCACCATTGGATTTTGGGGAGCAGCGCACAAGATAGGAACCAGCCTTAAATGGGATGCCATTCTACTGGGGTCTTAGCCAAGACACAAAACCACACTCAGTCATCCCTGGCCCAGTTGACAGCTGCTATTAAGTTTATTTATGCTTTTGATCAGGATGTGGGAGGAAAACCAGAATAACTTGAAGAACACAAAGGTAGGCACAGGGAGAACATCCAAACTCGACACAGGCAGTTCCCCAACTAGGATTCAAACGCAAATTCGTGACAATGGATGGAAATTTCAGCAGCTTTGATTACAGGGGTTGTTTGGTACCATTCATCTTTTATTGAGGAGACCACTTAGGATCATACATTATTTAGAGTGGCAACTGGGGGACCATACATTGCTTACAGGGGCCATAGGAGATCACACATTGTTTAGAGGTGTAACAGGGGATTACAGATTATTTAGAGGGGCCATTTGGGATCATGAATTGCATAGAAGGGGCTGTTGGGGATCATACATTGTGTTAAGGGGGTTGCTGGGGATCATACATTGTTTTTAAAGGAGCCTTTGGGGATCACTCATTGTTCAGTGGAACCACTGGGGGTTGTGCATTATTGAGAGGGACCATGTTATTTAAAGGGGCCATTGGGGTCATACATTAATTTGAGTGACTGTTGGGGTCATACATTATTTAGAGGGACCATTGGGGTCATATATTAATTTGAGTGACTGTTGGGGTCATACATTAATTTGAGTGACAGTTGGGGTCATACATTATTTAGGGGGATCGTTGAGGGTCATACATTGTTTAGGGGGATCGTTGAGGGTCATACATTGTTTAGGGGGATCGTTGGGGTCTTAAATTTTTTAGAGAGACTTTTGGGATCATGAATTACATAGAATGGGCTGTTGGGGATAATAAATTGTGTTTATGGGGCTACTGGGGATCAAAAGTTGTTTTTAAAGGAGCCTTTAAGAATCACTCATTGTTCAGTGGAACCACTGGGGGTTGTGCATTATTGAGAGGGACCATGTTATTTAGAGGGGCTGTTGGGGTCATACATTAATTTGAGTGACTGTTCGGGTCATACATTAATTTGAGTGACAGTTGGGGTCATACATTATTTAGAGGGACCGTTGAGGGTCATACGTTGTTTAGGGGGATCATTGGGGTCTTACATTGTTTAGAGAGACTTTTGGGGTCATACATTGTTTAGAGAGGCCATTTGGGATCATGAATTACATAGAATGGGCTGTTGGGGATAATAAATTGTGTTTAGGGGGCTACTGGGGATCAAAAGTTGTTTCTAAAGGACCCTTTGGGGATCATGCATTGTTTAGAGGGGACATTTGGGTTCATGAATTGCATAGAAGGGGGCATTAGGATCATACATTGTTTTGGGGGTTTTTGGGAATCATGCATTGTTCTCAGGTGCTGTTGAAGATCATATATTACTTAGAGGGGAGTTACTGGGGACTATATATTATTTAGAGGGGCCATTGGGGATCAAAAATAGTACAAAGGGGATTGCTGGGGATCATACATTGTTTAGAAGGCAATTGGAGATCATTTATTGTATAGGGGCCGTTGGGAGAATGCATTGTTTAGAGGGGCCATTGGGGATCATACATTTTAAAGAATGAGTCATTAGGGGGGTCATACATTAATTAAAGGAGCCATTGGGCATCATACATTGTTTATAGGGACTGCTGGAGGTCACTCATAAAACATTTACATGAGTGGTCAATCGGAGGTCCACTCTTCGCGACACGTGTTGCACCCAGGGTAGCCTTCAGTGCCCTATAATGACACAGGCAATGGGCACCTTTGAAGAATGAAAGGAAATTGTTTGATTTCTATGAATTAGCACCGAGTATAAACCAGCGGACATACCTTTGCAATGTCCTCTTGAAAGGCCATGAAGTTTAGATAAGTGATGTTGACCAGGTCTGGTCCACAGACCACCGTAAGCATTTTATTCTCCAGTCTGCCCCCCTGGTTTCCAACATCCAATAGTTCACGGAGTTTGGCATCCTGGTGAGAAAATAAGAGAGCAAAATTAAAGACTGTGCGCTTTCATGATTTTTAGGATGTGAATTTTTTTTTTCCAAAGAGCTTAAGGCGGCATGAATAATAATAAAAAAAAAAAATGATGGATATTATAAATATTGTTACTTTTCTGTTATGATCAGGGACACTTGGTGGCATGAGGTCAGTGGAAAACCGTTAACTGACCAACACCTCAGATTACAGCAGGAGCCCCAACTTTCTCAGGTCCAGGGACCAAAAGAAGACCAGAGAGACACGGTTCATCACCCTGGGCAATCCAGTCCTCAGTTCTGCCCAGAGAAATGGGTATGGAAATCCTGGAGGAATAATTCCGGGACCATTCCATGGTCTGAGAGGTCTCTCTCTGGTCCTTTCCAGAACTGTCCACCTTCTGTTCAAATGAAATCTTACTGGATGTCAGCCCTTTTGTAAATACGGATCCCTGCCTTGGTTGTGCAAGTCTTCCCCTGGGGAGTGGGGGCTTATTATATAATGGCATACCAATACATTCCCAAATCCACCTAATCCAATTCATAATCTCTCCCAGAGTAGGACATCCCCCACGTGATTTTGGATTTGTGACAGAAAAACCAATGTGGACACAGGGCTGGCATGCAAACTCCACACTGATGATGACCAGCTGCACTCAGGTGCACGCACTAACCACACTGTTGGAACTATTTTGGAAGCCCTTGATAAATGAGGAAAAGCCCAGAAAACAAGCAAAAATAACAATTATAAAAATACTCCTAAGTAACAAAAACTAAAAAAAAAAAAAACACTATTTACAAAACAAAGGAAAGAAAGAAAGAGGAAACGTTCCAAAAAAATTCAAACAAAAATTTCTGAATAACACAAGTAGGAAGTGCCAAGACCTCAGCGGCTCCAGCATGAGAAAAGTGACAGCCTGAACAAGTGCAGTGTCAGGAGGGCCTGCCCCCCTGGGCTCAACATACGGATAACAAGAAATATAACTAACACAAACTACATTAGAAGAAGGCGATAAAATCCGCAATATAAAATGATTAACAAATAAAAGGAATAAGGTAATTTAAAAAAGATTCTGTAACCTAACTCACAAAAGAACTAATACAAAAAAGCAAAAGAGGAGCATAAACAGAGCCACGGCACAACTGTAACGCCAGTCATTTCCGTTGTGAATCTCCAGCTTATTTTTATTACTTTTACTTTTCTTCTTATTTCTTGTTAATGTGGCAAAGGGCACTAGGGGTCCACGGCGCGGCTCAAGTTTGGCGGGTGTGGGTGGGTGTCGCTTGCAGAGCTGCGCGGGCGCGGTGTGTGCGACAGGGGAACCAGATGACTGCTTGCTAACACGCAAGTGCGATCGACTCAGCTGTTCCTCATCGACATTCTGCAGGATTTAAGTCAAACACCTGACCCCACAAAGGTACAAGGGATCCGAGTTGGACAAAGACGGGAAACAAAAAAAATGGTGGGAATCGAAAGGAAAGATTGAGAACAGAAAGAGAGCGGAAAAAAAGGAAGTAAATCAAGAGAGATGTTTGTAAAAGAGAAAAGAGTGAGAGTCAGGGCGGTAGACAGGGTGCAAACTGTGACTGAGAGGAACGGAGCTGCAGGGGTGGTTTTCTCCTGCCTAACTCTTGGGGGCCTTGCGGACCATCCTGTGCACGTCAAGAGATTGTGATGGGGACGGTGAAGCCAGGCTTTTGGTGTCTTGGGTGGGGTACCAGCGGAGGTGTCTGGGACTTAAGCTGTTGACTTAGAATCATTATTATTATTATTGATTGTGCCTTGTCAGGGCGGCACGGTGGCGCAGTGGTCCCCGGGTCCTCCCTGTGTGGAGTTTGCATGTTCTCCCCGTGTCTGCGTGGGTTTCCTCCGGGCACTCTGGTTTCCTCCCACAATCCACAGACATGCAGGTTAGGTGGATTGGCGATTCTAAATTGGCCCTAGTGTGTGCTTGGTTTGTGGGTGTGTTTGTGTGTGTGTCCTGCATTGGTTTGGCACCCTGACCAGGATTGGTTTCTGCCTTGTGCCCTGTGTTGGCTGGGATTGGCTCCAGCAGACCCCCGTGACCATGTATTCAGATTCAGAGGGTTAGAAAATGGATGGATGGATTGTGCCTTGTCACGTTTTGAATTTTCATGGGCACCGCCCCTTTGCATACAGCTGCTATGGCGGTTGGTAGGGGGCGTGGGCTGTGCAGTGCCGTGAGACGCCATGACGTAGCCACTGTTGAACATGGTGACGCCGCTCAGTCATCTCAGTAGAACTCATACCTTGCATTTGTTTTTTTATAGCCCCCTGGTTTTCCTCTTTCACTGTGAAATTCTGGACCACCATTCAATTCGATTTGTTTAGGCCATTCTTTTGGTAACCTCTTGATCCATTTTCAGAAAACTCTCATATTTTTGCTAAAAATCAGAACAATTAGACTTGGGTCCTCAATGTAAACAGGGGACGATAAAAAGCGAATTTACAGGAAGAAACAAACAAAGAAATTTACAAAACAATTAACCGGTGTGTGAATGTTGGACATCTGGAAAAGATCTTTGGGTAAGCAGCACTGATGCCACTGAGAATGAAACAAAAAGAAAATTAAATTAGCCTAAAGACTTGAGGAGAAGCTCCGGATGGGAATCAAGATTAACGCTTAGCCTGCAGTGAAAGCTCCTCTGACTTGATGTGCTGCTATTTGACAATCCCGTGGCGACTCCTTCAAACGCCGATGACTGTTTCTCTCTGCCTGTCCGGGCGTTTGCTTTAACAAATCTTACAGGTTGTTTGCTTCAAAATGACCTTGACAGGCGCACATCGAGCCGCGGTGCCCTTTGCTCCCGTGCAGCTCGCTGTCTTGGGCTGAGTGGCAGCTGCTTTGTTCTGTCTGACCGGGGAGCGGACTCTTTTGTTTTTCGCCAGCTCTTTATATTGCGTGTGACACCTGCTACTCAAAAGAAGCATCGCAAATCTGGCAGGCAACATTTTACCTTCTTATAAGAACAAATAATGTGATCCAGCATACAAAGGATAGTAAGAGTTCAGACCCCCGCACTTATTTGTGTTGTTGATTCCATTTTAATTGGATAAAATTTGCCATTTTTGCCAATCAGTCTACACTGAATAACCCATAATGACAAAGTGAACGCATGACTTCAGAAAGGGTTGCTTGTCTACAACACAAGAAAGTGGGCAGAAAATGAAGGGGTCTGAATAGTTTCTGAATCGACTGTATACAGGCCGGAGCAAAAAATTAACAAATTAATAAATAGGTAGCCCCGTGTACAGCAAGAAGTCCAGAGCTGCTTTTACCAACAACAGACAGAATCAAGTGAAGAAGGCCCTGTGTGGGTTTGGTTTGGTTTTGTTAGATCTGTCATGTGTGAGCTTGTGGGATAAAAGACACGGCATGTTCAATGAAACAGCTCACTTCGATTGTGACACCGACTCCCTCAAGATACCACGCCAGGAATTCGTGAAATACATAATTCAGCAAACGGTGGCGTACTGCTGGTTCAGTGAGCAATGCACCGCCGTCAAGGGACTCTCTCGTCTATTCGTCCGACATTGTCACTGACATAACAGAGTGCATCGAAACAAGTCCTAATAAGCTGATCAAATAATTATTACAAAACAACGGGGTGTAACAAAGACCATGGCAGAATGTAGTCCATAATTTGCAGGTTGGTGGTGGTGTAAACCAATAGATTACATAGATACATAGCATAGTTGGCAGGATTAGATAGATAGATAGATAGATAGATAGATAGATAGATAGATAGATAGATAGATAGATAGCATAGTTGGTAGGATTAGATAGATAGATAGATAGATAGATAGATAGATAGATAGATAGATAGATAGATAGATAGATAGATAGATGGATAGATAGATAGATAGCATAGTTGGTAGGATTAGATAGATAGATAGATAGATAGATAGATAGATAGATAGATAGATAGATTACCAAATAATCAGATTGCGATTCAAACCCATATATACAGGAACATCCAAATAATAAAGACTTTATGACGAACACCTTCTGAACCCTGTCTTATTAATCCCTTCACCTGCTATATATTGCCTTTGATTCCTGTATGTCTAATCATTTTCCTTTGATGATGACACCTGGTAGGTTGTTGAAAGCTTAGGAATAAAAAACAATTTTAAGATACATGAGTCATATATATATATATATAAATATATCTGTATTCCTTGTGGTCCCCGGCGACGCCCAGGAGGACGAGAGGAGGGCTTGTGCCTCCTCCAGACCGCGAGGGGGCGTCTGTCCTGGTTATGTTGGGGGCCTCGGGTAAAGGGCTTGGAAGCCCAGCCCTGTAGGGACCCGTGGCCACCGCCAGGCGGCACCCCAGTGCCTTATTATCCCGGGAGCCCGCACTTCCGCCACACCAGGAAGTGCCGGGGAAGAACTGGGACACCGGACGGCTTCCGGTGCGCAGCCGGCACTTCCGCCACACGGGGGTGTGTCCGCAAGAGATTGCCGGGAAGCAGCAGGAGCCCATCCGGGTTACTATAAAAGGGGCTGCCTCCTCCAGTCATTAGTGGAAGTCGGGTGGAAGAGGACGGAGCTGGAGTGAGGACTGGAGGCGGCCAGGAGGAAAAGGACATTGGGGGGAATCGGTGCTGGAGGCACTGGGGTTTGTGCACGTGACTTGTTTGTAAATAATAGTTGAAAATAAACGGTGTGTTGGGTGAAACTATGTTGTCCGTCTGTGTGTGTCCGGGTCAAAGTTCACACTCTATATCTATATCTATCTATCTATCTATATTTTATAGCCAGGAGAGTCACTAATGGGGATATACAGACATGGACACATTTGTTGGTCCCCTTAAAACTCAAAAAGAGCTGTAAGCCACCAAAAGTGACAGAATGACAAGCATGTGTCCCTTCTGTACCTGCGTGCCTTTGAGATGTCATCGAGTAAAGCAAATCAAGTGTAGCTGGCAAGATAGATAGATAGATAGATAGATAGATAGATAGATAGATAGATAGATAGATAGATAGATAGATATGAAAGGTGCTATAAACCAGACAGACAGCACAAGTTTGCTCCCCACCACACACAAACACCAGTGAATTTTGCCTTAAAAGCCGATGCACATAAGCCTAATGGCTCCCTGAGCAGTGTGCTGGGAAGCAGTACGACCATAACTCTCAGAGAAGACGTTTTTCTCCCACACCACACTCTGATAAGGTATTTAATTACTTTTCATTTTTTACTGGAGATGTTTTACGAGATGCTGCTCCTGTGAAGCACCTATTAAATAATATAACACGGTGCATGCGGGTCCCATTCTAACTACGCCATGCTTATTTGTAGCTGTAATTGTAATAAAAGCCACTGCTTCTGTTTAGAAATACCTTGAGGATCCTGCCGTCCATTACTGCCTGCCTGCCACAGTGGGACAATTCTTCTAAATGAACAAAAAGGCATTTATCACCGTGTGCATCCGTCTGGCGGGAAAAGGAGCCCTAAGTGCCGAGGCTGACGGAATGCGATGTATGCATTTGCATTTACTAATGGAGCCAAGGGAGGCTTTCATTTTCTAAGAGAGGTGAAGACTCCCGGACCGTCTGCTTTCACTCCCGTGCTTATCCTTTGATTCTCCTAAAAAAGAGAGCAGCTCCCGAGCTTACAATAAGCAGCAAGGGGTTTTATTTGAAATATTTTTATAGTGTCAGGGGATACCCAGCTGGCGAGGGACTGAAAGCCAGAAGTCTATGTGACCATCATCATCAGGTCCTTCCATGAAAACCCTAAATACAAAGAGGACTGTTTGACTTATGTTAGGTAGATTGTCCAGAGGGGGACTGGGTGGTCTTGTTGTCTGGAATCCCTACAGATTTTAATTTTTTTCTCCAGCTTTTGGAGTTTTTTTTGTTTTTTCTGTCCACCCTGGCCATCGGACCTTACTCTTATTCTATGTTAATTAATGTTGACTTATGTTTATTTTTATTGTGTCTTCTATTTTTCTATTCATTTTGTAAAGCACTTTGAGCTACATTTTTTTGTATGAATATGTGCTATATAAATAAATGTTGATTGATTGATTGATTGACAAAACCAAACATGCATACAGGACAGATCAGAGCACAGGACCACCTAGAAGGAGAGAAATAACCCTTGCTGGCAAATGGAGACCACTGTTGAATGCCAGGGTGGCAAGACAAGATGCATCAGGCTTTGAGAATCCCTCCCGGGTGCTGTATGTGCTTCAGACATCAGAGTGATTGAAAGGTGCTGGAGGGCTGGCAGGCAGTCAGTACATCCCGTCCATGCCAAAAGCTGGCAGCAGACAAATCTCACTTGGCATTAGAGGATCAGATGGTCAGAACAGAGAACGGGCTGTCCACATGCTCAGCTTCGGGGCTTACCCTTTCTGAGTATGAATTTCAACATACTGTCTACAAAACTGAGGAAATAGTGACCCCTATAAGCCTCTAAACTGGGATTAGAGGTGTAGCTCCAGCAGAGGCCACTAGATGGCACTGTCACTTAAGGCCAGTCGACTTTTCCAGTGACTTTCATCTGTAGCCTAAATTTATTCACTACAGTCTTAGCAAGTTGACGTCATTTGACGGCGCCCTCTGTGAAGCTCAGTTGTCTAGTCTGACGTACCCTGCGACTCACTCCCATGACATTAAACAGATTTGATTTTGTCTTTAGTCGTAGGGGCAGCTCTGTGTGCATGAGAGCGGAGAACCCATGGGCGCTCAGGGAGAAATACAACACATATAAAGAAGTGCCGAGGAACGCACTTCACATACTAAAGGGAAGCTCATCTGTCAGATGTCTCTTGTGGTACAGTATGTACCATATAACCATAAAGGGGCCGAGATTACTTCTGAACTCGCCATACCTGTTGTCATGCGTGTGCGCATAGGGGACAGCTTAAGGTGCTCTGGTGATTGTAATAACCTGCCAGCTCCAGGGGTTGGCACTGTGTTATAATGTCCATTCCCTTCCAAACTCTGCAGACTGGATGATTAACAGCTGTAACATCTGTGACGTCACTTCCACTGTCTGTCTGCCTGGACACAAACAAATGTTAATCGAAGAACAAGGTGCACGATTCTCATTCACTTGACTTGCAAACTGAATCACTACTCAAGAGTGAGCCTCATAATTCTGGCTCATTTGATTCACAAATTGAATGATTTCCCCAAGAACAAATGTCACGAGTCACATTCAATTTGTAAATAATTCATTACCTAAGAATGGGGTACATAATTCTCACTCGTTTCATTTACATATTGAATCATTACTTGAGAACAGGTCTCACAATTCTCATTCATTTGATGTGCAAACAAATTATTATCAAAGAACAAGGTGCACAATTCTCATTCACTTGATCAGTGAACTAAATCATTACCCGAGAGCGAGTCTTCATGGTTCTCGTTCATTTCAGTCACAAACTGAATCATCACCTAGGAATGAAGTGCCTGATTCAGAAACAGAATCATAAGAAAGAAAGAAAGAAAGAAAGAAAGAAAGAAAGAAAGAAAGAAAGAAAGGAGAATTTAAACAATTTACGCTGCTAGGGTGTATCACAGGGACTGGGGAGCCCTATTTGTTTGGGCTCCCACCTCACCTAGAAGTGCCTTTGGACCATGCTTACGGGACACCAGAAGTACTCCATGGTAGCAGCATAGTCAGAGTTGGGAGTGGGACACAGCTTGTTACAGGAGGAGAAGTGGAGGCAAAGAGAGAGAGAGAGAAAGACAATTAGAAAAGGACAAAGTGCTGCTTATGTGTGCCTTATACTGTGCTTGTGTGGGAAACGATTTTGTTTGTTTCAATTGTTTCCCACAGCCAAATAAAAGCCAAGTGTGTTGCTGAACTTTTGTCTGTATCAAGTTTGGGGAACTGGAGCACCCCACCTGCTGCAAGAAACGATAGTTCGATCGATAGATCGATAGATAGATCGATAGATTGATAGATAGATTCGCAGATTCCTCAGACCACGTGGGGTTGACTGCCCTGGTTGCTATGGGGACCACGGGTACAGGGCTGTGAAGCTCAACCCTGTAGGGGCCTGTGGTCACCACCAGGGAGCACCCCAATGTCTGCAGAGCCCTGGTCCTCAGCACTTCCGCCACACCAGGAGGTGCTGGGGGGAAGAGACCTGGGAACACCCGGAGTGGTTCAAGGTGCACGGCTGGCACTTCCGCCACACTGGAGGTAGGCACCTGGAGCAAATCCGGGGTTGTATAGAAGGGGCCGCCTCCCTTCATTCAAGGAGTCAGGTGAGGAGAAGGACAGAGCTTGGTGGAGGAGGCAAGGAGGCAGCCTGAAGAGAGAGAGAGAGGCATTGTTGTGGCCAGAACTTTGGGGACTTTAGGGGTTGCAGAGCACTTTGTAAATATGTAGGACCTTGCGAATAAACATGTGTGGGGTGACTTAAACGTGTCTGCCTGTCTGTATCCAGGTCATGTACCACAATAGATAGATAGATAGATAGATAGATAGATAGATAGATAGATAGATAGATAGATAGATAGATAGATAGATAGATAGATAGATAGATAGATAGATAGATAGATAGATAGATAGATAGATAGATAGATAGATACGGAAGAGAAGCACAAAAGGCTCCATCTTTTGAGAAACATAAGCAGCAAAGGAGTCAAAATGGAAAAGCATTGACCAAAAGAATGAAAGGGATATTGCAAACCACATAAAACACGCGAAAAGAAAATGGAGTAAGGACGCACCATATGGGCTGTAAAGCTCAGTACAAGAGAAGGCGGACCGAAAGAAAAACTCATTATGGCAAAGTAAACTACCTAAGGATGAGTAAGAACATTATAGATGGAGAATGACGACTAACAGAGCAGCGTAAAAAATTGAGTTGATAGAAAGAGTGAAAGAAGCTTTGTGAGGTTAGCCTTGAGCCGAGAGGAAGCTCGGAGATAAACTTTGATTGCATTGGATACGTCGGTTTAGACACAGCATAGCACTGTATTCTCAGAAGCACTTCAGCAAGTCTATAAAGGTAACACAGGGGCACAATAGAAGAAGCATCACTCGAGTGGGCTTGAGGTCATTGCACAGCCCACTCAGACACACACACACACACACACACACACACACATCAGCATGGATTAATTTACCAAATAAGAAAATTCTCCGAGATGGGGGAGGAGAACTCAATCTGACAAAAGGGTAAATTCATTTTAGTAACAATTAAAAGGGTGATTGTGAAAACACCTCCAAGAAAGGTGGAAGTGGGGGCATGGAGCCGACCCAGACCATCACAAGCAGCCCCCTGTGCTCAGCCGCATCCCCATTATCAGCACACCCGTCCAATGCAGGAGTCACCCGAGAAGTTCTCCAAGGCCCTGAGGTGCCCTCAGGTGCTGTTATATGCCGCCAGCCTCTGCCACACAGTCCCTGTCCCTCACAAAGCGCCACCTGCTGGTCAGGTAGTCTGTGATCCCGCAGGCTGAGGGGGGCAACAAGTGCATAAACTGAGAACAGAGGATCAGCTGGAAAGTAAATTCACTGCTGTGCCAGTTTTGCAGAAGGAAATATTTTATTATTTTTTTTTTTTTTAGTTCTTTACAATAAGCAGGAGTTTATATCTGTAATCCCTTTTTAATTAAAAACTGTTTAATGTGAGGATTAAGCATACCTTCTATAGGTCGTATTTATTGAAGTCAGAAATATTTGAACTTTAAATTAATACTCCCGGATACCATCTGTGCTATTTACACGGCATCCAAAGAAGTTATAATCTTCATTTAATTTCTTCTTCAAAATATTCCAGGAAAATGTTTAAAATTGCAAATGAGCGTTCTAATTGGCACGCGGATCGCATTTCAAAAATACCAGGATTGACAAAGAAGCATCCCCACGATTCCCCCGGAGCCAATTACCTGTAGTGGAAATGAAGTCACCTCGGGGAGCAGTGGGTCACTTGGAGGTCATCGGCGTGATGAATGCTAGGACGCCTCTCCATTTTGCCCACCGCTTGCTGTACGGCGCGGTATGCTAATCAGATTAATTAAACATGCATGTTGGATTTGTAAATATACTTCGGCCCTAAGTGGCTCACTTTCTGCTGCTAATTAGGCCTTGATTTGAGGTCAGCCTTATTAATTTGTTTGTAAATTGAATCATTTTGCTGATCACGAGAGATTCGAAATACACCGCCACAAAAATGAAAAAGAGAAAGGAAATGTGAAAGGAGTTTATTAGAAAACTAATCGGAGATGAGGGGTGGGTGGTGGTGGGGGGTCTTCAAAAGAACATAGACAGGTTTCCGTTACACGGTGCATTCGAATTGTACCTTGTGCAAGCAGCAGAGCATCATTAGTGTGCAGCCAGCGCTGTTAGCGTCACCAGGGCCGCATGCCATGTCACAATAAAGTGGCACTTAATAAATAAAAACGTCAGGGCCAGCGCGGTACCACTGCCACATTTCAGGGGCTGTTTGTTGAAGGCTCCTTTGAAACTGGGAGCTGCCCTACTGAACACGTTTAATTATAAAGAGCAACGACAACCGCAAAAGTCTCTTCGGTTTGGTTATTTTGTTTTGGTTTGCTCTCCAATCCATTAAGTGGGGGTTTGATGCAAGACACCCCAACTCATCACCCTGTTCTGTGCATCTTTTTTTATTATATATACATAATAAGAGACAACCGGGACGCCCCTGAGATGGAAGGATGGGGGGGAGGCAGCTTTATCCAGGACACTGCCTTCCCCAGGACGCTAGATGACAGCTTCCCTGGACTGCGGCCGTGCATTATGGGACATGGAGTTCGGCAAAACACGGCCCTGCTGGATGAGGACACTGAGGGAAGATGGTAGGAGATGAAGTTCTCACCTAGCCAGGAAGTACCAGGGGATGACGAGGACATCCGGGCTAATCAAAGAACTTGAATTCTCCGTCTGACCCAGAAGTGCTGGGAAGTCACATGAATGGAGAGAGGAGGAGCACTTCTGGGTCAAGGACATTACAAGACGGAGACAAAATATTTAATAAAAATGTTCTGGGTACTTTAAACCTGTGTTCTCTGTGTCTGTCTGTTGGGCTTTAAGGGGCAACAACAACCCCTAGCATCCACAACATACATCGTCACATGTGTGTGCATTGGGGTTAGGGTCAGCTTACAGGCTCAGATAACGGTCACAACACAAGAGGGCGCTGTTGACTAACACCTCGGCAGAGCGGAAGACTGGCGGCTTTAGCACCCTTGATGTCACTTCTGGTGTCTGCCTACCTGGACCTACCTCGTCCTTATCAGCGGAACCACCGCCATCTTGAATCAGTCTACTTGGAGACTCACGTCTGCAACGGGGTTTTCTTGTCTTTTCAATGTGTCTGTAATCCACGACTTATTTAAATTAAAAGGTTGTTTGCCTACTGGTGCCCAAAGACTTCATACAGACAAAATATTCTATTATATACACAAACACAGACATATTTATATTTCGCAGCTTAAGGATGGCTTCTTTCACCTTCATGGAGAGCTCCTTTGACCGCATGTTGTCTGTTCACAGCAAAATCTTCCACATGCAAGCACCACACCTCAGATCAACTCCAGGCCTTTAATCTGCTGAATTAATAAGACATAACGACGGACTTGAACACACCTGCCATGAAATAGCCTTTGAGTCAATTGTCCAATTACTTTTGAGCCCCTGAAATGAAGGGATTGTGTATGCAATCGTTTTGTTCAACCTGCTGAATTAAATCTGAAATTCTGCACTTCAACGTCATCTGAGTTGTTTCATTTCAAGTTCATTGTGGTGATGAACAGAACCAAAATGAGAAAAAAAGTTGTACATACATATACATATACATATATATATATATATATATATATATATATATATATATATACATACACATATATATATATATATATATATATATACATATATATATATATATATATATATATATATATATATATACATATATATATATATATATATATATATATACATATATATATATATATATATATATATATATACATATACATATATATATATATATACATACACATATATATATATATATTGTGGCCCCCGGCCGGGGCTGGAGCCCCGCCGGGACGCCCAGGAGGACATGAGGAGGGCTTGTGCCTCCTCCAGACCGCGAGGGGGCGTCCGTCCTGGTTCTATTGGGAGCCACGGGTCGAGGGCATGGAAGCCCTACCCTGTAGGGGCCCGTGGTTGCCGCCAGGCGGCGCCCCATGCCGTTGATCCCATGCAGTCGCCGGCGGAGCTGGAGCCCGCCGGGACGCCTTGGAGGACGAGAGGAGGGCTTGTGCCTCCTTCACACCGCGAGGGGGCGTCCGTCCTGGTTCTGTTGGGGGCCACGGGTTGAGGGCATGGAAGCCCTTCACTGTAGGGGCCCGTGGTCACCGCCAGGCGGCGCTCCGATGCCGGTTTGTCCCGCACGGTCCGCGGCTGGGGCTGGAGCCCGGCCGACGCTTGGAGGACAAGAGGAGGCGAGTGCCTCCTCCAGACAGAGTGGGCGTCCGTCCTGGTTACGCAGGGGGCCTCGGGTACAGGGCATGGAAGCCCAGCCCTGTAGGGACCCGTGGCCACCGCCAGGCGGCGCCCCTGTGCCTAATTATCCCGGAGCCCGGCACTTCCGCCACACCAGGAAGTGCCGGGGAAGACTTTGTGTGGCACCGGAGAGCTGCCAGGAAGACAGCCGACACTTCCGCGCTGGGCGTGGCTAGAGGCAGAAGCACCTGGGGCTCATCCGGGGCATTATTTAAGGGGCCGCCTCCCTCCAGTGATTGGTGGAAGTCGGGAGGCAGAAGGACTGAGCTGGAGAGCGGACAGGAGGCGGCCAGGAAGAAAGGCACAGAGACTGTGGGCCCTGGACTTTGGGGGATTCGGTGCAAGAGGCACTGGGGTTCGTGAGTGCACGTGATATTTCTATGTTGTAAATAGTGTAAATAAACGGTGTGTGGGTGCAAAAATGATGTCCGTCTGTCTGTGCCGGGGCCAGCGTTCACAGTGGCGTAGTCGGCAGGATGCTCCGCCTGGTGCAAGGCGGGGACCTGTATCAAAATGTCTGTGAACGGCCCGGCGCAGCAGCGACCACACACTGGCCGCAGGAGCCGGCCCGTGCACAGCCCAGCGGGCGTTTACCCGGAGACCGCCGCGGACCGCATTATGGCCGAGCTTCCCAGGTGCGGAGGAAGGACCATGGGCATTGCTGGAGTGCAGCGGGCTCCCGCAAGCACGTCGTGGCAGAAGGCGCCCGGGACGGCAGGCCGCCTATCGAGGCCATGCCGGGGACGTTTCCCCGGACAGACAGGACCCGGGAGGTAAGTTTCCTGCTCGCAGGGGAAGGGCCCGCGTCTGTTTTTTCTTTAACAGGCAGGGGCCGCCCGGATCCTTGTCGGTGGCAGGGGCCTGTCGAACCGCGGTGCCTCGTTAGCGCCGCAGCAGCCGGGAGAGCTGCTGAAAGGGAGACGCTGCAAGCTGACGAGCCAGCATGTCGCCGCACTAGGGAAGAAAGAGCCAAAATGGCGCGGGCGGATGTCCCGCCGCTGACAGGCACGGGTTGGCTGGTGTGTCTAGTGTGCCCGCCGAGGATTGGATGGAGGCGGGACCTAGGAACGCCAATCTCGTGCCAAAACGAGACCCGATTGGGCCAGAGGGAGTGGCCCAGAGGAGGCAGGCGTCGCGTGGAGCCGATCGACAGGTAAGCTCACCGACGTCTGTCTCTCTCTCTCCACCAGCGGCTCGGCGTGTGTCGGAGGAGTCCCTTCGGCCCGCCAAGCCGTCCTTAGAGGAGCTGCTACGTGTTCTCGCCGCTCAGTGTGAGCAGCTGACGGGAAAGGCGGTCGCGTCGGGAGAGACGCCGCGTGAGACGGAGGATCGGCGCGGCGCTGGAACCGGAGGCCGGCAGAACACGGCGGGGGTGGCGAGTATTACCGTCCCGTAAAGCAAGCGGGAGGTTTGCGAACATGGCTGTGACCGTTCACGGGACGATCAGCTCAAGTAAGCAACCTCCCGACAGCAGACGCCGCGGTGCAGACGGCTAGCGCGGCGAGGAGCTCGAATATGCAGGGGCTGGTAGGATCGGGGCTGCTGAGTGCCCTGGGTCCTAGCGCCCTGCGCTCCAAGCCTGCAGCTGTCTCCTGTCGCTCTGCCTGGACGCAGACGGGCTGGATTTGAGCTTTCGCTGTGCTCAGACCCAGACCGTCAGCGCGTCCAAGAAAAGAAGGAGGAACCGAAGGGTGAATGCGGTTCCTCCGATAGGAAGAAGGGCGCTGGCGCTGGGTGCGCGTCCGAGAAGGGCCGTCCTCTGTGCGGGCAGAGGAGATCCCCTGGGCGGCTGGGCGAGCCGCCTGCGAGCGTGCCGCGGACAACAGGCGGGCGGGCATGGAACCTGCGACGGAGGACTTCAGCAGGCAAGTCAGGGGCTGTCGGAGGGGGGCAGGAGCACTGCGGGTACGGAGACCGGCAGGGCACTCGGGGTGAGTGTCCTGGCAGTGCTTCTGGCCCTCTTTTCCTTTTTCCACAGGCCCGAAGCCCGACGGCGCTGAGGGCGGCGTCGTCAGGGACCTGCCCTCCTGGAGCGGGCGCTCTGGAGGGCTCCACGCCGAGAGGCCAATAGTGTCCCAACTGCGGGGAACAGCGGGGCGAGGCGGCGCAGACCACAGGGCGCGTTTGCGCGGCGGGGTGCCGAAGCGGATGTCCCAGGGTGCGTGTTGGACCCTGGGGGCATAGTAGGACCCTCGCCGGGGCGTGCTGCCCTTCGGGTTGTGCCGTTGGACCCACGTGTCCTCGCTAGCGGTGGGGCACTGTGGCCCCGGCGGGCTGGAGCCCGCCGGGGCGCCAGGAGGACATGAGGAGGGCTTGGCCTCCTCCAGACCGCGAGGCGTCCGTCCTGGTTCTATTGGGAGCCACGGGTGAGGGCATGGAAGCCCTACCCTGTAGGGGCCCGTGGTTGCCGCCAGGCGGCGCCCCGATGCCGGGTGATCCCATGCAGTCGCCGGCGGAGCTGGAGCCCGGCGGACGCTTTGGAGGGCGAGAGGAGGGCTTGTGCCTCCTCCACACCGCGAGGCGTCCGTCCTGGTTCTGTTGGGGCCACGGGTTGAGGGCATGGAAGCCCTTCCCTGTAGGGGCCGTGGTCACCGCCAGGCGGTGCTCCGATGCGGTTTGTCCGCGCGGTCCGCGGCTGGGGCTGGAGCCCGGCGGGACGCTTGGAGGACAAGAGGAGGCGAGTGCCTCCTCCAGACAGAGTGGGGCGTCCGTCCTGGTTACGCAGGGGCCTCGGGTACAGGGCATGGAAGCCCAGCCCTGTAGGGACCCGTGGCCACCGCCAGCGGCGCCCTGTGCCTAATTATCCCGGAGCCCGGCACTTCCGCCACACCAGGAAGTGCCGGGGAAGACTTTGTGTGGCACCGGAGAGCTGCCAGGAAGACAGCCGACACTTCCGCCACGCTTGGGCGTAGAGGCAGAAGCACCTGGGGCTCATCCGGGGCATTATTTAAGGGGCCGCCTCCCTCCAGTGATTGGTGGAAGTCGGGAGGCAGAAGGACTGAGCTGGAGAGCGGACAGGAGGCGGCCAGGAAGAAAGGCACAGAGACTGTGGGCCCTGGACTTTGGGGGATTCGGTGCAAGAGGCACTGGGGTTCGTGAGTGCACGTGATATTTCTATGTTGTAAATAGTGTAAATAAACGGTGTGTGGGTGCAAAAATGATGTCCGTCTGTCTGTGCCGGGGCCAGCGTTCACAATATATATATATATATATATATATATATACATACACACATATATATATATATATATATTCACAAGAACGAGACATGAACAGATAAAGAGTTGGGGCAGCCACCCGTATATTATGGTATCCTGGCTGCAAAATCGTTTTTTCTTATAGAAATACAGCACTGAAGTGCTTACAACAGAGTCCAAAACAAGACTGACACAGAAGGGAAAAGGGAAGGCTTTTAAAGGGGGAGACAGGAAGTGAGGTCATAAGGGTCGGGCACGTGTTCATCGCTCATTGGTTTAGTCCCGGATGTGACATCAGGGGCCGGAGCTGGCAAGGTCTGTCTCCATTGGCTCGGTCCCAGAAGTGACGTCCAGAGAGACAGGTGGAACCTCCCGGTTAGGTCTACAGGGAAGTGAGAAAGAGAGTTAGTGCGCTCTGCCACATCCCGCATGGCTCAGAACTGCCTTCACTCGAGCCCTTTAGCTGCCTCCCATGCTGTGTGTGACAATATATATATATACATACACACACATATATATATATATATATATATATATATATATATACATATACACACATATATACACATATATACACATATATATACTGCTCAAAAAAACACTTTGAAAACACATCTAGATCTCAATGGGAAAAAGAAATCCTCCTCGATATCTATACTGATATAGACTGGGTAATGTGTTAGGAACGAAAGGATGCCACATCGTTTGATGGAAATGAAAATATATATATATATATTGACACACACAAACACACATATATATAACTTTTCTTTGAGGCACATAAGCCCCACCTACAAGCGCAGAAGCCCCGCCTCTTCCAGTCAGGACTATATCATTTCAGAGCTCTCAGAATATAGTGTCACTTATTCAGGACAGCAGTCCCGAATGACGGAGCTCCCCGACATTCACCCTCTCAAAAGAGATGGGTCTTTGGACCAGCCAAATAGGCTTAGAAAGCATTTAGCCCTGTACGTCTCTTTTCTGTTGCCCCATTGTGTGCCAGTTTCTGGCCCGTGTTCCAGTAAAAAGGGTGGCCCATTTAGCACATCAAATTTTCTTTGAGACTCCTTTGCACCCAACTGAGGGCACTTTGGCCCCTCCCACCACCACCAAAACTTTGCCTCTTCCGGTCAGGACCAAATAAATCCAAAGATGCTATCCCATTCCCAGGAGAGCAGCCCCCTCATGTCCGAGGTCCCAGATGTTGACCCGCTTGAAAGAGACAAATCTTTGGACAAGCCAAATAGGCATTTCAGTTGCATTTTTCAGACAATCGCAGTAAACAGGGTGGCCTGTTTTTCTTTGAGATGCCTAGCTGAGGGCATCTAAGCCCCACCTACTACCACCGAAGCTCCACCCCTTCTGGTTTGGTCCATATAAATCCAGAGACACTGTCACATTCTCAGGACAGCAGCCCCTCATGATGTTGACCCACTTGAGGAAGCGGAGTCTTTGGATAAGACAAATAAGCCTTTAGTCCGCCTCTTTCCTGTTATGTCACTGCATGCCCATTTCTGTTCTGTTTTTAGGACAATTGCAGTAAATGGGGTGGCCAGGTTGGTACCCCAGCTGCCTCCTTTCCCTTTATTATTTTTAAGATTGGGGGTCACCCAGTGTGTCTCGTGTCCAGTTTCCTAATCTCTGTATTGTCTAACCAGGACCTGAAGTCTCAGGAGCTGAGAAGCAGAAGAGTGAACCACTGCCCCACCATGCCACTCTTAAATGTGCACTGTTATTTTAAAAAAAGGTATTTAAAAAATGCAGAAATACTCGATCGACAGAGCATATCTATGATAAGAATGTCAAATCCCAAAAAAGCAAACAAACATGACATCTGAAGAAGAAGAAAAAAAAATAATTGGACGCCCTTAGTTAATTCTTGGAGTGAGAAAAAAAAAATCAAGTTTTTATATTAAAGCAAAGACGCGGATTCTCTTGAGAAATTTTCAGGAGTCTACTGGAGTGTGGAAATATACATTTTTGTTTCCACTGTTCCAACTTTGGCTAATTATTTAATTATTGAGAAGGACTCCTGGGAGTGAAAAGAGCTGGAGGACCGCGGGGATGGTAGCATCAAATAATGAGACAGTTCAGGATTCTATTATCACAAATGTGCGATACTGAAACTTTAATTATAGTGGCAGGTGGTAAAATTATGAGCAGCGTTAAGATTTGGAGAAAGACACGGCCAAAATCTAAGACGTGGTTGAAGAAAACCAGAGTGTATGGCGGTTTAGCGCTGCAGTCTGGGGTTCAAATACCCGTCTCCTGCCCCCTCTCTTCATGTCTCTCAGGATTTGCTCCCAGAGATGACCCTTGAATCGCTCGGGGGTCACCACCCTGTATGGGTGGGAGAAGTGGGTTCATGGAACTGGCAGATGGCTGTATTTATAAATGAAGAGCCTGATGGGAGGATTATCGACACCCTGAGAGAAGAAGTGTCAGGGTCTGCCATTTTTGAAAGCTGCCAGCTTTCTAAATCGCCCAGTCGGTGCCAGGAACTTTAAAGGTAATGCTCAAGACGGTGGCACACACAATGGAAAGTTTTGTATATACACTACAGGATTTTTTTACCGTGAGGAGTAAATGATCTGAATGAAATGGTAAACGCCAGGCTGATTAATGAGAAATATAAACAGTACAAGCCCTTCAGGCCTGAAAGCCTCCCATTTATTCTTAATATTTTATTAAATGACAGCAACGCAGTGGCACAGCGGGTAGCGAAGAAACTTGACAAACGAGAGGAGACCCTTCAGTCCTGTCAGGCTCAAGTTGTTCAGCTAAAGGCTACAATGCCCCCAACTCACCAACTCCGGAGCGCCTTCACCAGGGACCACCAGGGACTGCTCTCTGAAGGTCAGTTCCTGGCGGCGAATGGCGGGCGGCCACCCACAGAAGACACGGAACAAACAACAAAGTCGGTTTCTAACCAAAAATGAAGAATGATGCACATAACCTTCAAGGACAAAACGAACAAGAGACATAAGATGTGAATCTGAAGCCCAGTCAGGGGTGGGGGAACCCTGGCTGAGACATGACAGACAGGCTAGTGGGGGTCCTGGGATTAATCCTAACCATCACCCCTTACTGGAATGGACTCCAGCGCCCCTCCATGTGACCCTGCTCTGGATGAGTAGCTGGATGGATGGTGTGGCGGGCCGCCGGGACACCCTGACCACGGAAGGACCTGAAGGGGAAGAGCATTTTCAAGACTGTTTCTCCAGAGGGCAACCCCCCCCAACCCTTGGCTTCCAGAGGGGCCACGGGTTATGAGCATGGAAGCTCAACCCTATTGAGGGGGGGCACCTATTTGGCAGGAAGAAGCTTGTTGGGCACCTGGACTCCTTCCAGATGCCCTATAAAAAAGGGGGCCAGTCGCCAGCATCCACCAGGCCAGAGTCGGGAGGAAGAGGAGAAAAGCCAGCTGTGGAGGACTGAAGGGGCGGCAAAGGGACTGAGCGGGTGCTTTGGTGTACTGTGTTGTGCTGTGCTGTGGGGAAGCAGAGGAAAAGTGCTTTAGGGTGGGTTAGGGCACCCTGGTGGTCCACAATAGATTACATGAAATCAGATCATATTACACAGGATTAGGCTATTGTATGCGACTGTAATTCAATATTTTATGCAACCATAAAGGCCTTTAAGGTAGCAAACTCCCCCCAGGACAATGACAAGCCATAACTGGTAACTATAATAGATCTGATACACTCAGAGCAGTGGTCCCAAACTTCTCCATGTCCTGCACCCCTAAGAAAATGTCTGATTTACATTCGCACCCCCCTTCTAAAGTCAAATCACATTTGTAGATGAAGAAGTCCAGTTTCTCATTCTTGAGCCACGTACAGTATTGCGGGTGAGCAAATTGAACTTCAAAAAAACAAACAAAACAAAATAGGCTTTTAATTCAATGCAGAAAATTTTAATATAAATGAAAGAATTTAGTCAACCATCCATCCATCCATTATCCAACCCGCTATATCCTAACACAATGTCATGGGGGGGGGATCTGCTGAATCGAATTCCAGCCGACACAGGGTGCAAAGCAGGAAACAAACCCGGGGTAGGGCGCCAGCCCAACGCAGGGCACACACACACACGCTAAATTAAACAATTTACCCTTACAGATCTCAATTATCTTGTAAATGTGTCCCCCAGGAAGCTTAGTCACTCATTTGGCCATCCGGGAGTTGGGGTATCCCAGGAAGCATCAAATGCTCTGAGGAAATGACACACAATTAACAGTACAGAGATTTGAGGGGGATTGGAGACCCCCATGAAACAGCGGGTGCCGGCACGCCACTAAACAATGTAAAGCCATGTCGACGAGCTTCAACTAACTGACAGTTTTAAAACAGATACGCCACGTGGTTCAGATTGCTGCGCTACTGCCAGGACCACCAGCGGGAGAGATGGGTGGCAGCGTAAGCCCCGGGTGTCGCATCCTATTCAATCCTCCTTGAGGGCAAAAATGTCAATGAAACCTCGAAATCTGCGACTTACCAGACCTCCGGCCTTCACTAAGAGTCCAAATTCCAATAAGCAGTTATTCACCTTTCTTACGAACGCTCCGACGGCGCATCAAGGCTCCTGCGAGAATACACTTCTCCGGGGCTCATTCACAGGTGGACGACTGCGCGTGCGACGCTCGATTCTGTTCGTGTCGCAGACCGGGAGCTGGAACTAATAAATGACGGCACACTCCACGACACCGACTGCGCCGCGATAAAGTCGGGCATCGCACCCGCACACAAATTTTAGCGAATCGCGATGTGGCCTTCCTCTTTGACCACACACTCTCGGGGGCTGCGGGTGCCCCAAGTTGTGGGACCCCTCATTTAGAGGTAAAGTTAAAACAACAAAAAAAAAAAAAAATGTCACTATGAAAGGTTAATCCAGAAGCCCACCACATATAACAAACACACCGGGCTGTCCAGCCTGCGTATTTTTAAATCGTTTCCTTGTTTTTCTTGTATTTAAGGAGACTGGGCTATGATTTGTGCAATTGCCCTGCTCCCACCTCCAATATTAACCCGAGATTTGATACTCCATATTATGCGTGTGACATTAGTCAACCCCACTTTATCAGTTGCATCAAATGGTGTGCTTCACTAAAGCATGGCAGTGATGAATGCCCCGTCTGACACCCCATCGCATTCTGCAGGATGCATTAGTCATCCTCTCGCATTTAGATCCGTGGGCTGGCAATCACTGCAGTGAGCTAAAATACATTTTCCAGATGCCAGGCAGCCACACAGCCGATGCGTTGTGCCTTTTTTTTTGTTTCTGATCGAGACACATTATTTAACTCTTTCTTCTCCACAGCCGTGTCACGTCGCCTTAGCTGAACTTCACCATGGCATACGAAAGGGAATTCCCCACTACGGCCTTTCTCGCTGAAGACTGTTTCAACTTGAATGATTATTTGTGGTCTATTTCTTTGGGTGGGCCTTGTCATGCATGCGCATCAGTGGGTCACCCGCCGGGCGCATCAGTAATAAGCACTACCACCCCCAGGACACCAGGGGGGGTGATTGCTGACTCCCTATTATTCTCCTGCTCCACCCACAGCTCTGAGAAGACACCCAATGAGGGGAACTGAACCTGTCCCTTCCCAGGAGGAGGAGTCTCAATTAGGAGATGAGCAACCCGCAAAATGGAGTTCCGACCCTGAAACACCCCTGCCGTTACCATAGCCAATGGCTAATTATGCATCTTGCTGAATATCGAGTCATCATGCGCCTGTTACCATCGTTCATTTGAGGTCTTGATGACACTCTGTGTGTGGTCGGTAACTGTTGTCACACGGCCCTGGGAAGCTGGCATCAAATCTCAGCACAGTTATGGTTTTGAGCGTTGGGTTTTCAGATTCACTGGCTATAGACGTAGAGCGTCTAGAAAAAGTATTCAAACCCCCAGTTTGGTGGATTTCTCATTTTATTATTTTATTAGCCACGGGACCTGCAGAAGACAGATGACAGAATACAGTGGAACCTTGGGTCACGAATGTCTCGGACCACGTACAAATCGAGTTACGACCAAAACGTTTGCCAAACTTTTGCATCTGTTCACGACCACACACTTGGGTGACGAACAAGCCAGTTTCCCTTCCGGTTTGTACGTGCTGATGATTTACGCACGAGTTCAGTGAGTGAGAGAGCGAGAGAGAAGGCAGTTAAAGGCGGCACTGGGCTGGTTTTTAAAGAGACTGCTTCGAGCATTGTTTTAATCTCGTTGTATTTAATGAAGACTTTTTTCTATTGAATTTTAACCTCCACTTCACTTCTGTTTTTATGGGATCATTTATTTATTGAAGGATTCTGAAAGCACTGCACTTTATTTAATTTGAACTTTGTTTTTGATTGTTGTTTTGTTGATTTTAATAAAAGCACTTGGCACTTTTTGCACCATCCGATTGCTCGGTTGAAGAGCCTCTCCGTCATGCTCATCGGAAACATTACCGACGGCGACGGGTTTAAGGGCTCCCGGAAGTGAGATGGCAGCATGCAACGAAACCGCATCGTCACATCGTCAAAACAATAATCTCCTCTCCACTTCCTTCATGCGAGATTAGTTTTCTTGGTTGTTTATGGTTAGTTTTTGTATAAATTACAGATTTTTCAAATGTTCATTTTTTTCCCTGTGCTTAAGGCTGTAGCGTGAACTCTTGCAGTGTTAGTTTTCTCTGTTCAAGGTTTTCTCAGTGTTATTCAATGTTTTTACATTTAGTTTACTATTACACTGTGCATTCTATGGTATAATTAACTATTTTTGTGCTTTAAAATCTTAAATAATTAAAAAAAATATATATTTACATACAGTTTCTACAGTCTGGAATGAATTAATTGTATTTACATACAATCCTATGGGGGGAAAAGACTTCGGGTCACGACCAAATCGGGTTACGACCAGAGTTTTGGAACAAATTACGGTTGTGACCCGAGGTTCCACTGTACTTGCAATCACTTGCCCCACATGGACCTTCAACGCCTTTCCTCTGTAGTCGTGTGCACTTCTGTTTTCTGCTCCGATGACATCACTTCCCCTTCCTGTTTTAAAACCCGCCATGTTTGCCCTTCTGTTAGTCCGTTTTTTTGGACTGCGATCTGTTAAGACCAGTGTGATCTAATCCAAACCTTCATCTTTGGCAGGTATACGGGTGGCTGCCCCCAAACCTTTCTCTGCATTTGTCCGAATCCTTTAAGATGAAATTTAATGTCAGTAAATGTAAAGTATTACACATAGGAAGTCAAAATGTTAGGTTTGAATACACAATGGGCGGTCGGAAAAATCGAGAGTCCACTTTGTGAGAAGGAATTAGGAGTCATAGTGGACTCTAAGCTATCGTGTTCAGAAGCCATTAAGAAGGATCACAGAGTGTCAGGTTATATAGCGCCTTGATTTGTGGAGTCCAAGTCACAGGAGGTTCTGCTCAAGTCTTTATAACACACTGGTGAGGCCTCATCTGGAGTCCTGGGTGCAGTTTTGGGCCCACCAGACATAGCAGCACAAGAAAAGGTCCAGAGAAAAGCGACGAGGCTGATTAGAGGACTACAGGGGATGAGTTGTGAAGAAAGATGAAAAGAGCTGAGCCTTTACAGTTTAACCAAAAGAATATTAAAAGGAGACCTGACCGAAGTGTTTAAAATTATGAAGGGAATTAGTCCAGTGGATTGAGATGGTGACTTTAAAATGAGTTCATCAAGAACACGGGGACACAGTTGGAAACTTGTTAAGGGTAAATTTCGCACAAACATTTTGAAGTTTTCCTTTACATAAAGAGCGATAGACACTTGGAATAAGCGACCAAGTAGTGTGGTAGACAGTAAGACGTTAGGGACTTTCAGAACTGGACTTGATGTTTTCTTGGAAGAAATAAGTGGACAGGACTGGCGAACTTTGTTGGGCTGAATGGCCTGTTCTCGTCTCGAGTGTTCTTATGTTCTAATGTTCTTTCACAATATACAGTGAGTATACAAAGGAAACACCCCCCTTCGAAATATTCCCATTTTATTTGCTTTACAGCCATAAATGTAAACACACAAACTAATATTTCATCCCAGCTTTACTTCCTCAATGCAATCTCTAACATCCAAGTGAAAGACATCACAGCTACAGTTCAGAAGAATTTTAAAAAATGAGATGAATAAAGGATCCCCCCCTCCTAAACTCAATCAGGTGCCAGTGCCCACCATTCCCATTGCGGTGACTGGCTGCGCTCAATTGTAATCCGTGTGATTAGTGAAGCTGTTCCTGGTCCATTCATTCCCTTGCTTGGTAGAGCAACTGACAGCAAACAACTGACTGTGGGTGGCAGGCCACTTTCAAAAGATCTCAGGGGTAGAGTTGTGGGCAGACAGAAGGCAGGAGATGGAGACACAAAAATCTCAAAGGCTTTATCAATCCCAAGGAGCTCAGTAAAGCCCATCATAAAGAAGTGTTTGGTTACGACTAGGACCCTCCAAACTGGATGGAAGAGCAAGGAGGAAACTGGTAAGAGAGGCCACCAAGACGCCAAATGGCCACTTTGAAGGATATACAGGATTTGATGGCACAGAGTGGTCATTAATGGTGTGCAGGTGACAACAATGTGACAAGCGCTCCACAATTGTGGCTTCTTCGGGAGGGTCTCAAGGAAAAGCCACTTCTGAAGAAAGGCCACATGAAGGCTCATTTGAGCTTTGCCAGAATGCACCTTGAAGATTCTGCTGCCAAGTGGGGAAAAAAAAAAGGTCTTATGGTCAGATGAGCGCAAAATCGAACGGCACACCCAGCGGAAATCCAATGCAGCTCATCATCCACAACACACCATACCTACAGTAATGCATGGAGGGGGCAGCATCCTGTTGTGGGGGTCCAGGGGCTCTCTTTAGGGTAGAAGGAAAAATGGATGGAGCAAAATACCATCAAATTCTGGAGGAAAACCTGCTACCCTCTGCCGGAAAGTTGAAGATGGGCAGAATTTTTACCGTTCAACACGACAATGACCCGAAGCACACAGCAAAACTGACCACACGGTGGCTGGAGGAGTAAAAAGTGAATGTCCTGGTGTGTCCAGTCAGAGATCAGAGCAAAATCAACCTGAAAATCTGTGGGAAGATCTGAAGATAGCAGACCACCAACGCTCAGCATCCAATGTGAGCGAACTTGAACAATTAAACTGTAAAGAAGAGAGGGGGGCAAATATTACAATTCAGGTGTGCAAAGCTGATAGAGAAGAATCAACAGACTCCAGGCTGTCATTAAAGCAAAAGGGGGGTCAACAAAACGACATTGGGGGGGTCCTTTAGTCATCTCAGTAGGTCTTGTTTTGGATTTTTTATCATTTTTCTGACCTGTAGCTGTGATGTCTTTCACTTGGATGTTAGAGGTGGCATTGAGTGAGTAAAGCTGGGAAGAAATATTAGTTTGTGTGTTTTCATTTAATCCTGTAAAGCAAAATAATGGAAATATTTTGAAGGGGGGGATTCTTTTCTATACCCATGGTATGTATACACATGTGTAAATATATATATATATATATATATACACATACATACACACACACACACACACACACACACACACACCTTTGTGACTGATGCTTGAACATTATCCTGAAGAATTTCCGACCCTCAACTTTAACAAGGACCCCAGTCCCTGAACTGGCCACACAGCCCCACAGCATGATGGGACCTCCACCACATTTGACAGGAGGTAGCAGGTGTTTTTCTTGAAATACGGTGTTCTTCTTCTGCCATGCAAAGCGCTTTTTGTTCTGACCAGATAACTCCATTTGTGTCTCATCAGTCCAAAGCACTTTGTTCCAAAATGAATCTGTCTTGTCTAAATGAGCATTTGATACAACAAGCGACTCTGTTTGTGGCGTGAGTGCAGAAAGGGCTTCTTTCTCATCACCCTGCCATACAGATGTGCTGAATTGTAGAGCGATGTACAGATACACCATCGGCAGTGAGATGTTCTTGCAGGTCTTTGGAGGTGATCTGTGTGTTGTCTGTCACCATTCTCACAATCCTGCCTCTTCATATGCCGCTCCTGTATTTTTCTTGGCCTGCCAGACTTGTTGAGTTGGTTTAACAGCAACTGTGCCTGTGGCCTTCCATTTCCTGATTCCATTCCTTACAGTTGAACTTGACAGTTCAAACCTCTCAGATTACTTTTTGTAGCCTTCCCCTAAACCAGGAGACTCAACAATCTTTCTTTTCAGATCTTTTCAGAGTTGCTTTGAGGATCCCATGCTGTCTGTCACTCTTTAGAAGAGAGTCAAAGGGAAGGAAGCACAACTTGCAGTTGACCACCTTAAATACCTTTGACCACTCATGACTGGACACTCCTGTCTATGAAGTTCAAGGCTTGACGAGCTCAGCCAACCAAGTAATCAGCATTGAGCAGTGACAGCCATTCAAATCAGCACGATGACAAGGGGACCCACATTTGTGCACAGCCAGTTTTTCACATTTGATTTCATTTCATACAACTAAATACTGCGTCACTAAAAATCTGTTTGGAAAACGCCGCAGTACTCCTAGGAAATGAGAGACATAGCACTGTGATCTTTACTGTTGAAAGGAGAGTCAATTATTATGAAGGCTGAGAGGGGTTCCCAAACTTTTTCATATGACTGTATATATTTACATACACACTATACCCCTTACTATAATCTGTCCGACGCCTAAAACTGTCCTGACTGCAGCTGGACTCGATCGGTGCTGCTGTGCCCTTCTGAATGTAGAATCAACGAGACGAACGAGATCAGGGTTATCAGTTGTTGGCACTGATTAGGAGTCTGGTTGGCACCCAGAACCCACCACCCCAGCAGACCTACTTTGAGAAGCACCTGCCATATTGCATTCTGGGAGAACGCGAGACACACCAGCAACCCTTGTTTGTTTGTTTGTCTCACTCAACAGACTGTGGCCATCACGAAATACAGAATAGTCACCGTTTATACAAAATACGTCCCGGGACATTAGGGACTATTGTTTATTGTTGTATTGGCCTCCTCCACTCTTTGTTCCACATTACCATGTATTGCCCACTCCCAGACAGCATTTTATTAACACTGCTGTATAAGGACATAGAGCAGGCACATTCACGATTTCTTTTTTTTGTTACACTACTTTCTTGTTTTATAAAGATCTGCAAGGCACACATGAATGAAAGAAGAAGAAGAAGAAGAAGAAGAAGAAGAAGAGCAAGCAACCCCTTGCTGTGCAGCCCCGACAGTTCAAGGCTACGGCTTCATTCCTTTATAATTTTTATACTCCGGCGCACACGCTGCCCATTATGCAAGTGGGTACACGGATTCCACTTATTAGACGTGACGCACAAAACCATTCACTTAATAAACTTCACCTTGACGGCCGGCTCAATACACAACACGAGTAAATTACAGCGGGCCTCGCTGCCAATCAAGTGGAATGGCAAACGGTAAGAGGCATCAATAAATGCAATCTCAACGAGGGCTAATGGATGCATTTCCAATATTCAGGTTCCGCCACTTACCTATCACTTGAAGGTGCGTGAAAAGATTACTAAAACGGTAAATATTGGGTCAAAATTTATTTCTGAGGAAGGGATGGGACTTTCGCTAAGGATGTTGAGTCGGGTAACAATGGAGGATTTTATTAGAATTGAGAACGGGAATGTCGAGGGTACCACCTGGAACCGGACCCCCCACTTTTAGGTTGGTGGAGGAACAGATACAAATCATTGGTTTCAAACCCAGAATGAAAACGAATTATGGAGAGAATCAGTGGATGTTGAAGTGGTGTCCACTGATCTGAAGAAGTGTTGGATCGGCACTGAAATTTGGACTATAGAGAGGGAGGTCAGTGGAGTGGTGATGATGCCAGGAGTAGAGCTGGTAAAGGTGGATGAGTTTAAATACTTGGGATCAACAGTCCTCCCTGCGTGGAGTTTGCATGTTCTCCCCATGTCTGCATGGTTTTCCTCCCACAGTCCAAAGACATGCAGGTTAGGTGCATTGGCGATTCTAAATTGTCTCTAGTGTGTGTGTGTGCCCTGCGGTAGGCTGGCACCCTGCCGGGATTGGTTCCTGCCTTGTGCCCTATGTTGGCCTGGATTGGCTCCAGCAGACCCCCGTAACCCTGTAGTTAGGATATAGCGGGTTGGATAAAGGATGGATGGATGGATGGATATCTGTGGATTTGGAATTGCATTGTTTTGTTTTGACAGCATTCCTGTTTTAATTCAATAGTGTGAGATACACGAGAAAATGCATACAGACGTACAAAATGCACTTGCAGGTGAACTGAATATTTTTTGTGATGTTTTAATGCAAAATGTGAGTTGTGGACACCAACATTTTGTAAATGTTCAGGCAAAACAAGCTTATTCCGTTAGTTTGGATTGAAATAAGCCATGAGAAGAAACATTAGAAAACATGAGGAGCTCTCGGCCATTTTCATTTTGTAAAATTAGCTCTCCGGGGAAAAAACATTGGACACCCCTGGTATAGAAATGTCTGACAAAAAGATCTGAAAACAATGAAGCAGCAAACTTTGTGAAAACCAACACTTTGGGCCTCGACTCTACTTGACATACATTGTGTCCGTGATGCCCAAGTCACATTGTAGAAAGTCACCAGTCTGACCTGAGCTCCGCATTTCATGTTCAGTGGACGCCACCAGGACACGGGCTGCAAACTGAGGGCCGAGGTCACCGGCTGTCTGCCACCCTATTGGTGAAAGGGAACTTCCGTAACTTGAGCAGGGCTTTCGATGGCAGCACCATAACGGCACTGTCAAAATCACCAGGTGACCCCCATGGGACGAGTTCACACAAGGGTACCGCACTTGCAGTTTGTCTTCAGAGGCCCGGAGATCTCAATGGCTTTTATCAGCTATGCAAGATTTTAAGAATGAAAACAGAACACTGAAAACATTTCTTTCATTACATGCCACATTTAATTTGCTTCCCGGATGAAGACAGACCAAGATGGAATCGTAAGTAATTCTATTTTGGAGGCAGACTTTGGACTCAGCGGAGCTATTTTTAACCTTTTATTACTCAAATGAGAGCTTCTGTCAGTGTCTGGACAGCAGATTCTTTCAGACCAATGTTATTAATGAATGATGTTTTAAAAATCCCGACAAGAAAGACAGAAGGACAGTGAGGCAGACGGCTGGCACACCTTTGTGATGGAAGGACTGGGGGAGAAAGCGCAATCAGGGCATCATCTCCCTCGGATCGCTAGATAGCATAACCCACCCCGATCCCCACAGGGCATGCTGGGACTTGGAGTTTGATGGCTCAGCTCTATTGGGTTCTGGGAATCCCACAAGAGAAAAGGAACCAAGTGTCACTGCTCCAAAGTCGGAAGGGAGGAAGAAGACAATGCTTACTGGAGGAAGAGTGGAGGCAGAGAAAGACAGAGAAATGAAGAAGACAAGGGGCTGTGAGCTGCTTTGAACTTGCAGTACTGCGCCTTTGTGTAGGAAACGATTGGAAAGAGTTCCCCACAAGAAAAGCAAAGCCAGTGTGGTGCTGGACTTAAATCACTCATTATGAAAGAAAGAAAGAAAGAAAGAAAGAAAGAAAGAAAGAAAGAAACCAATTATTATGAAAGGGGTTTAAGAAGTTTAAATATACAGTATATTCGGTGTATATATATATATATATATATATATATATATATATATATATATATATATATATATATATATATATATATATATATATATATATATATATATATATATTTCTGTGACGGCAAAAGGATGAACCAGGAGATAAGATAAGAAATTTAAGCGTAAAAACCTGAAACGCAATCCCAACTCCTGGTCAAAAACCCAAAGTGAAAATGAGATTAGACAACCAGAAATATACAAAATATACACTCACCTAAAGGATTATTAGGAACACCTGTTCAATTTCTCATTAATGCAATTATCTAATCAACCAATCACATGGCAGTTGCTTCATTTAGGGGTGTGGTCCTGGTCAAGACAATCTCCTGAACTCCAAACTGAATGTCAGAATGGCAAAGAAAGGTGATTTCAGCAATTTGGAGCGTGGCATGGTTGTTGGTGCCAGACGGGCCGGTCTGAGTATTTCACAGTCTGCTCAGTTACTGGGATTTTCACGCACAACCATTTCTAGGGTTTACAAAGAATGGTGTGAAAAGGGAAAAACATCCAGTATGCGGCAGTCCTGTGGGCGAAAATGCCTTGTTGATGCTAGCGGTCAGAGGAGAATGAATGGGCCGACTGATTCAAGCTGATAGAAGAGCAACTTTGACTGAAATAACCACTCGTTACAACCGAGGTATGCAGCAAAGCATTTGTGAAGCCACAACACGCACAACCTTGAGGCGGATGGGCTACAACAGCAGAAGACCCCACGGGTACCACTCATCTCCACTACAAATAGGAAAAGGAGGCTACAATTTGCACGAGCTCACCAAAATTGGACAGTTGAAGACTGGAAAAATGTTGCCTGGTCTGATGAGTCTCGATTTCTGTTGAGACATTCAAATGGTAGAGTCAGTATTTGGCGTAAACAGAATGAGAACATGGATCCATCATGCCTTGTTACCACTGTGCAGGCTGGTGGTGGTGCTGTAATGGTGTGGGGGATGTTTTCTTGGCACACCTTAGTGCCAATTGGGCATCGTTTAAATGCCACGGGCTACCTGAGCATTGTTTCTGACCATGTCCATCCCTTCATGACCACCATGTACCCATCCTCTGATGGCTACTTCCAGCAGGATAATGCACCATGTCACAAAGCTCGAATCATTTCAAATTGGTTTCTTGAACATGACAATGAGTTCACTGTACTAAAATGGCCCCCACAGTCACCAGATCTCAACCCAATAGAGCATCTTTGGGATGTGGTGGAACGGGAGCTTCGTGCCCTGGATGTGCATCCCACAAATCTCCATCAACTGCAAGATGCCATCCTATCAATATGGGCCAACATTTCTAAAGAATGCTTTCAGCACCTTGTTGAATCAATGCCACGTAGAATTAAGGCAGTTCTGAAGGCGAAAGGGGGTCAAACACCGTATTAGTATGGTGGTCCTAATAATCCTTTAGGTGAGTGTAGATTTGTGTGTGTGCGTTTATTTTCTATTTTAATTAACACTTATAAAATAGCAAACTAAAGTGGTGTGTGTGCCAGTTGCGCTGCTCTCTTTTAACCTGAAGAAGTCTGAAACACGAGATATCAGCACACCTTTGCTTCAGCTTCAGGCGCGTTTTCCTCTACACACACACACACACACACACACACACAGACACACACACACGCGCGTCACGCTGGTGATCATTTTTCTTTTTTTTTTTTTCCTCTCTCTCTGCTGCCTTTGTAGCCTTGTATTTGATATAGGAAATCACCACACTATCAGCTTTGCAAAGCAGCACTGAAAGCATACGGACTGGCAAAGAAAGTTAAGATTTATGACTCAAAGGTCTTATAATTTGTTCGAGAGGCAGATGATCACACGTTCAATTCCCAAGGGGAAAAAAAAGGAAAAGCCGAGCCGCCATCAGAGATAAGACTGGCTTCTTAACTGGAAACCCCCCCGCCCACCCCCGCCCCCAAAAAAAAATTAAAGATGAGCCGCATTGTTTCAGATAATAAGGACAGAGAGGCAGCGTTGCTCTTTCTAAGTGATTAATTCTTTACTGAAGCTTTGGAGTTTTTGCCATTAGGACTAAACAGAGAAGAGTAATGAAATTCTTCAGGACGCCAGGCAAGCAGGTACTGTAAATGGAAGCATTCATTTCACACCTGATTTAACTCCTACTTCTTTAATTTACCCGCTTTGCTCCCATCTGTGCTCAGTTACCAGGCATGAACGTTTACACCGCGTCAACAATCACATTTGAACTAATTTGTATAATAAAGATGAAGTCATGTTAGAAGAGAAAACAAGTCTGTGTTCTTTCTTTACTTCTATTGTATGTGTTCAGCCTCTCATCAGCCTGTGTCAGTCTGTGTAACGCTGTGTGCGTGTGTAGAGGGGTCACCGGAACACTCGCCGGACCCTTCATTTGGCCCACGTGATCGTTCACTTAAACGGCCCGCTCCTCCAATCACGTGGCTGCGACTGTGTATTTCCCGCATGCCGACGCGGCCCGGAGGTTCAGGTTGAGATTTACCACCACGTTAGAATGGGCGAGTCTCGTGATCGAAGGGACTTTGGCCATTTTTGCTTCTCCACGTGGCTATTGATTTTGGGGACAAGCCTGTCTTTGGTTTGTGGGCCTTTCCACCATGTCGGTGTCATCCTTTCTCAGGTTCACAGTAAGAGCACTGGTGACCATTTCTGTCACAGTAACGTTAGAAGTCGGCCTGACGTGTGTTATTTTAACTATGAGGAAATGTAAAGAGTAAAGAGTATCTGTATGTGCCTAGAGAGGGGGCAGTATGTGTGACTGGCACGGGAGTGCACATTGGCTCTCCAGCACTTTTTATCTCACCAAAGGGGACTATGGGCAGTTGGTCAGCCGGGTGAAGTAGGTGTCTGTGTGCATGAACAAGATGGCAGGCCTGATTAGAAGTATCACATATACGGGGGGGTGCTGTGTTGCTAGCAGGTGGCGACATAGTTAGGGAGAAGCCAGTCAAGAGTCATCCGAGGGGCTAATGTGTTTTCTCTGAAGGGTACGTAAAGCCGAGTAAGACATGGGAGAGGACAGAAGTCCGTGAGGAGCCTCTCGGTAGTCTGTTGATGTTCTTATTTTCCCACAGATGGTGCTCAGAGCCACTGAACGCAAAGTAGAGTGAGCAGGGAAGAGAAGAGGCGTCTGTATTACGATAAAGCGAGGGACAGACGCTGGGCATGGGATCTGATCTGCGGAACGGGTGATCTGAGAGAGAGAGAGAGAGAGAGAAGGCGTCAAATAAAGGATTTTATTAAGTCACCAAATGTGCAAAAGCAGCCAACCACAATTCCAATCAAGTGCTGAGTGTTGTCCACTGCCTCTCGACTCATCGAGGTGAGATGATGGGCTCCTTTAAAGCTCGACCCAGGCAATGGTTCTAGTGCCACAGTGTGCCCTCATGGAAGCACTTCTGGGTCATGTGGAAACCAGAGAGCTCCTCCCCTGAAAGTGCCCTCTAAAAGCATCCAGGGACCCCCAACTTCCAGACTCCAACTCCTATGTACCCCTGGGTATGCCTCAGGAGGACCACTGCCACCTGTCGTATGGGGCTGCTTCCGCCCCCTGGCTTCTGCTGGTCCATCCCGTGTAGACCTCCGGCTGGGGACGGGCCGGTTTATACTTCACGCTCAGAAGCACGCGTACGCACACTCATCGTGGCTGCCACGCGTTCCCAGCATTCATCTGACGCATTCCCTGAGCGCGTCCTTAAGTGCGCGAGGTGCGTTGTGGGGGGGGCACAGTGTGATAAAAGTCTGAACGTGACATCAGAGTCTCAGTTTACTAATCGACAGATCATACGGGATTGATGTGCGCGCTTCGATGTTTGCCGACATTCAAATGCATCCGTGGGGCTTTTATCTTTAAACGTCGCGTATTCCCCATCGTGATGACGCGATGCATTTTAAAAGTCTCACATACCGTCTTCTGTGCCGTCTTTTGTAGCAGCATCAGAATGTACGGCGGCGTATTTGGGCCACAGAGGAAAAAATGAAGGGCACGGCGAAAAGGTGTATCGAGTGATTAAAGTGGAAAGTTCGGCTTTAATCTTGAAATGTCCACTTTAATCCCGTAGTTTACTTTATCATTAAAGCAGACCGTCGTAAATGTCATCTTCAACCCGACCCGGATGTTAATCGCTACGCGCTACTGGGGCTTCATCGTGAACTGACAGCAGCAGCAGGCAGCGATCGCCACACACAACACGTCACATTTATGATACTCCAGCTCTCTGCACGTTTAGAATCTTTAGATTTCGACTTCATATCACTTTCAGGATGAAGTGCGTTAAAGTACGTATGTGACATTTTACAGATAAGTCGTTAACTTCATTTAAATAATGAATACTGATAATAATTGCACATGTGGGGGCATCACAGTGGCACTGCTGCCTCACAGTATGGAGTCGCGTCCCTGGTGTTCCCTGCCAGGAGTTTACATGTTTTCCTGGTGGGTTTCGGTTTCCTTCCAAAGTTATGCAGATTTGGTGACACTAAAACGATGCCAGTGTGTGTGTGTGTGTGTGTGTGTGCTTGTGTTCAGGTTGCGATGAGCTGATGCCCCGTCCAGGGATTTTGTTTCTTTCTCGTGCCCGATGCTTGCTGGAATGGCCCCTTCCTTGAATTGATAGATGTAATCATTAATCAGAGGCGAGGTGTCCTCCAAATTTATTGGATGTTTCCGGCAATTCACAACCCAGAGAAGCCAAACGTTTACTCACCGTGATGATATCTCGCACTGCCACCTGGTGGAATCTTCCAGATTTCCGTGAAGCACACGCACAAGTATACACGACACACCGCTTGTGTATCAGTAACGTCCACTGGATGAATAAACCCGGCCTAAGAAGTCACTTTTCCTGGGTGTCCTTCACAGGAAAGCCCACCCCGTCACCCACCGGAAGCTAGGGTGGAAAAGAGGATAGTGGTAAAAAATGAAACATCCCCTGCAGGGGGCGCTCTCTCTCTCTTCTGGCGCACTTTAAGCCAGAGGCTCATTCCGTTATAATGGGCTAAGAAGGACTGGCTCTTTTTGGGGGTCTTTTCTGCCCACTGCTATCAAGCAATTCATTGCTTTCTCCTGGCCCCCTCAAACTAAATGCTGACACTCTTTACGTTCTAAACGTTTATAAATCTTCTTGGAATAAAACCCCACCCCACCCATAACTGAACCCGAGGACCCCCATAACTATTTGAACTGAACGATGGCTGAACTGGCACCAGTTTTCCCCCAGTAAAAATGTAAGGAATCTCCCACATTAATAAAAAGCGATGAAGAACGCAGAAAGCACCGGCAATCGAATAGGACGGCGTGGCAAACGCTGCCTCTCAGCATCGGATGGCGACCTTTAAAATAAACCAGCAAATGAGTTTGGCGGCTTGGAGTCCGATGGCCTCTTTTCTGTTCAGGTGTTGAAATGTAAAGCCCCCCACCAGATATCCAAGTACTCTCTTCACATGACAGCCCTAAAATGAATTTCCTATCCAACCAAACAAAGACATTAAAATGTCACTTAAAGGACTCGACATAAGCGCCGCTCTTAAGGACCCTTCAAAGATGTTAACAGGATTTGACCAGAATGTATGATGTTCCCCGTATCACACTGCCGACCTGTCAGCGCTGTCATAACACGTCTTCTTTGTGCGGAGAAAGCAAAAGAAAAAAAAAAAAAAACAACTCGCTTTATTAAATCAACTGTTTTAGCAAAAAAAAATGGCCTTCACAAGATGCAGTCAAAGAAGCTCTTTAAAAAAGGCCGCAGTTCTGCCATCATTTGAGCAAAGCTTTACCTCCGCAGTTACGTCCGTATGATTAAAGATCCCCTTCGAGTTAACAGCGTCGTGTGTGTATTTTATAAGGAGTCCGTCCAATCATCGGAGACGAACAGCAGGCTGTAGTACTGCTAGGCTGCATGGCGTCTGCCGTCTTGGCTTTCTTTACCAATGCCACCACCACCCCCCCATATTTTGGGAACTTTTTTTTGTCACAGGTGGCATTTGTTTAAAATGTGCCTGTGTGGCGGTTCAATGGTCAATGGCGGGTAGGGGGCATGGAGAGGGGCGCGCTGCCAGTGTGAGAAGAGAGGCTAACAAAACACAAAACGCAGGTAAGGATCGCAGTAAGGGCTAAGGTGTGGGGGGCCGGGGGGGTCTCGAAATGCCTGAGAATTACTGTGAGCGAAAAAAAAAAAAAAAAGGCAAGATGTCGGGTCAAAAAACAAAAAACAAACAAAAAAAAAAAAGACCTAAGGGGGCAAAAACAAAGAAGTAAGTCGATTCACAATGAGACCAACGGCGACTCTCTCTGTGTATAAAATCCAATGTCTGTCTATCTGTCTGTATGTTTGTCCGCTTTTCACAAGAGAACTACTTCACAGATTCAGATCAGGTTTTAGAATTTGCTGGAACATTCCGGTTGATTTTGCAACTTCTCTCATCGCACTAAGTATCATAGTTCGCCTGCGGTACCGATTTATTTGTGTGAAACCGAGAGAGACGCAGTGGGCCGAGGCGGGTCCTTCCTCACTCACGCTCCAGCCTTGGGGGCGTGTACCTTACCTCCGCTTAGCTAGCGAACGAGAGAGCTACTTAATGGATTTAGATCGTTTGGTTTTCTAGAATTTTCTTGAACATTCCGGTTGATTTTGCAACTTCTCTCATCGCGCTAAGTATCATAGTTCGCCTGCGGTACTGATTTATTTGTGTGAAACCGAGAGAGACGCAGTGGGCCGAGGGGGGCGAGTCCTTCCTCACTCACGTGCCAGCCTCAGGGGTGCGTATCTTACCTCAGCTTAGCCAGTGAATGAGAGAACAACTTAACGGATTTAGATCAGGTTTTTTTTCTAGAATTTGCTTGAACGTTCCAATTGATTTTGCGACTTCTCTCATCGTGCTAAGTATCATAGTTCGCCTGCAGTACCGATTTACTTGCGCGAATCAGAGAGACACACAGAGGCCGAGGGGAGGAACTTCACCGTGTACTTCACTTCTGCTTAGCTCCTTACATCCACTTAGCTAGCGAACGAGAGAACTACTTAACGGATTTAGATTTTGTGACTTCTCTCATCGCACTAAGAATCATAGTTCGCTTGTATGAGCGATATATTCGTGCTAATCTGAGAGAGATGCTGCGGGTCGAGGGGAGAAGAAAGTGTGATGTCAGGAGCGGGGAGCCAGATGGGGCCCTCCTCACTGTCCTGTTTCATTTCTACGTGGGCAAAGCCGCGATGGACGGCTAGTATATATAAAAAAAAAGATTTAAATGCACCATAAATTATTTCTTGTACTAAGATTTTGTTGGTCGTATGGAACTAAAAATAAAATCATGGGCGTCTTTTACTATCTGCCATGTGCTTTGTGGGTGGTCCAACACAAGGCGGGGCCACCTGCCCATCATCACCGTCAATCGACTGACCTCAGCCTTTACAGTCCCCTGCGGTTCATTGTGAATGTGCTCGTGGTGTGGTGAGCTCCCTTGAGTTTCTTCTGTAATTTATGGATATTTTGAACGACAGGTTTGCTTTTTTGATTTTGCCTTTTTGGACTGCGTATTTGGACATCGTTGGCCTACTTTAAAGTCTTCACCCTTTGTGCTCCACAGGGCTTATTTTTGTTTGACAGAGTTTATTGTTAAAGGAAATCTTTTTATTTATGAAGATTCTTCATCGCCCTCTGGATTATCAGTCAGGATTTCAGGGTATTTCCCTCTCTAGTGGAAATTTTTGAGTATTTCTAGGGCTGTTGTGCTTAGGAATTCTTACCTTCATAAATTTAGATTATGTTCTGACACCCTGACTGAATTAAAACATTTTTATAACGCCTCAGTTCTGTTGTCCAGGGCAGGATCACAGGGAATCTGTTGCTTGTCACACCAAAATAATAAAATGTAATGTATATGTTACAATTAAATAATTAATTTGGTCACTAAAAGTAAGTCACTCCAATAAAATGATAAGCCAATGAACTGTTGGTGTCTCCAGACACAGGACTTATTAAAACAGTACCTGCCAGTGGAGCGCTGGGTCATTCCAGGAATTAATCAGGAACACGTGAAACGGAAGAAATGGACGCCCCTGTGCAATTCACTGGTGCAAAACCTCCACTGCATTCTGCCAGAAAGGTGGCTGCACTTCAGTAGGCACATAATGACCATAAAGTCCAGTGAAGCAAGAATTCAATCTGTAAACACACATCCCTTTGAATTCCGCTCCACTGCCCTGTGGTGGGATCCTCACGTGCAGCAAAGCAAAGTCTGCTTTTCAAAGGTCAATAATATCAGAAAAGACTCGTCAGCCGAACAACACGGGGCGGCGTCACCATGTACAGTAAGGAAGAATTACCAAGTATTGTGGGTTAACGTCTGCGGGGTGGGACTTGAGACCTCAAGGTCGCGGGTTCAGATTAGCTGTGTGACCCCCGATCAAATCACTTCATCTGGAACGGCTGCAATCAGGATTTATGGAATTACAAACTGAACCAAAATGACGTTCTAAAACCAAGACTGAAAAAGTGAATAGTTAGCACATTCATGTAGACTTGTGTTTCAGAACCTTTCTTAGTAACCACAGAACATGGACGAGTGGGTGGGATGAGAATTCAGTCATTTTTAGAAAAAATACAGACAGACAAACAAACAAAGGCACTATAAGATAGATGAACGGAGAGACAGACAGAGAAAAGGCACTATAAGAATATGGGGGGCCTCACAAGGACAGAACTAATCCAATATTAGAGCTGAAATTGACAAACAGACAAGAATAAAAAGTCCAATATCAGAGACCATAAATATGAAAGGCACTATATAATAGATAGATAGATAGATAGATAGATAGATAGATAGATAGATAGATAGATAGATAGATAGATAGATAGATAGATAGATAGATAGATAGATAGATAGATAGATAGATAGATAGATAGATAGATAGATAGATAGATAGATAAAAGGAAAGGTGCTATAAGATAGACAGACAAAGTCACTATATGATAGATGAACAGACAGACAGACAGACAAAGTCACTATATGATAGATGAACAGACAGACAGACAGACAGACAAAGTCACTATATGATAGATTAACAGACAGACAGATGAGGAAAGGCACTATAAGATAAATAGATAGATAGATACTGTAGATAGCGTAGCTGGCAGGATTAGATAGATAGATAGATAGATAGATAGATAGATAGATAGATAGATAGATAGATAGATAGATAGATAGATAGATAGATAGATAGATAGATAGATAGATAGATAGATGCTATATGTACGTATTAATTGTGTACAACACACACCTCTCTCTGCAGTAAATTTAAGTCCGGCAGTGGCCGGTAGTTCAGCGTCCACACAAGTTATATCTTAGGCTTTGATGGCAGGCTTGCTAGCGCCTGTGACCAGGCTGGAATCTGTTCCCTTGTCCCCAGTGCTGTGACGTGACAGTGACAAACACTTGCACAGCACAATCGCCAATGTTAAATGACCTGTTGTAGGCTGAAAGTAACACTTAAAAGTGTATATATGGAAAGGGTGGCCGCGTATATATAATTTAAGTGTTAATTTAACAAGTGGCAGTTTTGCTGTGATGTGCGTGTGTGCCGCTCAAAAGAACAAACAGAAGCTGAAACACACAGAAATGTTCCCAGGGAAAGCAAATCATTAATTTCACATTAGTTTTCCTAACCTGTGATATGTCATAATCTGGCTCAATAAATAGAGGGTTATCAGATGTTACGAGGGCAAACAAACATGACATACGGAGGCAACAGAAACATGAACAAATTCAATTATGACCTTGTGAAAAAACACTTTTTGTGTGATAGAAAGCTGAGCACTTTGTATTTAGAAATAAAAAAAGGCAGGGCAGCGGCGTTTTTGACGTGAAAATTCTCGACATGGACAGAAACGCCACAGCCATCTGGAAAAAGAAGTTGTGCAGAAGTTGTGTGTGTGAGACACAGAAAAGGGCGATGATCGTGTACATAAAGAGCAGACCTTAGCAGCGCCACTCCTCGGCTTAAATCCGCTGGGTGTTGCAAGTCTCACAGAGGGTCCGGTCTGCACTGTCTCGACGGACAGAGTTGGAAATTTCAATAGAGGGACAGGAAGAACAATGTGGTGTGACACACATGTGCACTGGAGGCAGCATAATGGTAACCACTTTCTTGCTGGAACACAAGAGGGCGCTGTTGACTAATATCTTATCTCTTCATCCTTCTGCAGACCAGAAGATTGACGGCTTTACCACCCTTGACATCACTTCACGTGTCTGGACCCGCCTCTTCCTGCTGGAAGGTCTGCCATCTTGAACCAGTCTATGACGACGTTGAATTTTCTTTTTCAACACGTTTATTACCCACGTTTTGTTTAAATTATCAAGGGGTTTGCCTACCGGGGGGGCCTAACACTTCACAGTTGTCTGCGTTCTTTCTTACAGCGGTCACAACAAAACAACGCTGACGTCAAGACTGGAAGTGAAAAATCAAAGTCGTATTTCAAGCAAGGATCTAAAGTCAAAATAACTAAAGACAGAATTGCATGTAATCACCAGTAAGTTTCTCCAGTCTCGGATAATTTGGGGCATCATAGGTACAGTCCCAGTGCATGATGGGAATGCTACTGAGGCAACAGGTGACAAGAAGTTTGTTACTAAAACAATATAGAATATAACTTTTTTAAAATAACAAATATTATATAAAGAATGCAAACATAAAAAACATCATCAATGGAATCCCGGAGTAAGAAAATTGAAGAACAGATTTTAAAGATCATTTTCTGAGCTTAAGGAAAACTGTTAAAATGTCAATTACACCACTGGCTTGAATCAGCTGACAGATTTTAGGGTAGGGGATGAGAGCCTGAAGGCTTGGCCCGGGCACACTGACCCCACATTTAAAAGTTAAATATCATTTAATTAAAGAATCGCACCCAATTAAGTCCCTGGCAAAACTCACGTCATTTATCATGGAAAACCGTGCAAGGCATCCCTTAATGATAACTTTTCATTACGACCATCCGGAAAAATAGTGCCCAGGTTATCAATGTAATCAACTCAACGATGCATAAAATGACGCATCAGACAAACCATTCCACGTCGAATAGCCATCATTACGTAGGGCTGTTGGTTCTGCCCCTCCACAAATACCCTAAACCTCTCTCACCTCGGAGTACTGCACCCTCCACCCATCCTTCTCCTGATACCAGCATAGAAGAGACATCCTCACCCACAATTACAGCAGCCCAGGTGAGCAGAGAGCTGAGGAGACTTTGTGCCAGCAAAGCAGCGGGTCCAGATGGAGTATCGCCACGACTGCTGAAGGCCTTTGCACTGGAGTTGGGGAGTCCTCTACAGCACATCTTCAACCTGAGCCGGGAAAAGGGCAGAGTCCCGAGGCTTTGGATAACATCTTGCATCACCCCAGTCCCAAAGGTATCACGTCCTAGTGAACTGAATGACTTCCGGCCTGTCACTCTGACGTCAATGTGATGAAGACCATGGAGCGGCTGCTGCTTCACCACCTGAGGCCACAGGTCCGTCACGTCCTTGACCCTCTGCAGTTCGCATACCAGGAGAAGGTGGGAGCGGAGGATGCCATCATCTACATGCTACTCCGATCCCTCTCCCACTTGGACAGAGACACTGGTGCTGTAAGAATTATGTTTCTGGACTTCTCTAGCGCCTTCAATACCATCCAACCTCTGGTCCTTAGGGGCAAGCTGACAGAGATGGGAGTAGATTCACACCTGGTGCCATGGATCATGGACTATCTTACAGACAGACCTCAGTATGTGCGTCTCGGGAACTGCAGGTCTGACATTGTGGTCAGCAGCACAGGATCGCCGCAGGGGACTGGACTTTCTCTGGTCTTGTTCAGCCAACATACATCAGACTTCCAATACAACTCGGAGTCTTGCCACATGGAAAAGTTCGCTGACGACACTGCTATGGTGGGCTGCATCAGGAGTGGGCAGGAGGAGGAGTATAGGAACCTAATCAAGGACTTTCTTAAATGGTGCGACTCAAACCACTTACACCTGAACACCAGCAAGACCAAGGAGCTGGTGGTGGATTTTAGGAGGCCCAGGCCCCTCATGGACTCCGTGATCATCAGAGGTGACTGTGCAGAGGGTGCAGACCTATAAATACCTGGAAATGGATCTGGATGACAAACTGGACTGGACTGCCAATACTGATACTCTGTGCAAGAGAGGACAGAGACGACTATACTTCATTTGAAGGCTGGCGTCCTTCAACATCTGTAATAAGATGCTGCAGATGTTCTATCAGACGGTTGTGGCGAGCGCCCTCTTCTATGTGGTGGTGTGCTGGGGAGGCAGCATAAAGAAGAGGGACGCCTCACGCCTGGAAAAACTGGTGAGGAAGGCAGGCTGTATTGTATAAAGTATCTATCTGTCGATCTATCTAATTAGCGTAATCGACTCGAGAACACAAAAAGCGGCACATCAGGTACATTGCTACACGTCGAGTAGCCATCATTTTTGAAGTAGTGTTGGTCCAGAGTATCTATAAATATGGAAATTAACATAATCGACTCGATGATGTAAAAAGTGGAACATCAGGTACATTATAACATGATAAGTAACCATTGTTATGAAGTAGTGTTGGCCGAGTCTCTCCTATAATACTGTAATTAACTCAACGATACAGAAAGCGGCACATCAGACCCATCATTCCATGTTGAGAAGCCATCATTATAAAGTGGTGTTGGGTCAGGCTTACCAATGAAATATCATAATTAATGTAATTGACCTGATCATACAACGGCAGACACATCATTGCATGTTGAATATCCATAATTACCAAGATATGTCAGCTCTGGCTCTCCAGAAATACGGTAATTGACGTAAATGACTTGGTGATATAACAAGAGGCACATCAGGTACACTGTAGCATGTTGAGTAGCCATCGTTACGAAGGAGGATCTGTTCTGGTTCTCTACAACTATGTTAATTCATGTAACCGACCCAATGATACAAAAATTGGCAGATCAGGTATGAAGCGTGCTGGTTCAGGCTCTCCATAGATATCGTAATTCACGTCAATCGACTCAACGATACAAAAAGCACATCAATATTTGCGCTTTTGTCTTTTTGCTACAGTTCTTTGCTGAATGTTTGGGTAGCTTTTGTCTTTTTGCTACAGTTCTTTGCTGAATGTTTGGGTAGCTTTTGTCTTTTTGCTACAGTTCTTTGCTGAATGTTTAGGTAGCGGCCAACGGCAGGACACATCTCCAGTTCAGCTTTGCCTTTGGTTAAGGTTTACTCTCCAAGTCCTCCCCGTTTCTCAATCCACCTTTTTCTTGTGCAAAAGAAACACTGATTGGCATCGAGCCTTTATGCGTTGGCTCAGATCTACATCACACTTTCACTCCAACCTCTGAAAAGCCAAAGAGTGCATTCATACACAGCACAAGTGAGGCGTATTGTTATGACGAAGGTGACCATCGAACAGAGGCAAATAACTCAAAAACAGCAGAAAAGCAACTTATATGTGAAAATACGTTCATTGTTTTGGAAAACACGTTACATGGAAATCAGGATGGAAGTAAAAATGATGATAAAAAAACAACAACAGCTTCTTAAAGATGCAGCTCTTAATAATCAGAGTATAATAATTGTAAGAGGTGCTTACCTGCTGTTTTTATTCGAAAATCACACGGCACACGTACATAAGGAGAGAAAGAGAAAGAAAAAAAATAACGTTAACATTAAATGGCAAAGGACAAACCACCACCTGAAAGAGAAATATTAAATAAAATAATCAAAAGAAAATGCAGGTACTCCATCTAGCTAAACTTAAAGAGCAGGTAGATATAAATCAAAAAATTAACTGATAAAATATTAATTCAATCAAATTTAAACCACATAAATAAATCACAGATGAATGAAATGAGAGGAACGTTACAAATCAACAATGAAGAGGTCTGAGTAAGTGTAAGCCGGCGTAATTCGGGCTGTTCATGACAAATGTAAAGATTTACTTCATGATGAAGAAGAACATAATAAATAAGAACAATGGAGTCAAATATTCAAAATATTAAAATAGGTGCTTCAATGTAGAAATATGTCAGTAAATACAACAGATTATGTATATCATTTGTAGCTGTATATCTGTATACACACACGTTATATTATACATATATATACATAGTATATATAAATATACATAGTGTAAATAAATACACTATATATATATATATATATATATATATATATATTGTTGTGGATGGCAAGGGGCGATGACCCGGCGGGGTAGCTTGGAAGACCGGAAGTGGGCGTGCGCCCATCTGGGACCATGTGGGGGCTGCCTTCCTGGTTGCTTTGGGGGCCACAGGTACAGGGCATGGAAGCCCCACCCTGTAGGGGCCCGTGGTCACCGCCAGGAGGCGCCCCAGTGCCTTGGGGACCTGTTTCCCCAGCACTTCCGCCACACCAGGAAGTGCTGGGGGGAAGACTTTGGAAGACACCCGGAGAGCTGCCAGGAGGATAGCCGGCACTTCCGCCACGCTAGGGCGTGGCCAAGGGTGGAATGCCGGGAACACCTGGTGCTCATCCGGGGACAGGATAAAAGGGGCCGTCTCCATTCATTCGAGGCTGGAGTTGGGAGGAGGCAGGACGAAGCACAGAGGAGGTGTGGAGGAGGCCCGAAGAGAGGCATTGTGGCCAGGACTGAGTATTTGGGGGGTTTTGTGCACTACTGGGTCTTAGTGACCATTATTTGGGTCTGTGTGACCATTTGAACTTATTTGTAAATATTGTAAATAAACGTGTGGTGGTTGTGTAACAACATGTCCGCCTGTCTGTGTCCGGGCCAAGTCCACAATATATACATACATACATAGATACCGGAGGAGAGTTTATGCCTCCTCCAGACCATGAGGGGGCGACCACCCTGGTGGCTTTGGGGACCACGGGAAAGGAGCATGCAAGCTCAACCCTATAGGGGCCCGTGGTCACCACCAGGTGGCACCCAGATGCCTGAGGAGCCCTGGCCCTCAGCACTGCCGCCACACCCAGAGGTGCTGTGGGGAAGAAGACCAGGGAGACCCGGAATACTTCCAGTTACACAGCTGGCACTTCCACCACACCAGGTAAGATCACTGCCAGCAGAAGATCATTGGGGAGGCACCTGGAGCATGACTGGGTGGATTTAAAAGGGGCCGCCTCCCTTCATTCAATGGCTGGAGTCGTGCGGAAGAGGGACAGAGCTCGGAGGAGAGGAGTGGAGGCGGACCTGACGAGAAAGGCATTGTTGAGGGCCTGGACTGAGGGTGACTAGCACGGGGTACGAGGTTGTGTGCATCAGTGTAAATATGGACTGTACCAGCGGTGTACGCCTGTCTGTGTCTGGGCTGGCTTCCACAAGTATATATATAATATATATATACATATAATGTATATATAATATATATACATATAATGTGTATATAATATATATACATATAATGTGTATAAAGTGGAAGCCGACTAGTTCAGGGACTGTGGTCCTTGTTAAAGTCGAGGGTCGGATGAATTCAACCCAAATATCAACAAATTCTTCAGGATAATGTTCAAGCAGCAGTCACAAAGTTGAAGTTATGCAGGAGTTGGATATTCCAACAAGACAATGACCCAAAACACAGTTGGAAATCTACAAAGGCATTCATGCAGAGGGAGAAGTACAATGTTCTGGAATGGCCGTCACAGTCCCCTGACTTGAATATCATAGGAAATCTATGGGATGATTTGAAGCAGGCTGTCCATCAAATTGAACTGAACTGGAGAGATTTTGTATGAAGAATTGGGTCAGAAATACCAACATCCAGAATCCAGACACTCATCACAGGCTACAGGAGGACAGCGTCGAGAGGCTCAAAGGAGCAAAAGGAGGCTCAACTAAGTATTGATGTCACATCTCTGTTGGGTGCCCACATTTATGCCCCTGTCTAATTTTGTTATGATGCATATTGCATATTTTCTGTTAATCCAATAAGCTTAATGTCACTGCTGAAATCCTACCGTGTCCATAAGGCATGTCGTATATTAAAAGGAAGTTCAGCCAATGAGAAACAAAAATCCAAAGAATTAAGAGGGTTTCCCAAACTTTTTCATATGACTGTACAAATATATACATACATACATACATACTGTATTTTTTCTCCATTTCTTGATGTGCCCACTCTGCAGCAAGCAGTGCACAGTAAATTCACTTCACTTGTTAATTTATAACAGATATATTTGCTGTTTTTGCCCATCAATCTACACATAATGACAAAGTGAACACGCTGTCAAAAAGGTTTTCAAATATATTCAAATCAAATACATAGCTTTATTAAACTATCTACGATTGTAATAAAATACATTAAAATTGAAGCATGTGAGAGAGGTTAGGAGCAGGTGCTGATACAGCGCACTGTCACAAACACCACATGCCAAACCAACTCAGGATCCCAGATTATGCAGCCATGCAACAGGTGACACCTCAGCGTCACACCACTTCAGATGAAGTGGATGGTGCATGTGAGGTTTTTAATGGTGGCTGGAGTGCAAATTCTGCCACCAACCCCCAAATTTTCCCCTGCAGTTTGGAGGGCCTACATGCTGGGCTGGATGCAGATTAACGTCATAACCAGGACGGATATGTGACAGCTATAAAAATCTAAATTCAGTTCAGGCCGTTGAGACTACAGTGTTAAACATTCTGCTCGGCTCCTTCTTTGATTTACTCTCAGCTGTTTGCTATCGACTTCATTAAAAGGCTTCCCACGTGAATGGTTGGGAAAATGTTTTCTAAAAATGTGTTTTTCACTTACTTGAGTGCCCCGTCTTGGTCACATATAAAGACACAGAACACTAACAGTGCGGTAGGTTGATCCGCCAGATATTTGGAGAAGTGCACTTGTGGAGCTGTGCGGTGAAAACAGATTTGCTATTTCCTGCAACAACAGGTTGGTGGGAGATTTCATTATGAAATGGCAGAATGACTGAGCCTTGAATTTGTAATGACTTCCAAACAGCAGCATCCAATTAGCGTGTAATGAGGCCGTCACTGTAATCAGTTAAGAAAAAAGAAAAAAAAAACACACACACACACATATTGATGGGACTGTGTCAGCAAGGAGTGGGGTTAGAAGAGCAGGATGGCACCAGGCAGACATTTCAAAACATGGCTGAGGCCTTCTGGTGTCTGTGTGTGTCGCACCAAACTAATGGGGGAAATGGTGCACTTGAATAGGATGAATTAAACAGGAGGACAGGATGGGACTACAAGGGTAAAAATGACAGAAAGACATGAAAGGTGCTATATAATAGATAAACAGATAGATAGAGTAGTTGGCAGGATTAGATAGTGTGGCACGTGGCTGGGGGTGGTACCCAGCCAGGATGCCCAGGAGGACCAACCACGAGGGGGCAACCACCCTGGTGGCTTTGGGGACCACGGGTACAGAGTTTTGAAACTCAGCCCTGTAGGGGCACGTGGTCACCCCGATGCCTACGGAGCTCTATACCTCAGCACTTCCGCCACACCCTGAAGCACTGGGGGGGAAGAGGAACAGGGATACCCGGAGGTCTTTCGGATGTAGAGCACTGGGGAGTGCCATTGGAAGATTGCCGGGAGGCACCTGGAGCACATCCGGGTGGTCATAAAAGGGGCCGCCTCCCTCCGTTCAATGGCTGGAGTCGGGTGAAAGAGGAAGAGCTCGGGAGGAGAGGAGTGAAGGCGGACCAGAAGAGGCATTGTGAGGCCTGGACTTTGGGGTGACTGGTGCTGTGGCACTGGGTTGTGCGCGTTCACCATTGTATACATTTGCAAAATAAACGTGTGTTGGGTGATACAATGATGTCTGCCTGTCTGTGTCAGGCCTGCTTACCACAATAGATAGATAGATAGATAGATAGATAGATAGATAGATAGATAGATAGATAGATAGATAGATAGATAGATAGATAGATAGATAGATAGATAGATAGATAGATAGATAGATAGATAGATAGCAACTAGGCAACTTTTACTGCAAAAGTATTGGGCTGAGAAAGTTAAGAAGATGGATGGATGGATTGTTGGATGGATGAGTGTCTACAATTCATAACACTGAAGCATTGAATTATGTAGATTAAGAAAACAAATGAATGGATAAGCCTTCAAATTTCACGAGGTAAAATCACAGACTAAATGGACTACAACAGTGGATGGATGGATGGATGGATGCGTGGATGAGTTTTCCACATTTCAAAATTGAATTTACGAAGACTGATGAGTGGTCATATTTCAAGACGCCAAAGTATTGTATTAAGTGGGTTAATATAGTGGATGGATGGATAGATGGATGGATGAGTGTCTGAGTTTCTAAATGCCAGTCAACCATATGGGTTAAGAGGATGGATGGGTCGGTGTCCACATTTCATGACACCAAATCACTGCAATAAGCAGGGTACAACAATGGATGATGGGATGAATAGATGGATGAATGTTGACATTTCATGAGGGCAATCTATTGGACTAAGTGGACTACAACAGCAGATGCATGGATGCCTAGAGGAGTTGTCCACCTTTCAAAATGCCATGTAGGTAAAGAAGATTGATGGATGGATAGATGGACAGGTCGTCATATTTCATGATGCCATAGTATTGGATTAAGTTGGTTAATACAGTGTTTGGATGGGTGGATGGAAGAATTTCGAAATGTCATTATGGATGGATAAGTGTCCACACTTCATGGCATCAAATCTTTGACATAAGAGGAGTGCAGCAATGGGTGGATGATAGGATTGATAGATGGATGATGGGATCAGTGGCCTACAACAGTGGATAGATGGATGCCTGGATGAGTGCCCATGTTTCAAAATGCCATTGGGTATTGCAGGTTAAGATGACTGATGGATTAACAGATGGATGAGTTAACATATTTCATGGTATCAAAGTATTGCCATAATCAGGTTAAGGAGGTGGACAGTTCCATCATTAGAGGGACACATTAGCGTCCACACTTGATGATGTCAACACACTCGGCTCCGTGGATTAAGAGAATGGCTGCACGGGCGCCTGGAGGAGTGTCCACATTTCATAGCCAATGAATATAAGGGTTAGGAAGATGGAGGGATGTAGAGATACCATGGTGGATGGATGGACGCATAGAAAATGTACGAAAAAGACTGGAGAGTGGGAATATTTCACTAACGCAGTGGACGGATGACCTCTAGTGCTTCCATTCGAGGTAATGGCTGACTAAGAAGAGCTGACAGTAGCTTTAAAACGGAGCAGACGCTAAAATATTTAAAAGCATATAAAATATTTGCTTTGCAAGGTGTCTGTAATTCGTTAAAAAAAAAAAGTCCCAAGGTTGTAAAATTTATTTCAGCATTGTGATTGCCCAAACTCATAAATATGACACAGAATTTCAATGGAAAAAAAAAATGATGGAAAACCCAGGCATAGGGTGTTATTTACGGCGCCAGTGGGCTCAGGCTTGCAATCATTTTTGAAAAAGGTACCAACATCTTTAACTTTGTTGTGGTTTCTCTTACTGGAGAACATGCCACTTCAAGAGTGCCTGCCCAGTTTGTAATAGTGCATGCTGGGTAACTGAGCAGCACTTTTGGAATCTGATGACAGCAAGGGGTCATACGTGCTGGTCAAAGCAATCAGTGCTAAGGTGATAATAGTAATAAGTTTTATTGATGTAGCACCTGTCAAACACTCAAGGACACTTTATAATTCAATAAACATATTAACAAAACAAAAGAAATAACATACAAGAAAATGAATAATACTCATTGAAAAGATTTTAACAGGAGTTTGAAATCAATAATAGATTTTTCCTTGCGAAGTCTGGGACGAAGGGCATTCTAAATTTTAGGGGCCATCACAGTGAAAGCTCTGCCACCCATGTACCCATGATGATGATGAGGATGGTGTGCTCAAAGTGCTAAGGTGATGATGATCATGATGGGAGAGGATTGAGGCTATAGGACTCTTTTAGGGGAAAAATGAACCACAACCCCAGGAGGAAAAGCCAGTATGGAGATATCAGGACAGTATAATGTTATAGCACTGGCTTATGGGAATTCTCTATTTTATTGTTAATATCTTTCTATAATTTCTATTAGGTTTGCTTATGGTGTACCATATCTTCAAATGTTTTGCCATTCCTTATGTTTTGTGGGTGGAGCCTCAGGAGGCGGGGTCACTGATGTCACAACTGCTGGGCCCTCCCTCTGCCTTTAGTATTGAGGTCAGAAAGGCCGTCCAGCCGTGGATCAGTAGTTGTCGTTTCTTGAAGTTCAATTTAATATTTACTCGTTTCTTATTTTTCACTTCTGTTAATGGATTTCGCTTGGGGATTTTGTACCCTACAGTGGCACAGTGGTAGCGCAGCTGCCTCACAGTTAGGAGACAATAACTTCACTTTGTCATGGTCAGAGATGGCTTGAGAGAGACGTATTTCTCTTGATATTGCATACTTTAGTGTAATAACTTTATATTCATTTTCCCAGCACATCAAAGACCGTTAATATGCCGTACTGCTTAGAGATGAATAACCATTTACAAGTTAGGGGTGACAATAGAACCTTCCATTAGCTATGTACTTTAAGGCCTGGGAAGCATCACTGATTCACATAAAGGGCAATTAATGCCAAGGTTTTTTAAATTTTTGTTTAAACGATATGGGAACTTAGTTGAATATTAAGCCGTAATTACTCTGTTCACAACACCTGAGAAAGATAACACATTCACCACAATATCTTACGATAAACAATAACGTATTTAAGGACACCAATTTGGGTGGCACGGTGGGTAGTGCTGCTGCCTCGCAGTTAGGAGACCCGGGTTCGCTTCCCGGCTCCTCCCTGCGTGGAGTCTGCATGTTCTCCCCGTGTCCGCGTGGGTTTCCTCCCACAGTCCAAAGACATGCAGGTTTGGTGCATTGGCAATCCTAAATTGCCCCGGGTGTGTGCCCTGTTGTGGGCTGGCACCCTGCCCGGGGATCCTTTCCTGCCTTGCTACCTGGGATTGGCTCCAGCAGACCCCTGTGACCCTGTAGTTATGATATAGCAGGTTGGATAATGGATGGATGGATTTTGTATTGGGACTTGTTAGACTTTTTTTTTTTTTGGCCTGTTTCATTCTCAGTTTACTTTGTTTTGGGGAATCTCAAGAAGCCAGAGGTTTATGGTTATCCTCTCCTTTGTAAGACAGGTTTTGACACATTTTTGAACATTTGAAGTTTTTTTTTTGGACATTTACAGTCAGTTTTCCATTTTGGGGGCTATCAGTCTCGGGTAAGACCCTCGCTGAGCAGGTCTGTGATGGTCCAGGCCTGCTTGTGGAGCTTTTTGGATGCCTAACATGCCTTTCGTCACGTCTGTGACTCCAAAAAAACAACAATCGATAGTTAAGGGAAATGCAAAAATGCATTATTTCTCACGGCTGTGATATTCCAGTAAAGAAGGAAACAAATATTTATGACATCACAGAATGATAGGACAGCGTTGTGCAGGTTATGCTAGGCTGTCCCAGTCCGAGCGAGTGAGCCCCACGACAGGCCTTTTCAAATGAGCAGATGTGATACGTTAAAGCTGTGCACAGCACATTAGCTACAAGAGCACTAATGAAGACATCCACGTCTCCGGGCTTTAGGCGTTTCTTAACCTCGGACAAGCCGAGTCTCCCCCGCCGAGATTAACGTAACGAGCTTGAAAAGAAAAACGGACTCCAAAACGCCATTTGATTCTTTTGAAATTACACCTGAATTATTAGAGCGGGGCTTTTGAGACAGGCTTCTAATTACAAGCATTTCACACCAGAGTCACATTCACTGATTTTACTTGAAAGCCTTGAATGCTGTAACCAAAGCGCCCAAACTGTGGAGGGGGTTCTTCTTTCTCTCTTCTGTGGTTTTCTTTGCAACTCTCCGAATCATTTTTCTTTAGCCTCTGGCCACATATTCATGTTATATTGTAAAGTCGTAGTTGACTAGACTACCACATGCAGTGAATTCCTGGCAGGATTTTGACAAACCAATTTAGCAAGGATCTATGAATATTAAAAAAAAAAAAGAAAAGAAAAGAAACGCAACTACCAGGTGCACTTTGCTATCTTCCTACATAAAACAGAGAAAATTGAAACGCCTGGAGATCTGTGGAAGTGAAAAACCACCAAGCCACAGCACAACCGTCAATGTCTAACATGTAAAGGCAGTGGAGATACTGGTGAGCGGCAATAGGATGAAAAATATCGCAGTAAAGATGGACACCCACAGAAGAAAAGCTCTACGGTAAGGTGATTGGGTTGGTGGGTCGGAAACTGGGACAAAAGACAACGATATTAAGGAGGTCCATTTCATAAATGGCAGTCAGCCCCAAAAAATCCAAAGTTTTGGTCCATTTAGAGTGATGAGCCAATCAGCCGAGTCCCACTTTGGAAACATTTTGGCAAAACTGACGGTAAAGCTGATTTCACATACGCCGTCACTTTCGTGAATCGTTATCAATCGACAAAATTCGCCAAAGCGTTTTCGGCAGCTGATTTGTTGGGTTCACTCAATTTTCCCCTCACAACTAAACTCCTTTTGGGACCTTTGTCATTTTAGGCGGGCGGCACGGTGGCACAGCAGGTAGCACTGCTGCCTCGCAGTAAAGAGACCCATCTGAGTTTGCATGTTCTCCCCGTGTCTGCGTGGGTTTCCTCCCACAGTCCAAAGACATGCAGCTTAGGTGGATTGGCGATTCTAAATTGTCCAACAGGACTACAATTCCCATCCTGCCCTTTGGTATCTATATGGGTGCCACTGGCGGCATCCAAGAACCCCAACAGGGCTGTCCCACAAGACAATTCCCATCCTGCCCTGCGGGTATCCATATGGCTGTCCCAGGGGACTACAATTCCCATCTTGCTTCGCAGGTACCCTTAAGATTGCCACTGGTGTCACCTAAGAATACCAATAGGGATGTCCCACTACACTGTAATTCTTACACTGCCTAGCGGGTAATCAAATTGGTGCCCCTGGTGGCACCCTAGAACCCTGACAAGGCTGTCCCATGGGACTAGAATTCCTATCCTGCCCTGAGGGTATCTACATGGGTGCCACTGGCAGCACCCAAGTACCCCAAAAGGACTATCCCACAGGTCATTTCCCATCCTGCCTTGAAGGTATCCATAGGACTGTCTCATGGGACTACAATTCCCATCTTGCCTTGCAGGTACCTCTGAGGACACCATTGGTGTCACCCAAGAACCCCAAAAGGGTTGTCCCATGGGACTGCAATTCCCATCTTGCCCTGTGGGTATCCATAACGGGGTCCCATCAGTGGGATACCAGCATCGCGTGTACTGGGGAGCGGGCTATTCCTGGTAATCAACCAGCTTCCATCCAGATCGGGGTGCCAGTCCATCTCTGTCTTCTCTTCCTGATAAGTAGCCAGTCTCTATCTCGGTCAGGATGCCGGAGCATCGAGCGTGGCACAGCCTCAACACAGAACTGGGATGTCATAAATACCTGAAAGTGTGTGCATTTGTTCTGCTCAAGACATAGAAATGCAGAAATCTGCCGCCGCCGCCGCCCTGACACAGGTGCTCTACACATGCCAGCTCCTCATTGTCAAGTCATTTACTCGGCTTGGCAAGTAGCTGTGAGCTTCTCTTCACCGATGACTTTTGAACAGCAGTGCATTTCTTTTGATCTTCCCATCAGTCTCCATCAATCGCATTTCTTTCTTTTATCACATTAAGCTCTACTTACGCCTTGTCCGATTCTTTTACAAGTACATGTTTGTCTGCCCGCGCTGTCCTGTCTCAGCTGATTACGGGTTTCTACTGCGATCCGTCTCCCGCTCCCCAGCTCCTTCCTCCGAGGAGAGACCTTCTATTCTGCCACATCCAGCTGACAGAAACGGGTTAGCTGACATCCTCATTTCCCAGCTTCTTTCTCCCCTGTCTGTTCCCATTCAGTTCATTCATGTCCAGCTCTCTGACGCTATTCTATCTGCCCTGGCATCTGGAATTATCTGGGTGACAGTCAATCCTCCCCTCGGTGCATCACTGGGGAAAATAAATAAATAATAAAAAAAAAAAAGGGCAAAGTGTTTCATTTCACATTCTGACAAATCTCCGCACCTCGCTAATCTCTTTCAACGGCATTAATTATAAAGCAGAGCCGTCCTTTCGACAGGCAGGCAGGATTAGAGATGGTGATCTTTGAAAGCCCACCAGCTTTACATCAGAATGTAGATCGAGCAGATGAAAGGACCGGTTTTATAATCGGATGTTGGTTCTGTAGCTCACGATATGGAGCGGGGTGGGTACCGTAATCCTTCCTGTGTGAACGGGGAAAACTGAATGCGTCGTCCACCTCATCCGATTTAAAAGTCACATTTTAAACAAACAAACCAATGGAAAAATAATCGGAATAAATCGTGTCACTTGGAATGATTGTACACCGTGTATGTCAGCCCTTGTGGGCTTCAAGGACCCGCTTGGCGAATCAAGCACGATGATCAGAGATCGAACGCGATCGTCGCAGCTGCCATGGTGAACGACATTAAAGACAGTAAAAATATTCCAGTTCAATCCATGCTGCAATAGTGAAAGTGGGCTCTGGTGGGCTCGCCATGTCCATCCATCCATCCATTATCCAACCTGCTATATCCTAACTACAGGGTTACGGGGGTCTGCTGGAGCCAATCCAGGCCAACATAGGGCGCAAGGCAGGAACCAATCCCGGCAGGGTGCCAGCCTACCGCAGGGCACACACACACACACTAGAGACAATTTAGAATTGCCAATGCACCTGACCTGCATGTCTTTGGACTGTGGGAGGAAACCCACGCAGACACGGGGAGAACATGCAAACTCCACACAGGGAGGACCCGGAGAACGAACCCTTAAGGGTCTCCTAACTGCGAGGCAGCAGCGCTACCCACTGCGCCACCATGCCCGCCATGTACCCATTACAATTACTGGTTAGGTTCTGGCCTTCATTCTGCCTCATGGTAACTCACATCCCAGTGGCTGAGAAACACGTGGGGGGGATTTGTACTCACATCCCACCCCCATCAACTGCTCCTCCAGCCCCTTTTAAATGACCTCGTAGGGGATGCCAGGCCAGTGCAGGAAAATGGCAAGATGGGAGCCAAGCTTTGGATGGGACACCACTCTGCCTTTAAAATATTCCAGTTCAATCGCTGCTGTAATAGTGAAGGTGGGCCCACCATGTACCCATTCCAATTACCGCTTAGGCTCTGACCTTCACCCTGCCTTGGGTACCCCACATCCCAGTAGCTGAGAAACACTGCAGTATTACATTGTAATTATATAATTGTGGCCTGTAGGGGGTGCTCATGAACTGTTGCACCAGTCTTACCGTAGGGCATCTAGCAGTTCAACAACAAAGGGTGACAGAGACAACAATGGCTGATGGACCAAATAATTGAAAGTTCATTATTAAAAAAGGTGATGTCATTTTCTAACCTACTTAATCCAGACCAGGGTCACGGGAGGTGCTGGCGCCTATCCCAGCTAGCATAGGGCACAAGGCAGGAACAAACCCTGGACAAGGTGCCAGTCCATTGCAGGGCGACCACACACACACACACCCCAAACAGACACACTGGTGCCAATCGGGTGTCGCCAAATCCCCTCTGCTGTTCCTCCAGCCCCTTTCATTTACCTCGCAGGGGGCGCCAGGCCAATACAGGGAAATGCCAAGATGGGAGCCAACCTTTGGACGGGACACCACTCTGCCTTCAAAATATTCCAATTCAATAGCTGCTGTAATCGTGAAGGTGGGCTCTGGTGGGCCCGCCACATGCCCATCACAATTACCGCTTAGGCTCTGACCCTCATCCTGTCTTGTGGTACCACACGGCCGCTCCCCACCATTGCTCTAAATGCACTGCCATGCTGTTCCCAGTCCATTTTAGTTTTATTCTCATTATGTAATGCCTCCCTACATTCTTAAGGCACGTCTCTCTGCCTCAATAGGCAATCACTGTTGTCATTGTGGAGCCTGAAAAGGAAATGTGTGGGGCTTTTGTTAAGCCTGAAATGACTCCCAGCTCCAATTTCCTTTCTATTTATTTTAACTAATCTCTGCAATGCTTCAATTACATTATTTTTTCTTTTAATTTATTTTTCAATTGGTGTGCTATAAAGGATGGCTGTGTGTGCTTCAGATTAACTCATCTGACAACTGCTTTGAACTGGGAATGTGGGTGGATATCAGGGAATATGCTATGAAAACCCCCAAGTCCCACTGAGATGGCACAGGTGGTGACCCAGCTGAGGGTAGGGAAGGCTGTAGGGGTCTGTGGTATCCGGGGTGAGCTTCAGCAGATAGTCCTCCTGGCATTTCCGGCCTGTCGCTTTGACGTCACATGTGATGAAGACCATGGAGTGGCTGCTGCTTCACCACCTGAGGCCACAGGTCTGCCACGCCCTCGACCCTCTGCAGTTCACATGCCAGGAGAAGGAGGGAGCGGAGGATGCCATCATCTACATGCTACACCGATCCCTCTTCCTCTTGGACAGAGGCAGTGGTGCTGTAAGCGTTATGTTTCTGGACTTCTCTAGCACCTTCAACACCATCCAACCTCTGCTCCTTAGGGACAAGCTGACAGAGATGGCAGTAGATTCATACCTGGTGCCATTGATCGTGGACTATCTTACAGACAGACCTCAGTATGTGCGTCTCGGGAACTGTGGGTCTGACATTAAGGTCAGCAGCACATGAGTGCCACAGGGGACTGGACTTTCTCTGGTCCTGTACAGCCAACATGCATCAGACTTCCAATACAACTCGGAGTCCTGCCACGTGCAAAAGTTCGCTGACGACACTGCTATGGTGGCTGCATCAGGAGTGGGCAGGAGGAGGAGTACAGGAAGCTAATCAAGGACTTTGTTAAATGGTGCGACTCAAACCACCTACAACTGAACATCAGCAAAACCAAGGAGCAGGTGGTGGATTTTAGGAGGCCCAGGCCCCTCATGGACCCCGTGATCATCAGAGGTGACTGTGCAGAGGGTGCAGACCTATAAATACCTGGGAGTGCAGCTGGATGACAAATTGGACTGGACTGCCAATACTGATGATCTGTACAAGAGAGGACAGAGCTGACTATACTTCATTAGAAGGCTGACGTCGTTCAACATCTGGAATAAGATGCTGCAGATGTTCTATCAGACGGTTGTGGCGAGTGTCCTCTTCTACATGGTGGTGTGCTGGGGAGGCAGCATAAAGAAGAGGGACGCCTCACGCCTGGACAAACTGGTGAGGAAGGCAGGCTCTATTGTAGGCAGTTAATCTGTTGCATGAAGTGATTCATAAGCTTTTATTAGGTGTTATAGACTGACATATTTCTGTGAAGAGTTAGGGAAAGAGTTCATCATTGGGTTCAACTGATTTAAGGGTTCTTATTTGGTGTTACAGAAAGACACATTTTGTTTATATGCATATAATTAGGACTAGGGAATAAGTACATTGGTCGCATGAATTGATTCACGAGTTCTATATAGACTATAGGCTGACTAATTTTCACATATGTGGATACAATTAGGGTTACTGAATGAGTTCTTACAAAGTGTAATAGACTGACATGTTTTTTGTATATATGGATACGATTAGGGTTTTGGAATCAGTACGTCGGTCGCATGAATTGATTCACGAGTTCTATGAGGTGTTATAGACTGACACATTTTTGTCTAGATCGATAAGATTAGGTTTAAATTTAGGAAATCAGTTCATCAGTTGCATGACGTGATTCATGAGTTCTTATTAGCTGTTATAGACTGAGATATTTTTCTGTTTAGGGATATGGTTAGGGTAAGGGAATGAATTTATCATTGGGATGAACTGATTTGTGTGTTCTTAAAAAGTGTAATAGACGGGAACATTTTGTCTAAATGGGTACAGTTAGGATTAGGGAATTAGTGCATTGTTTGCATGAATTGATTCACAAGTTCTTATTTTTGTGTATAGGAATATGTTTCTGGACTTCTCTAGCGCCTTCAACACCATCCAACCTCTGCTCCTTAGGGACAAGCTGACAGAGATGGCAGTAGATTCACACCTGGTGTCATGGATCATGGACTATCTTACAGACAGACCTCAGTATGTGCGTCTCGGGGAACTGCAGGTCTGACATTGTGGTCAGCAGCACAGGAGCGCCGCAGGGGACTGGACTTTCACCGGTCGGGTTCAGCCAACATACATCGGACTTCCAATACGACTCGGAGTCCTGCCACGTGCAAAAGTTCGCTGACGACACTGCTATGGTGGGCGGCATCAGGAGTGCATACCCGGGATGGAGCAATTGCAGGTTAAGGGTCTTGCTCAGGGTCACTTTCGGCGTTTTACGATATTCGAACCGGCAACCTTTTGATTGCCAGGGCAGATCCCTAGCCTCAGAGTCACCACTCTGCCCCATAGAGGTAAAACTAAACTAAAAATAAAGATTCCTAACATTATTATTATTTATTTTTTTAACTTGAGACGATTAAAATTCCACACAGAGCAGGCAGGCAGGCAGGCCAGTTACTCTCCAGCTAACACGATGACAAGATTGCTGAACCCGACCCGGCTTTGCTTACTGCAGTGTGAAATTCTAGAAGGTCAATTTAACTTCTGTTCAAGTAAAGGTGGGCAGAACAATCTGGAAATGTCGTGAATGGATAGAAAAGAAAAAAAAATAATATTAATAATAACCATTCTATTTTGCTCTGCTTATGGACTCCAAATGTGCCTGTGACATGAAGAAGAGCCGCTTGTGACCTTTGGTGAACTGATATCTCTAATCGGTCTTCAGCAGAGCCCCTGGCATAACATTCTTACATCCTTCAATATGCAAGACTTCAGGCTGGTAGAGGCGATTTATTTCTCCTTCATTTTTCATCGAAGTCAAGTCAGGTTGGGGAGCCTGCACTGGGACAGCACCCACCACATGACGAAACAGCTCGGGATCCCGCTTAGCAAACCAGGGCAGACCTGTTTAAATTGTACATCCCCATACGCGAGCGAAGTGGCTAGTGCACAGCACCCGCCTGGGGGGTTGGCAAGCGAAGCGAGTAGGGGGCGTGTAAATAAATATGACAAATCGCTAATCTACTGGATATCATTGTTAATGTCGCTGTTCCGTTGGCCCCGACCCATGACGGAAAATCGAGGTTTTACTTTTCAACGAGCTCCGCCCCTCGGATGGCTCATCTCCTGAACGTGACCAGAAGGGGCGGAGTCAGTTGAACTCGCTGGGCGTCCTCTCAGAGCTGTGGGTGGAAAATGGAGACACAAGGTGATGTTGCGGAATGTGTTTCTGTCCGATACGGTTTGTTTGAAGTACATTTTTGAAATCTGCTCTTTCATTTTGAATGGCCCGGTATACAGTAACACAACCAGGGCCGTTCTTAGCAGTTTGGGGGCCCTGTGCGGTTCAGAAATGTGCAGGCCCTGGATTTAGTTCCCCCGGAGCTCAGGAAGGTGTTCTAATAAAACTTCCGGAAAAGAATGATAAAATTTAAGATGAGCAGGGTATCGTGACACACGACGTGAGGAACTGGCACAGACACCTGCAGTGTCTCGGGCATGACAGAGGACTCCAGGCCCACAGCCCGTCAACACAAAAAAAAAAATTGTAAGTCGGGGCCGGGCCGGAGGTCCCCCTCACGGTCAGGGCCCTACACGGATGCGTACTTTGCGTATGCCTAAGAACATCCCTGACACAACTTACAATGAAGAAGAACATTAATGTTAATACACAATCACATTACTGTCAGTGCTGTTCATTTGACACATTTTTCCAAGTTGTCGTCATCGCGCTTTATATCGCTCACTGTTGTTCTTCCCACTCCGTAAATTGGAGCAATTCTTGAACCACTTTAGCCATTTTGTAAACGTTTCATATTTTTATTTTTTTGTGACAATTCCGTTTATTGCCCTTATCACCGTATAGTACTATACCGTACAGGTGCCGGTCATAAAATTAGAATATCATGACAAAGTTGATTTATTTCAGTAATTCCATTCAAGAAGTGAAACTTGTATATTAGATTCATTACACACAGACTGATGTATTTCAAATGTTTATTTCTTTTAATTTTGATGTTTATAACTGACAACTAATGAAAGTCCCAAATCTCAGAGAATTTGAATAATGTGAACAGGTTGAATATTGAAGACACCTGGTGCCACACTCACTCTAATCAGCTCATGAACTCCAAAGCCTTTAAATGGTCTCTCAGTCGAGTTCTGTAGGCTACACAATCATGGGGAAGACTGCTGACTTGACAGTTGTCCAAAAGACGACCATTGACACCTTGCACAAGGAGGGCAAGACACAAAAGGTCATTGCTAAAGAGGCTGGCTGTTCACAGAGCTCTGTGTCCAAGCACATTAATAGAGAGGCGAAGGGAAGGACAAGATGTGGTAGAAAAAGTGTACAAGCAATAGGGATAACCGCACCCTGGAGAGGATTGTGAAACAAAACTGTGGGGAGATTCACAAAGAGTGGACTGCAGCTGGAGTCAGAGCTTCAAGAACCACCAGGCACAGACGTATGCAAGACATGGGTTTCAGCTGTCGCATTCCTTGTGTCAAGTCACTCTTGAACAAGAGACCGCGTCAGAAGCGTCTCGACTGGACTAAAGACAAAACTGCTGCTGAGTGGTCCAAAGCTTATGTTCTCTGATGAAAGTAAATTTTGCATTTCCTTTGGAAATCAAGGTCCCAGAGTCTGGAGGGGAGAGGAGAGGCACAGAATCCACGTTGCTTGAGGTCCAGTGTAAAGTTTCCACAGTCAGTGATGGTTTGGGGTGCCATGTCATCTGCTGGTGTTGGTCCATTGTGTTTTCTGAGGTCCAAGGTCAACGCAGCCGTCTACCAGGAAGTTTTAGAGCACTTCATGCTTCCTGCTGCTGACGAACTTTATGGAGATGCAGATTTCATTTTCCAACAGGACCTGGCACCTGCACAAAGTGCCAAAGCTACCAGTACCTGGTTTAAGGACCATGGTATCCCTGTTCTTGATTGGCCAGCAAACTCGCCTGACCTTAACCCCATAGAAAATCTATGGGGTATTGTGAAGAGGAAGATGCAATACGCCAGACCCAACAATTCAGAAGAGCTGAAGGCCACTATCAGAGCAACATGGGCTCTCATAACACCTGAGCAGTGCCACAGACTGATCGACTCCATGCCACGCCGCATTGCTGCAGTAATCCAGGCCAAAGGAGCCCCAACTAAATATTGAGTGCTGTACCTGCTCATACTTTTCATGTTCATACCTTTCAGTTGGCCAACATTTTTAAAAATCCTTTTTTTGCATTGGTCTTAATTGATATTCGAATTTTCCAAGATACTGAATTAGGGACTTTCATTAGTTGTCGGTTATAATCATCAGTCTGTGTGTAATGAATGAATCTAATATACAAGTTTCACTTTTTGAATGGAATTACTGAAATAAATCAACTTTGTCATGATATTCTAATTTTATAACCGGCACCTGTATATAATAAAAAAGGAAAAGCTATGAAATGCTAATTAAAACTGAAGTTACATAACTGACAATATGATGTCAAAATGCGGCCTGGGGAAGAACACCACACGCTGGCAAAAGGGAGAGCACGGGAATGCGTGGCGTACCACACGGCACTGGGAGTACAGTAACAGGTAGGCACTGGCGTGCACATATTTGGTTTAACTGGCCCTGATGGTTACCTGTGGGGCATCTGTTGGTGAAGAAAGATTCATGGATCTTGACTTTGCTGACGATGCTGTGATCTTCATGGAGTCAATGGAGACTCTGATCGTGGGTCTCGAAAGACTGAGTGAGGAGTCTGAGTGTCTGGGCTTGTGAGTGTCCTGATAAAAACCAAAGAGCCAGGCCTTTAATGAGCTCTTGGGCACGGCCATCAGCAGTGTGTCGGTCTGCGGAGAGGGTGTTGACCTCATCGAGAGGTTTACTTACCTTGGCAGTGACATTCATGTCTCTAGTGACTCTTCCTATGAAGTCAGTAGATGGATTGAGAGAGCATGAAGGGGTCATGAGGTCGTTGGAAAGGAGTGTGAGGCGCTCCCTGACATCTATGCAAAAGGATGAAGGTCCAAGTCTTTAGAGTCCTGGTACTTCCTGTCTTGATATATAGTTGGAAAATGGATTGATGAATATCTATCTATTTATCATATATAGTGCCTTTCATATATATCTATCATATTGTATCCTTAATACCTATCTGCAATGTATGTATCATATAGCGCCTTTCAAATCTATCTATTTACTATGTATCATATAGCGCCTTTCAAATTTATCTATTTATCTATCAATCATATACCACCTTTCATATGTATTCTATAGTGCCCTTAATATCTATCTTCAACATATCATATAGCACCTTTCATATCTATCTATCTATTATTTGTTGTTGCAGCAAGAAACTCTTGTTAAGTTCCCATTGGTAAGTAAATAATGGAAACAAAGTCACATTTGGGTCAGTGGGGGCAATTACTTTTTCACAGTGTGTCTGAAGATGGTGGACAGCTTTATTAATGAGATAAACTACATATTGTAAGTTAAAAAAATAAACCAATAAGCGATCTATTTATCAAATGTCCAATTTTGGTTGAGGACCTGAAAATGTTCAGTTTTAAAAACTCTCTGAAATTGGGGCGAGATGCTATTTTCCCAGCATTGTGTGTTGTCCTAGAAAGAAACCCCTGCCTTGAACCCAAAATCATTTCATATTATAAAAAAACAAACACGTAAGATGCCCGTTCAGTCCCATCTCTCATTTCTGGTTCCTCGATGTCTCGGCACACGGACCTTCTCAGCCTTAACGCGGTAGTGAAAAATGTGATGGAAATAATTATTAGGCAGAGCTCAGGCAGTCCGAGGCGCATCACGTGCCGCTTTGCAAGCTTGAGCGCGTTTGCTGTCACGGAGTGACATTTTCCCCACTGGATTTGATCGAAGGCTTCTTCATATTTCAACCTCTGCCTCTTGTCTCATTAGCTAACTGCTTTTCTGTACAAAAGCTTCCACGTTCAACAAGCGTGCCTCCTCCGTGTTCCTATGGCAACAGGCGCCCAAACTGTTAAACGTCGACTTGAATAATCTTTCATAGCAAACCCCTTTGTTTAATTTCTGGTGGCCTAGCGATTAGCTGCCGTCTCAGAGCTCCAGGGACGCGGATTCCACTCGTTACAAAGCTCGTCTGTTTCGTTTTGCGCTCATACGGCCTTAATTCGACTTCAATCTCGATGTTGTGTCCGTCAGATTAAGGTGCTGTGTTAGCCGTCGTAAGGCACTGGGCGTCATGTACTGCGCCGTGGGTTAATGGGGTGTTTCAGAAGTAAATAACAAAAAGAGCTTTTCTGTATGTAAGGTTTGCAAGTTCCCTTTATGGAGGGTTAATGTTAACGACAGGCAGTGTGGTGTGGGACTTTGAGGGAGTTAAAAATCCCACTTCTGACACCATTCTGCGACTGAAAATGGAACCAGCTGAACCTTAAATGGTGCAAGTCGACCATAGATAAAGGGGGGCGGTCAGTCAGTCACTTAATAAGTAAGTAAAACTTGAATAACAGCATTGGAGCCGCTTAGGGTCGATGAATAAAAACATTTCTGCCGTAGCTCAGTTCCTGCTTTTCCTAGCGATGGTCACTGCAAAGCATAGTTTTACAAAATTAAAATGGGTAATCAGGAGGAGTAATGTGGAATCGGAGGATTTTCCTCGTTAGACGTTTGTGGTTCTCGCCTTTCACTCAAACAGACGTTGGCTGTACGTGGACCCCAGTCAAAGCCCCCAGATGTGAACGTATAAAACAAAGCAGTGCTTGAAGTCGGTATACACTGTACGCGCCGTCGCACTGGGGTATGAATGCGAAGAGCATTTTGGAAATTCAGGCGTCGCTGTATTTGTGGGGGAGATTTGCCGATCGCAGTCGCGGGTCTCGTCACTGCAAATTACACGACAAAAAAAAAAAAAAATAAAAATTGCAGCACGTCATAAATTGCAAACCAAGCGGCCATCTTTTGACGCCTTCATGCTCGCCCCTTTTTGTGTTAACCATCTCTGCCCTTTAGTTCTCTACCCCGCCTTCTGTAATGGTTTGTAAAATATGAGACATCAGACAGACAAGCTTCTCCACTGTTTGTGCGGTCTACAAGCCCCTGGGTCACCCTATACAAAGGGTTAATGGCTGTGGTGCCTTCAGCTGCTGTCTCCACCCCTTTTTCTTTTCCCCCATTTTGTTTTAGTCCATAAAACACAAGACATCAGACAGATGAGATACAAAACCCACGTGATCTGCTTATTCCTCATCGCTGAACTCTGCGCATTGGACTTCCGGCTGACTGCTGATTGGTTCTCAACAGAAAGAGCCCGCCCCTCTGGCCAAAAACAAAATCCAACCCACAGCCAGTCGCAGACGAGTCGGTCTTCATGGCAGTGCAGAAGGCTACGACCGATCATCCCAGTTGGCTCCTTCGTTAAATACGCGCCAGCGTCGCCCGCAAGAGACAAATGGTGACTCCAGGATGCTGACCTAAGAGGCCGAGTTTCAAAAACGAGCAAAGCCATATGTGAAAGTGGCCAACAAAAAGAAAAGGTTAAAAGAACACTGAGATTAGGCAGAAGATGGCAACAATTAACAAGACTGGGGCTGATGGGAGGAAGAGATGCCCGAGTCTGAGGAGGAAGGCCCAGGGGTGGAAGAAGAGGACACTATGTGCTGGCACTGAGGTGGTTCAGTGTGTCAAACAAACCCCCTCGTGAGAAACGAATCTGCCATCACACAAGGACAGCCTCTCTATTGTTTGATTTCTGCCTGTGGCACCTTTGTGTTCTCCCTTTGCTTTATCCCACCCTCATTCTGTGATGGACTGAAGCTCTGTCTCTGTGTGTCTGCCACCTAAGTTTGTGCCCAAAAATACCAGAGTGGATTCACTCTATGCCAAAACTGAATTGAAAAATCAATTGGTCACCCTAAAGTGAAAAGAACAAACCCAAATTAAAAAACACATAACCACCGATTAACGCGGGCCTCCATCATTGTGCTGTCTGCTGGGCTGCTGCTCTCTTCACCGGGCATCACAGAGCAGGAATTAACTGCCAACATTTTGCCCACTGTTTTCCATCACAACACAAAGCACCCACAGACTTCATGAATGCAAGCATTAAGTATGCAAAAAGATGGCTTTCTGAAGAGAATCACAAGAATAAAAGTGAAGTCAAATCCAGAAACAGGGGGTGTAATTAACATCCATCCCATAATGTATGAAAGAATGACCACCCATACAGTAACTGTGAGAGGCGCTGCGTTTCATTCAACAACAAGAGCAGCAAACAAAATAAAAGACAGGGGAGGGAAATCACAATCACGACAACAGTAATAACGACGAGGCGAAGAAGACGAAGATGAAGACGATGATGAAGATGAACCCATTTTTTTATTTCATGTTTTTCCCATTTAGGATGTTGGGGAGCTGGTGCCTTTCCCTACGGCTTTGTTAAGCAACCATGAATGAGGTACCAGTCTGTTACAGGGCACATACACTTGTACTTTGCCATATGGGCACAGGTAACACTGGATACTTAATCTAACTTATAATTATACTAAATTTAATAATAATAATAATAATAATAATAGCAGCAATAACAACAACAACCCAAACATTTTCACAACTGATTTTTCTATTCAAGCACGTAGAGAGCTGCTATCTATGAAGGCAGCACTGGCCGGGGGGCATTAGGCAGTTTGAGATGGGGCACCAGTGTACTAATTAATGTATGTTAATGCTAATAATGGGCAACAAATTTTTTTGCAAAACACATACTTAGACAGATATATCTGGAACAGGTACTATATAAATAACAAGTATTATTGTCATCACCATTAATAATAATAATAATCATCATAATAATAATACAGTAATTCTTCAAGAGTTTGTTTATTTACATCCATATGTATTTTTAGTGGTGCAGTCCTAGGCACTGCCACCAAACAGATCTGTAAGAGCCATTTTCCAAGTTCTATAAGATTCATGAATATTTTACTAGATGACAATGCATAATCTAGGGGAGGTTCCTATAACTCCTGTAAATAGAATTGTATTGGTATATTCCTGCCATTTCTAATAGCTTTGACTAAAACAATAATCTTTAGTTAGTGACAGCCTTGCCTTGAGTAAGGTATGGAAGGCATAAGGTTTTAAGCACATGCTTATGTGCCAATCGGCCTATGGGTCTATTGAGTGTGTGAAGCAAGTATGTAACAAAACAGCACTTAATTTATGTGTTGTGCCGTACGTCTAAAAGCGTACAGAAGAAGAAACTAAGAATCATTAAGTAGAGAAGAAGAAGTAAAGAACTTTTAAGTACAGAAACAACTAAAGTTTCTCAAGAAAAGCTAAGTTTAGACAAGACACATTTTTCCGCTTTTTTTTTGCCTTTTATTCTACGTGTGTAACTATTTTTTATTTTATTCTTGTGTGGATTATTTGCTTTTAACTTTCACTAAATATTTTCAAAACAAACTTTTGGACTGCGACATTTCTTTAGACACGCGTTTTACCCTTCGGTTTAATTCTCATAGCCACCTGTTATCTATGTGGGGTTTGCTTGTTCTGCTCGTCTCCCCCTGCCATGCAGGCCGTGGTCCTTTTTCACGTTCTTTACTTTTTCTCTCTCATACCTAAAGATGTTTGTGTCAGATCAATTGGCAGTTCAGATTAGCCTCAGTGTGCTTGTCTGTGTGTGAGTGGGCCCTCATTCATTGTCCCCCCCATTTATCTGCCTCTCCATTCATTCGGTCCCCTCATTCATTGCCCAACACTCATCCGTCCCTCCTTCTCATTCATTGGTTTCCCCTCCCATTCCTCCCCTCATTCATCCACATGTTCCCTTCATTCGTCTCCTCATTCCTCACCTCTCCCCTCTTTCACTGTTCCCCTCGTTCATCCACATGTTCCTCTCGTTCCTCACCTCTCCCCTCTTTCATTGTTCCCCTCATTCCCCTCATTTATCAGCCTCTTCCCTCTTTCATTGTTCCCCTCATTCATTCTTCCCCTCATTCATCCACAAGTTCCCCTCATTCCTCGCCTCTCCCCTCTTTCATTGTTCCCCTCATTCATCTGCCTCTCCAAGCAGTCTGGCCCTGAGTGGCCAATCGTCCTTGCCCATGGCAGACCAGCGGTCCGTGGCGCACTGTATATGTCATATATAAATTATGAACAGGTGCCCAAGTGAATGCACTGCCAAGCTCTTAATGTGGGGGTTTCAATCTCATCTCCTGAATGCCACCAAAATGTCTTCAGGTTTTCAACGCACCCCATTTAATAATTAGAAGCCAGCGCTTGCTGTTAATGATGGTGTCGGTTCCTTTATTTAATTACGTGGCCTGGCAGGGCAAAGACGGTTCCTTTAGCAGAACTAATTGACTCCTAATTACAAGAGCAGCAGGAATGAAAAATCAGTAGCCACTGCCGTTTGAGACCCCTTCGAGTGAACAGACCCCCTTTACCATGCAGTACCATGCAGACCCACACGTTGCGAATCTCCCGGGGGTTTGGCGCCCGACCGCCCGCCCCTCGCTTGACTTCATTTCCCGGCCTGACTATATTTAGCCACCTTCTGCCGTATTTCAGCCCTCCACTTGCAGGGAGCTGGAAGTCTTTGTGCTGCACAGTGGCTGGCGGCCAACTTTCAAGATCAATAAAATGTGGACGTGTGCCAGTTTCCTACAGGTGTCCTGTCATCACCTCACCAATCCATAATAACTTAAAAAGAAAAAAAAAAGAGGAAAGAATCCTCTCCCTTATAGCGGCATTGCAGATAAAAATCAGCCATCTTATGAGTCACTCATCCACCGTGTAGAGTCAAGGGTTCAACAGGCATGTCTTTTTATTTTGTTATTACGATGGCAGGTGGCACTTTAACACGAACGTGCAGTAAGAATTCTGAAAAAATACCAAAAAATGAGAAAAACGGCCGAACATGCCGAAGGAAGGGAGGCTTCATCATGTTGAGTGCACACCCGACGCTCTCCTGTCTGAAAACTTTCGCTGTCTGTCTTCAAGGCCTGTCCTACATCTGTTCTCATCTTCTACTTCACTTAACATTTTAGAAGATTTGATGTAAAGGCATGTGAAAAAGTAAGTACACCCTATGAAGCGTATTCTTCTTATTATTAATATAAGTGGATACTTCAAGATTTACAGTGTATGTGCAGTCATATGATAAAGTTTGGGCACCCCTCTTAATTGTGTGGATGTTTGTTTCTCATTGGCTGAGCTTTCAAAGTAGCAACATCCTTTTAATATCTGACATGCCTTATGGACACAGTAGGATTTCAGCAGTGACATTAAGTTTATTGGATTAACAGAAAATATGCAACATGCATCATAACAAAATCAGACAGGTGCATAAATGTGGGCACCCAACAGAGATGTGACATCAGTACTTAGTTGAGCCTCCTTTGAGCCTCTCGACGCTGTCCTCCTATAGCCTGTGATGAGTGTCTGGATTCTGGATGTTGGTATTTCTGACCATTCTTCATACCAAATCTCTCCAGTTCAGTTCAATTTGATGGACAGCCTGCCTCAAATCATCCCACAGATCAGCGTTTCTCAACCTTTACGTATTTGCGACCCGAGTTTTCATAACAGTTTTAAATCGCGCCCCCCCCAACATTGTTTTGAAATGTAGATGCATATTTTATTATACCTACTTAACTTTTATCGACATTTATCTAACTCTATATTTAATGTTCTAGTATCAGAATGTAGTTGAAGTTCATTTGTTTTGGTTCCAGCAGATGTTTTTTTCATATTTTTGATTCTTGTTTTTTTTTTTCACATCTTTGCGCCCCCCCTTTTTGTTACTTTACGCCCCCCTAGGGGGGCCCGTCCCACCATTTGAGAAACACTGCCATAGATTTACGATGATATTCAAGTCAGGGGACTGTGACGGCCATTCCAGAACATTGTACTTCTCCCTCTGCATGAATGCCTTTGTAGATTTCCAACTGTGTTTTGGGTCATTGTCTTGTTGGAATATCCAACCCTGCTTAAATAACTTTAACTTTGTGACTGATTCTTGAACATTATCCTGAAGAATTGGTTGATATTGGGTTGAATTCATCCACCTCAACTTTAACAAGGACCCCAGTCCCTGAACTGGCCACACAGCCGCACAGCATGATGGGACCTCCACCACATTTGACAGGAGGTAGCAGGTGTTTTTCTTGGAATGCGGTGTTCTTCTTCTGCCATGCAAAGCGCTTTTTGTTTTGACCAGATAACTCCATTTGTGTCTCATCAGTCCAAAGCACTTTGCTCCAAAATGAATCTGGCTCGTCTAAATCAGCATTTGATACAACAAGCGACTCTGTTTGTGGCGTGAGTGCAGAAAGGGCTTCTTTCTCATCACCCTGCCATACAGATGTGCTGAATTGTAGAGCGATGTACAGATACACCATCGGCAGCGAGATGTTCTTGCAGGTCTTTGGAGGTGATCTGTGGTTGTCTGTAACCATTCTCACAATCCTGCCTCTTCATATGCCGCTCCTGTGATTTTCTTGGCCTACCAGACCTGCTGGGTTGGTTTAACAGCAACTGTGCCTGTGGCCTTCCAGTTCCTGATTCCATTCCTTACAGTTGAACCTGACAGTTTAAACCTCTGAGATGGCTTTTTGTAGCCTTCCCCTAAACCAGGAGACTCAACAATCTTTGTTTTCAGATCTTTGGAGAGTTGCTTTGAGGATCCCATGCTGTCTGTCACTCTTCAGAGGAGAGTCAAAGGGAAGGAAGCACAACTTGTAACTGACCACCTTAAATACCTTTGACCACTCATGACTGGACACTCCTGTCTATGAAGTTCAAGGCTTGACGAGCTCAGCCAACCAAGTAATCAGCATTGAGCAGTGACAGCCATTCAAATCAGCACAATGACAAGGGGACCCACATTTGTGCACAGCCAGATTTTCATATTTGATTTCATTTCATACAACTAAATACTGCGTCACTAAAAATCTTTGTTCAGAAAACACCGCAGTACTCCTAGGAAATGAGAGACATACCACTGTGATCTTTACTGTTGAAAGGAGAGTCGATTATTATGAAGGCTGAGAGGGGTTCCCAAACTTTTTCATATGACTGTATATGTGGAAACATCAAGATTCACAATGTAGGTATACTAGCTGTCCCCCGTGGCACCACCCGCGCAGCAGTGAAACAGAACAAACTTTAGAAAAAGTAAGAATTTGCATTGAGAAGAATTTTATATTGATAGCTTTCATATCCGAGGGCCTCTTGATATCCAATATTTTTGGTTTTGCTATCACAGGCGAGAATGTAGCTGTGATCTCTTTGCCAAAAATGTCAAATGTCGTGTTTAGCTCTGGCGGGAAGGCGTCCTCCACGTGGGGAGAAGAGCACGTGGCCAATGAGCAGCTGCCCTCTAAAACACATGGAGCTCTGAACTCTCTCTTAAAAATGTCAAACATTTCTCCTTCACAATCTGTAGGTGATGATGTCTGCTGAACAAACAGGAATCGCTAGCTAAGCGGAGGTGAGGTGCGCTCCAACACATGGCGACAGGTAGGGCGACTCAAACGGAGCGGGAGGGTCCTGCCCGGCTCCCTATTCCTGAGGTCCCACCACCCCTTCACCTCGGCCCACAGCCTGTCCCTTGGATTCACGTGAATACATCGGTGCCACAACCGAACTATTTTACTTAGCAGGATGAGAGAAAAATCAACCAGAATGTTCAAGAAAATGATAGAAAAATAGCCGATTTAAATCCATTAAGTAGTTCTCGCGTGAAAAGCAGGCAGACATATGGACATAAAACACGTGAAGCTCTGATCTCTCTCGCTCTCTCAAAAACGTCAAACGTTTCTCCTTAACAATCTCTAGATGATGTCTGCTGAACAAACAGGAATCGCTATCTAAGCGGAGGTGAGGTGCGCTCCAACACGTGGCGACAGGTAGAGCGACTCAAACAGAGGCTGGCGAGTGATTGAGGAGGGTCCCGCCCGGCTCCCTATTCCCGAGGTCCCGTCTCCCCTTCCCCTCGGCCCACAGAGCTCTGACGTCAGACGTTACTCCTTAACAATCTATAGATGATGAGGTCTGCTGAACAAACATGTATTGCTAGCTAAGCGGAGGCGCACTCCAACACATGGCGACAGGTATTGCGACTCAAACAGAGGCTGGCGAGTGATTGAGGAGGGTCCCGCCCATCTGCCTACTGCCGAGGTCCCGTTGGCTCACAGCCTCTGTCTCAGATTTGCATAAATAAATCAGTGCCACAACCAAACCATAATACTTGGCACTGTATTTGAATGTGTTCAGGTCTGATGGGAGAGCGTTTCCCCATGTGAGGAGAAGAGCACGTGACTGTGATATCTCTGCCAATCAGCAGCTACCCTCTAAAACACACAGAGCTCTGACGTCAGACGTTACTCCTTAGCAATCTGTAGGTGATGATGTCTGCTGAACAAACATGTATTGCTAGCTAAGCGGAGGTGAGGTGCACTCCAACAGGTAGAGCGACTCAAATGGAGGCTGGTGCGTGAGCGAGGAAGGCGCCGCCCATCTCCCTACTCCTGAGGTTCCGCCTCCCCCTCCCCATGGCCCGCAGCCTCTCTCTCAAATTCGTGAGAATAAATCAAGCAACCTCTGATACTGAGCGCGATGAGAGAAGTCGCAAAATCAACTAGAAAGGAGGACAACGTGCAGGAAAAGAACATCAGGCCAAGACTCAAGTTTGCCAGTGAACATCAAGGCCAAGATGAGGACTTCTGGAACCACCAAAAGACATGTTCAGTGATTTGAGCACAAGAACCCGAGATCAGCCGTAAAAGATGGCGGTGGAAAGGTTGGTTTGATCACCCAGTCGATATCAGGAACTGTTAGACAGTTAGAAAAGACATCGAGGTCTGGAGCCAAGGGTGGGCTTACGTTTTCCACACACAGAAATGGCACATCTGTTCATTTTGTGTTGAAGAATTTGTTGCAAAGTCACATTTTTCTGTCTAGTTTTGTTACTTTTATCTAAGGACACTGTTTAAATGAAGATCAAATCTGGATATGTCCACGTAGGTTAAACAGAGGCAAACATTTCATGGGGTGCACTTACTTTTTCACACGGCTGGCATATGTAAAAATCCTGGCATGCAGTACATGGGTTTCATGCTCCGTTTGTCATGTCACTCACCAGCTAGATGGCCAGCTGGCATCTCAGTTCCCCAGGAATGTCTGCCTTGAATGCATAAGACCTTCGAGCCCAGAATAAAGACAGGAGAACTAAATAGACACTGAATAGCGACCAAGGGTTAAGGCACTTCTTCGGCCGCCAAAAATAAAGGCAGGCTGCAGGGACATCATGGAGTGAAGCTTTATTGGGAAAGGGATTCGAGAGTGTGCAGTGCATTATGAACACAGAAGAAGAAGAGGAGACCCTTATGGGATCCAAGCTGTTAGCAGACTCAAAATCAATGAGCTCCTGATTAGCGGACGTCAATGGGGCCCTCGAGCATTTGTGTGTGTATCCTCTCGACGAGACGCCGAGGCAGCCCAACAAGAGCCCTCCACGGAGAAGAGCAAACTTTACTTTAGAAAACAGCTGGCCTTGGCTGCTGCCCCCCCACCATATCACTCACATTATGAACCTGTCAGAGGAAGTGACATTTAAAGCGGGCGGGGGCGCTTTACTTGGCACACTGGCGAGTTGTATTAGGAGTTTAATTAAAGTCAAGGCGACGGAGCTTCGAAAGGAACAAAATGTGCAAATCCTCATCGACTGCTTATGATAGAAGGACATGTGGTGGGCCACTGAGTCACCGGAAATCATCAGCAGACACGTATATAGTCAATAAGAAAGGCACTATAGACAAATACGAAAGGTGCTGCATACCACAGAGCAAAGAGTTATACAGTCATAAGAGGAGCAATGAATAGACAGACAGATACGAAAGGCAGTCAAACAGTGTAATTAATAGATAGACACGAAAGGCACTATATAATAGATACATACATATAGAGAAAGAGAGGAAAGAGACAGATGGATATTAAAAGGTGCTATTTAAATAGAGAGATGGATATAAAAGATACTATAGAATACACAGATGTGAAAGTCACTATATAATAGATAAATGTGAAAAGCAGTATATTATAGACAGATATGAAAGTCACTATATAATTGATAAATAAGGTAAAGACACTATGTGACCGATACTAAAGGTGCTATATAACACATAAATACACTATATGATAGACCTACATATATATACATACAGACACACACACACCATCCATCCATCCATCCATCCATCCGATCCACCTGGTCCTTGGCCTCACCTCCCTCACGCGCGGTCAGTGACACCGTGACCTGCCACACTTGCCCCAGCTCAGTCTGCAGACCCAAGCCAATTTAAAATCCTCTCCCACTGACTTGCTAAATTTCCAGTCCCCCAATCACGGCGCTCTGTCCTTATTTACGCCCGACATGGCCCGCTGGCTCCGCCCCTTCTAACAGCCCGCGGACTTGAGCGCTGCGTTTCTCTCGCAGGTCCGCCTCGCCGCGGTGTAATTTTCTAATATTCTCGATACATCAAGAAAAAAACGAATCCGTTTGAAATGACGCTCAATTACGTTATAAATTACACTGTGTCATCAAGAATTGAGATCTGTATTTATTTTACATTATGCCCATTAATGACGCTTTGAAAAGAGTATTTGAAGGGTCAATCGCGTCAGCCTGCTTCTATTGTAATCGTTCTTCAGCACGACTCGGCCATCATAATATCGCTAGGATTTTATTCAGCTAATCTAATATACACCTATGTTTATTTACAAATTTGTTCAAGCTTAGCGGACTCCCCGTTTTATGTGCAGGTTGTCAAACTGAGGAATTAACTGCGCAGTCCGACGACCTCCAGCCCCTCGTGTCCAGTTCGGCTTGTTCGTCATCGCTGCTTTCTTCTTCGTATTGAAAGTTTATTGACAGTTTTATTTTCTTCAGCCCATTTCCTGTTGGCAGCGCTGCACTCGTTCTTTTGGGGTGAACAACAGGATGTTAACATGGATTGGTTTCCTGTTTTAGAAGTCCTAACATAATTAACGAGCTGTTCTGGGGACAATCAGTGCTTTATCTGAGCTCGGCCGCCTCCCAGCGTTCCCAGCTACTTTCGTTTAGAAAGATTTGCCTGCGGTTTGACCGAAGAGCGGCACCTCGCCGATCTCACTGCACTCCGGCGCGTCTCTGCATCTTCACCTACTGAGACGGGACGATCGAGCCGCGGGAGGGGGTTGTGCGACCACACTGGCGTGTGATGGTTCTGTTCATGCCTCACTTTTACAGAGGATGGAGGCGATCAGAGGTGACCCCATTAAGAGATAAAAGATGACAGAAATTACTGAGACGGAGAGCCCCTCGGGACAGTGCGTGATGACGAGCAGAAGGCCGTGCAGATCTCAGCCCTCAACTCTGCTCGTTATTTCAGCATGTCAGTAGCCGCAGGGTAACCGTAGAGTCTGCCGAAAGTGCAACTCAACATTAAGCCGATTATTAGAGGAAGAATGTGAATGACAAGGCCAGCGAAAAACGACCGAGAAAGGAGAAGGAGGAGTGCGTGGATCTCCAAGTGTGCGCAGCGGTGGGTTGCAGAATGCGAGCAGAAAGGGACGGCGGGCCGCACGCAATCTGGAATCCTCTGCCAAGAATGTATTTTTATTAAAGGGTGGCGTCCTGGTGGCACAGTGCTCAGCTCACACTCTTTAACTGCTTCACGAGACTATTATATTGTGCCTTTCATGAAGCTATCAGTATGTGTGTGTGTATATATATATATATATATATATATATATATATATATATATATATATATATAGCGCCGGATACATAAATCCATTATATAATGCCTTTTATATCGGTATATTCTATAGTGCCTTTCATGAAGCTATCAATCCATATAATTTCTGTTATATAGCGCCAGATACAAATCTAAAATACAATGCTTGATTGCTAATTGATTGCTATGTATTGATTGTAATAAAATTAATAAATAAAAAAATAAATAAATAAAATAAAATACAATGCTTTTCATATTGGCATATTCTATAGTGTTTGTCACATCTATTTATTATATAGTGCCTTTCATAAAGCTATCTATTATATAATGCCTTTCATATTGACATATTCTATAGTATCTGTCACATATCTAGATAAATGTCTAGTTTGTGAGACTCAAGGACTGTGTGGGGAACGCTGGAGCACCACAAGGAGCAGGCCTGGCACTGCATCTCTTCACTCCGTACATCTCTGATGTAGAGCAGCAGATCAGGTCACCTGCAGAAATAATGTCTGCCTGTCTATTATTTAGTGCTTTTCCAATTTATTATATATTGTCTTTCATATCTATCTGTCTAACCATTATATTAAATAGTGCCTTTACAAATCATTATATACTGTAGTGTCTTTCATATCTATCTATCTATCTATTACATAGTCTCCTTTCCAATCTATTTTATAACACCTTTCATATCTATCTATCTACCATATGGTGCCTTTCACATCTATCTGTCCATTATATTATATAACATCTTTCACATCTATCCATCCTTCCACCACCTCCATTGTATTATATAGTACCTTTCATATCCACCTACCTATCCATTATATAGTCAAACATTTTCTTTGCTTAATCCTGAACAGTGTCATGGTTTTTACTGGAACCTATCTCAGCTAGTACAGGGCATAAGGCAGGAACAGACCCTGGACATGGTGCCAGTCCATTGCTGAGCAAATACACACACACAGGCTAATTTAGTATTGACAATTCACCTAAACTGTGGGTCATTGAACTGTGGGAGGAAACCAAAGCAACTGCAGGAAATCCATTCAGACAAAGGAAGAACATGCAAACTCCATGTAGGAAGGACCCGGGATGCAAACTCTGGCCTCCTTACTGTGCTGGCTTATCTATTATATAGTGCCTGTCAAGCCTGTCAAATCTCTCTCTCTCTCTCTCTCTCTCTCAAAAGGTGGACAAATAATAATAATAATAATAATAATAATAATAATAATAATAATAATAATAATAATAATTTTACATTTATATAGCACTTTCCACACTTCTAAAAGCACTTTGTAAACTCCATGCATGGAGGACCCGGGACGTGAACCTTGGTCTCCTTACTGTGAGGCAACAGTGCTACCACTGTGCTGGCCTATCAACTACAGTATATAGTGCCTTTCATATCTATTTATCTGTCTATCTAATCCTGCCAACTACACTATCTGCATATCTATCTAATCCTGCCAACTACGCTATCTATTATCTAATCCTCCCAACTACGCTATCTATCTATTATCTAATCCTGCCAACTACACTATCTATGTATCTACACTATCTATCTAATCCTGCCAACTACGCTATCTCTCTATCTAGCTACACTATCTATCACAAAGGGTGGACAAATTTAACAAATAATAGCAATAATAACAATAATAATAACTATAATAATAATAACATAATAATAATTCTTTACATTTATATGGTGCTTTCCACACTTCTAAAAGCACTTTGCAAACTCCACGTAGGGAGGACCCAGGACACGACCCCATGTTCTCAATACTACAAGGCAGCAGCGCCTCCACTTAATGATTACATCTGATGAATAAAATGCAGGCCTTATTTTTATTATTATTATTTTTACTATTACATCATTCTAGACCTCACTCACTTAAGTGCTCATCAAGGATTTATTAAACATACGTTTCATACCTTTAACCAAAGTGATTTTTTACACTGCGTTTCTTGCATTCGAGCACATAATGTTTGACAGCAATGATGGATGGCGGTTATAAGAAAAGTCTCCAAGTGAGCATCTGTCACACAGTTTTTTATCCTAGAATTACTTCTTGTACTTGTTGGAGAACAGCTGCTCACTAACGCGTACCTGCTGACATTGTGACAGCCCCTTTCAGTGTTTGGACTCGAAAGTATTGCCATGTGGGTGCCATGTATGCTGCATTTGTATATAAGACGGCATTAACCTGCCAGCCTCTTTCCTGTAAAACATCACAAAGGAACCTCAAGTCGTCCGACGTAATCACATTAGGAAATCTAAACTGGGAATATGAGGCGAGAAGAGCAAAATCTCCAGCCGCCTTTTCTTTTTTTATATCACTGAGCTACGGTGGGCATGGTACAGTGTGTTATACGCACTCACTGAGCAAATTCAAAGCTGTCAAAGCAGCCTCTCGTCTTCACGGCATGGCATGGATTCCACAAGATGTTGGACACATTCCTCCATGCAGACATGATGGCATCACACAGTTTCGGCAGATTTGTCAGCTGCACATTCATCTTCCGTTCTGCCACATCTTTCATGAAGAAGAATATGGACCCTAACCAGGGGAGGGACCCTGGCTGAAACAGTGAGATAACTAAGGAACAGAAAAATAAAAAATAATAAAAAAAAAACTCCACGTAAGCTGAAGAAGAAGAGAATTTGTGCTGGTGTGAAAGTGGGACCTGTTGGTAAGAAGGCATTCTGTTACATAAAACAAGCCTTTTGAACCCGTGGCCGTCTCTGTTCCAGTTGCGTCTGGGGCATGGGGCGCTGTTATGTCCTATACAGGTCACAGCAGGTATGACTTCTTCATTTATGTGTCAGGATTTCTGTCCTCTGTGAGTGTGTGGCGCCCTGCCCAGGGTTTGTTTCCTGCCTTGCACCCTGTGTTGGCTGGGATTGGCTCCAGCAGACCCCCACGACCCTGTAGTTAGGATATAGCAGGTAGGATAATGGATGGATGGGTTTCTGTCCTTCAGTGTGACTCCATACGCCTGATCAGCGGGCTGATCCATTCAAAGGCACTTTCATCCCAAGCCTCCGTTTCCCTCAGTAAGATGTCAACAATGAAATCCTCCCCACCATTTGGGCAGCTCTGACGCTGTGAATTCTTATCAGGTAGGCTGTCATTAAATTCAGGCTTCTTTTTGGAGGGATTGCAAAGCGAACGGACTTCATTCAGCGCCGGCAGGCCGTGTTTACCAGCTGTCTAGTCAGTGTATGATTGTTATCAGAGCGACTGACTGCTACGAAGATAAAACAGATTGACAGAAATTGTCTTGGGAATTAGAAATGTGCGATAAGTCTTTTTCTTTTCTTACTTTTATTGAAGGGATGGCACAGGGGCTTGCAGAAAAGCAGTGGATGCGACAGCAGCGCTTCCGTTTTTCCATGCATTCATCCAGCTTCCCTTTCTAGAGCTGTGCCAGTTGCTAAAACCAGAACGTTTCCTCCAGTGCCCAGTTCGGCTCAGATGGCTTGAAATGTAAACGAAGTTCTAAGGAACTTGTGGTAGTTTTGCTCTTCTCTCTTTCATGGTCAACCAACTGTATGATTTAGGTTGATTTTTTCGAGGAGGACGTTAAGCGATTTATCCGCAGCTGCTTATTTGTACAGTTCTGGGGTAAAATGAAAATAAGATTCAAAATTTTAAAAGCTACACACCGATCTGTATCATTGAATGTGATCAGTAGTGACTCGGCTACGAGTACCGAGTGTGCGCACTGCGTAGAGGACTCGAATAAGAAAGTGACTATGCAAATGAGGACCGCCAGCAGGAGTGACGGGCAACACGAGCCAATGAGAGAACGGAGGAGGCCGGCCCGACTGAAAAGCGAGGGGAAAGGGGGCGTGTTAAGAAGTAGTGATTGGCATTTCTACTCACTTTAATGAATCGTTTTATTCCAACTTCCCGCTCAGGTGAATTGATTCTTTTGATTCATTTTTAGGACCACACATTGGCACATACACATTTAATAATAATTGAATAATTCATAGGTTATTTTGTGTGCATAACAGCACATGTAATAGTCCTAATTAAAATAAGGCATTACGCTACAGAATCGCAAATGTTTTTTTTTTCTTAATACCAGCGCCCCATAATGCCTTGCGAGGCCAGCGCGACGTCCTCCAGAGCTGTAACGGCCAACATGGATGGGACCACCCCTGGGGTATATAATGTTGATCACTTGCATTACAGACTTGCATTCTGTGGGACGACCTATTTGTGCTTCGAGTTCCCCATCAGTATAAGAGAAGGAGGCGGCACGTGCACCGTGCGTGCATAATAATTAGCCATGTGGCGCGGCAAGAGTGAAAAGAAATCTTGAAGGAGCCTAACGAAAACACAGGAGACTCTGTGAATGAATAATAATAATAATAATAATAATAATAATAATAATAATAACGAAAGATTTATTACTATTTAAAAGACGTTGCTATCTTTTTAATTCATTAAAAAGTGTAAAGCATCAGCCCAGACAGCTCAGCTTAGTGATTGACAATAATGGATATAATGAGGTTATTAGAAATAAACTTGATGCATTAGGATTAAATGTAAAGACGGCGGTAAAGAATTTAGGGGTAACTATTGACTCTGACCTGAATTTAAAATCGCATATTAATCAGATCACTAGGACAGCATTTTTTCACTTAAGAAATAACAAAAGTTAGACCTCTTATAACATTAAAAGATGCTGAGAAGTGAGTTGATGCTTTTGTTTTCAGTCGACTAGATTACTGTAATGCTCTCCTCTCAGGACCACCCAAAAAAGAAATCAATCAATTGCAACGAGTGCAGAATGGAGCTGCTAGAATCTCAACTAGGAACAGAAAATCCAATTACATTTCTCCAGTTTTGATGTCACTACACTGGTTACCAGTGCCATTCAGAATTGACTTTAAAATACAGCTGATGGTTTACAAAGCCTTCAATAATCTGCTCCATCTTCTATTTCAGAATGTCTGACACCTTACACTCCAAATCGTAACCTCAGATCTTCAAATGAGGGTCTGCTTAGAATTCTAAGAGCTAAACTTAAAAGAAGTGGCGAGGCGGGCGGGCGGCGTTCTGCTGTTAGGCACCTCAAATCGGGAATAGCCTGCTAATAGGAAATCGCCAGGCTGATACAGTAGAGCACTTTAACACAAACTAATGAAAACTCATTACTTTAACGTGGCCTTCTCATAACTTCATTTTAGTTTAATCCTGATGCTCTGCATATTCAATTAATTATCATTACTATTCATGGTGGCTATAAAATCCAAACTAACCCCTACTCTCTCTTCTGTTCTTTTTCCAGTTTTCTGTGCTCTGTGAACTGCACCACCACCACCTGATCAAAGCACCGTGATGTCCCTCCATTGATGGATTAAAGACTAGAAGTCCACGTGACTGTCATCATCAAGTCCTTCCATGATAACCTTGAATACAATGAGGACTGATCATTGATGTTAGATAGAATGCCTAGAGGGGGCTGGGTGGTCTCGTGGCCTCGGACCCCCTGCAGATTTTATTTTTTCTCCAGCCGTTTTTTTTTTTTTCTGTCCTACCTGGCCATCAGACCTTACTCTTATTCTATGTTAATTAGTGTTCTCTGATTTTAATTCTTACTTTCTTCACCATGTAAAGCACTTTGAGCTACACTATTTGTATGAAAATGTGCTATAGAAATAAATGTTGTTGTTGTTGTTGTGGACAACATGGTGGCGCAGTGGGTAGAGCTGCTGCCTCACAGTAAGGAGACCCTTAAGGGTTCGCTTCCCGGGTCCTCCCTGCGTGGAGTTTGCATGTTCTCCCAGTGTCTGCGTGGGTTTCCTCCCACAGTCCAAAGACATGCAGGTTAGGTGCATTGGTGATCCTAAGTTGTCCCGTGTGTGTGCTTGGGGTTTGTGTGCTTGGGGTGTATGTGTGTGTGTGTGGGTGTGTGTGTGTGGGTACCCTGCGGTGAGCTGGCACCCTTCCAGGGGTTTGTTTCCTGCCTTGTGCCCTATGCTGGCTGGGATTGGCTCCAGCAGACCCCCATGACCCCGTAGATGGGATAGAACGGGTTGGATAATGGATGGATGGATGTTGTTGTTGTAACACAAATTCAAAATAATAGAAGGAGCCAGCCCTGCAGTTTCAGTCCTGACAGGATACTTTGCATTTTCTGATTTTTTGCTTAACATTTGCCTGACCCCTCCATTTATGAATGCACTCTGCCGTGGTAAGCCACCATCTCCATCCTGCACTGACAGCCTTCTGTGGACTCTACAAAAATCGACTTGATGTACGATAATCAGTCTTCAGCGATCAGGCGGATGGGACTGGTGAGCTTTGATGGGCTGAAGGGCCTCTTATTGTCAAAACGTTTCTAACATTCTTCTATTTATTAGCTCTAAGCGTGCCTACTGTGAACACGGCCACTCATTTCCCACTGTACCCAGAAGAGCCCCACGGTGTATCCACCCCAAGTTTCCGCTCCCGAATGCCATTTTCACATTTTACTCAGACACCATCTCTTCCACAAACACTGTTTGACATTCAGGCCTTCCTTACTTTTTTGTTAATATTTAATGGTACCGACTGGCGTGCAGCAATCCTGTGGCGTCTCCAGATATTGAAGCCCTGGTGGCGTGTGACATCAAAGTCATTCTTGCAGGCTCATTTCTAATCTTCCTGTCGAGTTTGCACTGACTGCTGCTCGTGCCTCTCAGGGGCCGACTGTGCATTGAGCCGCATGGGGAGATGGTGCCACCCCACCCACCCCCACCTTAAATTTGTATTTTTTTCTTCTTTTAAGATTATTAGAGCATATTCTTAATGTAATATCAACAAAGCCCTTTTATTCAAATCAGGGTTTCAGTGTCCAGAACAGCACGACACACAACACAGGCAGGGACTCCAAAAGGGGTGCCAGTCGATCACAGGACCTCCTATTTAATGACCACCCCCCACTCCCCAAATGAGATTCACCAATATGTCAGAGGGGAATATTTTAGTAAAATGGGTGGTCTTCTTTAACCCCTTAGGCAAAACAAAACAGGTGATAATAAACATAAAACGCCAAGAGATGAAGGGGCAATAGGCACCAATAGATCATTTTTTTTTTTTTTTCATTTTTATAACTATTTAATTTAATATTGTTTCTTTGTATCAGTATACTGCTGCTGGATTATGTGAATTTCCCCTTGGGATTAATAAAGTATCTATACTATAGAGTAGTCAGCAGGATTAGATAGGGAGATAGATAGATAGAGTAGTTGGCAGGATTAGATAAGGGAAATAGAGTAGTCGGCAGGATTAGATAAGGGAGATAGAGTAGTCGGCAGGATTAGATAGGGAGATAGATAGAGATAGATAGATAGATAGAGTAGTCGGCAGGATTAGATAGATAGATCTTTATTGTCATTGTCACTTTTACAAAGGAACAACGAAATTGAAGGTGCAGTCAACTCAGTGTGAGGCATAAGATTTAAAAAGACAAGAAGAGAGAAAATAATAACAAGCTGAATAGTAATAAAAGTACTTTACAGAATATACAAATTGCACTGGCTGACTTCAGGTCTATATTGCACACTGGGAGAATGATATGGAGCAGTTTTATTCAGAGTACAGGGACATGATCGCTTTTGGATAGACGCTGTTGTTAAGGTGGTTTCTCCTGGTTTTCATTGCTCTGTTTCTCTTGCCCAATGCCAAAAGCTGGAAGAGGCAATGCCCGGGATTTGTTATGACCATTTACCTAACAAGTACATCGGTGAGACATGGTAGAGAAATGAGAGTATCCTGGTTGTCACCAATATGATGAGTTTTTCATTTCTACTTTGTCACATATGAAGTATAGGGAAAGTATTGTAATCGTCCAAAAATTTCATTTCGAGATTTTGATGAATCACGACGTTTAAGACCTCCCTGTGTTTCTCGTTTACGAAGTATAGAGAAAGTATTGGAATCATCCATAAATTCCATTTCGGGATTTTGAGGAATCTTGACATTTTCAATCTCCCTGACTTTCTCATATACAAAGTTAAGGGAAAGTATTGGAATTGTCCAAAATTTCCATTTCGACATTTTGATGAATCTCAGTGTGGTTTTAAACTTCCTGACTTTCTCGTTTACGAAGTATAGGGAAAGTATTGGAATCGTCCAAAAATTTGATGTTGAGATTTTAATGTATCTCGATTTTTTAGACCTCCCTGACTTTCTCGTGTATAAAAGTATATTGAAAATATTGTAATCAACCAAAAATTCCATTGAGAGATTTTGATAAATCTCAACATTTTAGACCTCCCCGAGTCCAAAAATACAATTTTTGGAATTATGTCTGTGTGTCTGTCTGTGTCAACCAAATTTTGCATAAAAGTATTAGGTACAAAACGTAGATTTCGATCAACTTTTGGGCTATTTCCGTTAACCAGAAGTGGTACTTCACCTTTTATTCATGCAGCTGCAGAGTCCGATTTACTCAAGTTTACTTTTGTAATAATTGTTTGAAATATTAATTTGATTTATTGTTGATTGTTCTTAAATGTACATAATATACAAATATAATCATTGTCTTGCAGTTATACGAGGAAGTCGAGAGGAGACCCCTCTTGATTTTTTTCTGTGATTATGTCACACATTTCTACGATTTTTGTCATCCTTTTCAGACATTTCTGAGTAAACGGAGTTTGACTTTATTACCCATATTATTGTTTTTCTTATGTTATTCAATTTAATTTTTCTTCTTCTGTCTGGATAAGCCACCTTTTCATTTTCCTGAAGTGCAGCCCCCGTTTTGAGCTGTGGTGGTTGTAGTTGCTCTGCACGTGGCTTCACATTTGTGACATCACTAACCCCGAAGGTATAAATTAACGAGACACACAATCCCGTGGGATTATTGCAAACGCAGTCGATATTTAAAATTGTGGTGTCAATTGGGCAGAGGACGTAACCGAGAAGGAACAGACATCATGCAAAGAAAACCAGAGGGCAAAGGCTGAAGATCAAAATAAATAAATAAATAAATAAATAAATAAATAAAGAGTTCAGAAATCTAACGTCAGGGCCTACTTGTTTAGAAACAATCGCTAAGAATCGTTACGTGTATCCACCCAGGGTGTTACGATAGATGTAACGTTCATACATTTCTAGAGCAAAGTGAATGTCAGGATACTGTCAGGGATTTTCACTTCAAGGCCTGTCGCCCTTTGGCCTGGAGATGAATTTTTGTAGCTTCCCATTTTCATTTAATGCGATTGATATCGGGTTGGATGGGAGGCGTCGCCAGCTTCAGCACTTATTAAGGGCTCAGCCCCGCCTCCAGCCACTGATAAAGCCATTACCTCGGCTACGAGCGTCATGACAACGACATGAATTGGCTTCCTGCCACGTCCCAAAGACACTCTGAGTTAGGTGGACCGGTGCCTCAGTAACAGAAAGAACTCCTGCGCATGCAATTTTAATAAGTTATATAAAACCTAATTAACATTTTAGATTTAAGATTTTTTTTAATAAAGATGTGCTTCCAGGGATGTTTCATATTGAAAGGTTTAATTGATCAGCGGTTAACGCTTCCCAAGAAATGCATCGGCCACTCGTTCCATTAACATTTGACATTTCATTTATGATCAGAAATTCTCGATTCTCTCCAAATGAGATTTTCAGGTTAATTGCTCGTCTCTGTGCCAGCCATCCGTCTTCCCATCAGCATCATTTAGCTGCACTTGAGGTCGGCCTTGCAAAGGGATCCAAGGTGAGAGAGTGTCACACACACACACACACACACCTCCGGCCATCTGTATTACTCTGCCCCGTCGAGGACCAGTTGCCTTGTGTCCGGATAGGCTTCAGCTCCTTGAGACCCTAAAGTGAAATAGAACAGTGAGGCTTGGGGGGGGGGTTCTCCAGATCCAAAGTAGCCCCTCAAGAGATCTGTTTAAGGCTAGCTTTTAATATACCCTGTAGGAGGATGGACAGGCATCTCGGCAGGGAGTCCCTTACTTGGACGGGAGCCCCCCAAGCAAACAGAACGGTGTTTCCAACCGGATGTGTACCTAATAACCTTCCCAAGCCGGGACAAAAGAAAAAAGGCGAAGGACTGTTGTGGATGGGTGGAATTTAATTCTCCCAGGTGCCCTCCATAATCGTTGTCCATTTGGAAACCAGCAGGGAATTCTGGGAGTTGCAGTCCGGCAGCACAGCCCTGCTAGGGTCCGTGGGTGCTGCAAAGGGGGTGCTGTCTGGAGATGCGGTCTCCAATTCATGGGACTTCCATATGACCCGGAAGTAATTCCATCGGGCAATGACCCTGGTGCTGGAAGTTCTCCCGGGTCCTCAATAAAAGGGGCCGCACTCCCTTTTTCCCAGGCGAGTTGGAGCTGGGAGGTTGTGGAGCAACACTTGACTGGAGGAGGAGGAGGAGGAGGGCAGTGCGGTGGTGAAAGGACAGGAATTGTAAGGAGGATTGAATTCTGGAGAAAAGAAAACCTGTGTTTGTGCTACTCTGGAGGTATTTTGCAATAAACCTTCCATTATTTGAACCCCGGACTGTGCTGGTGTGTTTGTGTTGGGGTTTCGGGGCTCCCGGACACCCCTGTTTCCATTACAACGCTCACCGGCCACTTTATTAGGTACAACTACTTGTTAACGTAAACGTTGAATCAGCCAATCACATGGCAGCACCTCCATGCCTTTGTCAAGACAACCTGCCGAAGTTCAAATCTTGCATCAGAGCGGGGAAGACAGGGGACTGAAGTGACTCTGAATGTTACATGGCTGTTGGTGCCAGGCGGGCTTCTCTCTGAGTATTTCACAAACTGCTGATCTACTGGGGATTTTCACTCGGGGATCACTCGGGAAAATATAGGCAGTGAGTGGCGGTCCTCTGGGTGAAAATGCCTTGTTGAGGTCAGAGGTGAATGGCCAGATGGGTTGAAGCTGATAGAAAGACAACAGGAACTCAAATCAGCACTCGTTACAAGCGAGGTGTGCAGAAGAGCATCTCCGAAACGCACGGCACGTCAAGCCTTAAAGCAGGTGGGCTAAAGCAGCAGGAGACTCCACAGCTAAGAATAGGCAACTGAGGGTACGAGTCACATGAGCTCACCCAAACTGGACAATAGAAGATTAGGAAAAGCGTCACCTGGTCACACACATTAAAGACCCTGAGCTTGAGCTTCCTAAGAAAGGAGAGCCAATCCTCCAGGTTCCCATGTTGGGTATCATCACCTGGCATAAGTTAGCCAAGGCACTCGAGTCCCCCCAAAAGTCAGTCACACATTTATTTATTATTGTGACACAAACCCAAGTGATTGTGACCCCAAAGGAAACCTTTACAAACAGCTAATTCCCATCCTCATTTTGAGCCCAAGTCCCATCGATGAGCCCGGGACCCTCATAATGCAGACGTTACTGGATAGGAAAGTGCAAAACAAAATGCCCTGAAAATGTGAAAAATGAGCCGGCGGGGGGGGCGACTTTCCTGTTCTTTTCTCATCGCTGCCTCCCATCCGATTTAGCTGCCAATTTCCTCTCCGCCGAGTTCCTGAAGTGCCACTTCTGTGTATGACATACACCTTCGGTACAGAGCCGGGATGCTATTTAAATCATTTCAGGAAGTGGCGTTGTTAATATTTCTTGACAAACTTTAAAGTGTTTGTAACTTCTAGAGATCAACAATGGCAGCAGCTGCCAAGATAAACTCCAAGAACGGGCAAGCAAAGACGGGTTGGAGATAACAGGAGAATCCAGTGCTGGGTTTCAAAATGCCAGTCAGTGAAATCTACGTGTGTGTGGTATGGGTTTACCTGCATAATTAGCTTAGGGTGGGGGACTATGGGGGGCAGATGGCTCTCTGGCTTATGGGTATTTTGATTTCTCGTTATTTATGCTATTCTTAAATTGTTATCTTGTGTTTTTTTTAATTTTACTTTATTAAATACTAGCGGGCACTTAATGGGCACAATGGTAGAATAGGAAGAGGATGGAAGTAAAAAAATTGAGAAGTGAGAATCTATTTCCTATTGCGATTTTATGATTATAAAATATTTGGTTTATATTAAAAGACAGAATTGTCTGACAGAGCAGTGTCAAGTGAAAATTTCTTTATGTGATATATGTAATGTGTTTATTATACAGTGTCACACGTGTGTGTCTGTCGATCACCCTCTGGGCACCGTCTGAAGCAGGTAATACCACTGCCAGGGCAAGAGGGGGCGCTCGCGCTAACCTTCTCCTCTTCCTTTCCCTCTGCAGCTGCTCACCCGTCAGAGCTGAACGCGATCAGGTAGGGTGCCAACGTTTGACGTTGGAGCGTAACGACCTTCCGCTTGGCCAGGGTTGCCCTGCCAATGTGAGAGATCACGGCTACATTCTCACCCCTGAGAGTAAAACCAAAGATATTGGCTATCAAGAGACCCTCGAATATGAAAACTATCACTAGAAATTCTTTTCAATACAAATTATTCATCTTTTTTTAAATTGATTTTTAAAAATCGCAGTGGGTAGCGCTACTGCCTCACAGTTAGGAGACCTGCAGGTTCGCTTCCCGGGTCCTCCCTGCGTGGAGTTTGCATCTTCTCCCCATGTGTGTCTGCGTGGGTTTCCTCCCACAGTCCAAAGACATGCAGGTTAGGTGCATTGGTGATTTGAAACTGTCCCGAGTGTGTGTGTGTGTGTGTGTGTGTGTGTGCCCTGTGGTGGGCTGGCGCACTGTGGGGTTTGTTTCCTGCCTTGTGCCCTGTGTTGACTAGGATTGGCTCCAGCAGACCCCCCGTGACCCTGTAGTTAGGATATAGCGGGTTGGATAATGGATGGATATCGGGTGAATCCGTGACCTGATCGATCCACTTTGACAATTGCTAGCACCCTCAGGAGTGTCGTGGATAGCAAACTCATCCCTAAAGTTAGCACAGGTTTTCACTCCCAAATGTTCAGTGCCAACATCAGGCTCGGGTCACATTTCTCAGTTCTGGTCGTTTCGTTTCGCTGAATGAGGCCTAAAGAGTTTTTTTTGGTTGAGTTCTCACTCATGCATTTCTTGTCCCGTTCACGTTTCCCCATCGAACAAATTCAGTAAGTCGGGAGGCGACTGCCTCACTCCCCACTCACGCCTTCACTTGCACATCTCCTTTATAATTGCTACTTTTTGCTATATATGATATTTAACTTATTTATGTTATTTTTATGTGATGTTATTTTGTGTTATAAGCAGTTATAAATTATAATTATAAATCCCTGTACATTACGTGCTACAGAATGAAAGATAATCCCGATTCAGCTTCGGATTCCTGTTAGCGTCACGCGTTTTAAATGGCTGTGTTTAGTAAAATTTAAATCCAGTCTCACTCTTTAAGCCATTTTATATTGTCGTATAGCACTGGCAATTATGTTGTGCGAGATTCAAGTGAACAGATTTCAGTCAAGGGGGATGTGCACTGAAAACGCAACTACGCAGTGCCAGGCCCATTTTAAACAATCGAAAATAATTAAAAAGCTAAGCTACAAAAAAAAGGTGGTCTTAAACCTCCGTGGGCCTATGCTGAAGTGAAAGAACCCACCAGACATGCAGACGGCGGGCGAATGAGGACAACCGACAAGAGGAAATATTCCACAAGCCAACCCGAGGGCGGCCGAAGCGCCACCTGAACAGGACCAACACTGAGCAGAGCAGACGTCGGGACGAAATGTGGATTTCAACAAAAAGCACAAAACTTAAGGGCTTGCTATCTATAATAATAAAAGGCAAAGCCCCCACAGACTGACTGACTGACTGACAGACTGACTGACTGACTGACTCATCACTAATTCCCCAACTTCCCGTGTAGGTAGAAGGCTGACATTTGGCAGCTCATTCCTTACAGCTTACTTACAAAAGTTAAGCAGGTTTCATTTCGAAATTCTACGCGTAACGGTCATAACGGTCAACAACGTCCGCCATGTTGAACTTTCTTATTTATGGCCCCATCTTCACGAAATTTGATAGGGCGGCTTCCCTGCGCTAACCGAAACCAATGTACGTACTTATTTCGGTGGTGTGATGCCACTGTCGGCCGCCATATTGAACTTTTCAACGGTCTTTGTTACTTATGGGCCCATCTTCAAGAAATTTGATACGTGGGTTCCCAACGCTAACTGAATCCTACTTACGTACATATATACGTCCATAGCCTGCAGCTCGGTCACCGTGTGAGGCGGCGTTGGATCCCCCATCCCAACACCTCCCACGTTGTTGGCTGCCTGCCTATATAAGGCCGTCCGTCGCTCCAGTCTCTTCATTCCCTTCCTTGCTTCGCCACGGGATTCACGTCTCCCTGCTGATAACTACAGCCGTTTTATTTAATCCACAGCTTCTCTACTGTTTTATTGTTCATTTATTACGATTATAGTTATTGTGTAGGTATTTTAGACTTACTTTACATTGTTCAGGTACCCATTTCCTTTATCATTCCAACCGTACCCCCATTAACATGTCTATCGAGGTGATCACCATCGATCAAAGAACTGTCACTTACCGAGTGGTTTCCATGCCCAGAGATGGCACCTGCCTTTTCCATTCTCTGTGTTACATATTGCACGGCCATATCAGGCTCACTCTTGATATCCATTGTGTCTTATGTATTGAATGACTGGACAGGTTCAAGGTGTGGACTGATGACGTACAGGAGATAATTAGACTACACAGGAGCACTAGAAGAGTGAAATGCTTAAGCCCTTCACCTATGGATCTGCATGTGAGTTGATGGCTGCCGCTGAATTGTTCGGTTGTCACTTTCAAGTGTACTGAAATGGCCAAATATTTTACACCTTTGGACAACCGCCAATGCCTCTTAAACATCTTAGATTGACAGGTGACGATTTGAGTAGTGGACACTTTGATGTTTATGAATGTTTCAACTCTCAAAAGCTGGATGTGAAGTTATCGATGAAACTGGTTGTATGCTTACAACGCTTGACAGATGCCGAATGTCACTTCAACACAAGTCCTACAAATACTGTCGTAATTGAAACAAACCATGAAACTCAAACCGATTATGACAGCAGCAATCCAAGCTGTGAGATTTGAAACAAGATTACTGTTCACATGGCCAACTGTACGTTACATGCTCAAGAGTAAGCTCAGCGCACAGCTTGGTCAGATTACAACCGGAGGGCCGAACTGACAACGTGGTATACAAAGAGATCCTTAACAAATAATTATTGGTGTATTTTCCCTCAGTTTAAAAAGGTTTAATTTTGTTCTTAATAAAAATTTAAAGGCAGTACTTCTCCGCTGTAAAGCGCGAGTATTTTGCTAGTATAAAATGAAAGAAAGTCAAAGAAGATTTATATACTGTATAATATCGCCTACCTTTGGTATTCTTGCACATTTCCCATTTCTGGCATCCTTAATGTTGTTTATATCCATAAGGTCAGTTTCCTGAAAGCAAAAAGAAATTTGTATTAGATGCTTTTCATGAATTTCTAGTTTTATTATTAATTTGATGATATTACACCACTTTAATTTTGTTACATTTAACTCAATTCATGTTATTCACGTGCTAACTGTGTAAAGATGGGTTGAAATTTAAATAATCAACATGGACCTCAGTGTATTCAGCATTAATGTTTGCAGAGCACCATCTATTGGAAAGCATTTTGCAATGCTTGTAGCAATAAAATGTATTACACTTGTCATTCCAACAGGTGGTGCATCACAATCATTAGCACAGATTTTATGAATCCCAAACCAAAAAGCATAATAGAGACACATGCATTACACCTGCCATTCCAACAGATGGCACATCACAGATATTAGTAGTGCGTTTACAAATCCATTCCTACATGCCGAATAACAGAGACATATGCCTTGCTTTTGTCATTTTGACAGATGGCGCATTACAACCTCCATCCATCCATTTCCTAACCCGCTGATTCCGAATACAGGGTCACGGGGGTCTGCTGGAGCCAATCCCAGCCAACACAGGGCACAAGGCAGGAACCAATCCTCGGCAGGGTGCCAACCCACCACAGGACACACACAAACACACCCACACACCAAGCACACACTAGGGCCAATTTAGAATCGCCAATCCACCTAACCTGCAGGTCTTTGGATTGTGGGAGGAAACCGGAGCGCCCGGAGAAAACCCACACAGACACGGGGAGAACATGCAAACTCCACGCAGGGAGGACCCGGGAAGCGAACCCAGGTCTCCTAACTGCGAGGCAGCAGCACTACCACTGCGCCACCGTGCCGCCCATTACGACCTTTTGTAGAAATAAAATGCATTGAGTTTGTCATTTCAACAGAAGGCACATCAGGAACATTACCACTAATATTACAAATCCCATACCAAATGGTATATAACAGAGACATATGCATTACATTTTCCATTCCAACAGATGGCGCATTACAAACATTTCTTGTAATACAATTCAGTGCATTTGTCATTCCAACAAGTGGCACATTACAAACATTACTACTGCTTTTATGAATTCCATTTAAAATGGCATACGAAAGAGACAAATGCATTACATTTTCCATTCCAACAAATGGCCCAAACATTTCTAGAACTAAAATGCATTGTATTTGTCATTCCAACAGACGGCACATCACAAACATTAGCACAGAGTGCAGTCCGGTTCCCTCACACACATTCATTCATTCATTCATTCATTTTCTGAACTTTATTTCTGTTTCAGAGTTATGCTGTGTTGGAGACCATCCAAGGTGGGCTCACGATTTAATCACAGAGCCCCTCATGCACAATCATTTAGGGTTTAAGACTGAAGGTTTATATTTTACATTATAAAATTTGACATTATGTTCTCAACTGCATCCACAGACAAAACAGAAAAGGTAGAAGATAAAAATAATGTATAACATTAGAAGCAACAGTTAAGTGTATTTTCCAAAGCTGAGTATTAATAACAAGTTTGTGGATATCTACTTGTGAAATTATTAAAAGATTTACCAGACACATGGTAGTGGGTAGCAGGGCCATCCCGATCACACCCTGATGGGACATTCGTCCACTGTGGAGCAAAGTGTCACACACACACACACACACACACACAGGGTCAAATAAAACAGCCAATCAAGCTGCACAATTCCGGAGAAGTCCGAGACACACACGCACAGCTGGGAAATAAGAAGACTTGCACACACTAACTGAGCTGGGAGTTGAACCCGAGACCTCCGAAGATGTAACGCAGCCCCGGTGATTAATCAAAGTTAGATTAATTTAAATTTATACAGGATTGTGTCTGCCTTCACTTTCTAAATCATCTACTTGGATCCCCTTTGTGCCACTTAATTATCAAGAGCGGCTGGGAATAATCAGAGTGAAGAAATGGGACTAATTTTAAATACTGATGCACATCATCACGAAGCACTCTCAATTTATATAGCGCCTTTCGTCTTATAGTTCAGCCTAAAGCCAATTTAAAAAAACAAGCAAAAAAAAAAAAAACACAAGAGGGTCACATACTGAGAAAAAGGGGTTAAAAAAAAAAATCACCACCCACCCCAGAAAGTCTGCCAGATACGCCGCGTGGAATGGCACAGGTCTGTCAAGTGAAGAACTTGGGGGCACATTTGAATGAGGAAGAGCGCCACTCTGCCAAAGGGCAAGAGGAGAAAACTTTTAACAGAATAAAAAAAAAATGACGTCGGCATTTCTTCCCAGCAGAATCGAGTGTGTGCTTCGGTCTAATCTGCTGCTCATTTACACATCAGGCAGTAATTAACTCGGCTGGAGGTCACTTTAGCTCTTCACTTTTCCAAAAGATCAAATTATAAGATAAAACAGAAAGACTTTCACGTGATGCCACATAAACAGCAGATTCATAGAAAGACACGCTCAGGTGTACATGCAGCACGGGAGAGAGCGGGTCAGGGAAACGCATGAATGTCCGCTCTTTAGGGGGTCCCCCTGGTTCCACAAAGAGCCAGTCATGTGGCAGCTGCTCAGTCGGTGAAACATGAAGACCCCGACTAGGAGGTTGGTGAACCAGCTTAGAACGCACGGGACTCGAGTTTTAGGCGACTTTTGTGTTACTCCAGAAAACGGTGGATGAACGCGTCGGTAGCCGTGCCAGACAAGGTGCTTCAGATGACATCTTAGAGAAGAGAGAAAATGGTGTGTAGCTAAGCAGGGAATGAGGGAGAGAGAGAGAAGGAGAGAGAGAGAGAAAGAGAGAGAGAAAGAGAGAGAAGGAGAGAGAAAGAGAAAGAGAGAGGGAGAGAGAGAGAAGGAGAGAGACAAGGAGAGAGAGAGAGAGAGAGAGAGAGAGAAGGAGAGAGAAAAGGAGAGAGAGAGAGAAGGAGAGAGACAAGGAGAGAGAGAGAGAGAGAGAATGGGAGGGGGATAGAGAGAGAGGGGGGTAGAAAGAAGGAGAGATAGAAGGACAGGGAGGGAGAGAGAGAGAGAGAAAGAAGGAGAGAGTGCGTCTGCCCAGCTGTGTAATTGGAGGATTCAGCGCACCCCGATTTTTTTGATCCCACTCCCCAGCTGATCCCAAGTTTCATTCTGCTCGTGGATGCTTCTGTCAAAGCTCCATCCTGGTTTTGTTCCCTCCCACCAACTTATTCCTATTCCTGTGAAAGTTGGCAGTCATGCCAGACAGGTGGCTTCAGATGCCATCCTGTAATTTCTGGAGACGAGAGAAAATGGTGTGTAGCGAGGCAAGAGAAAGCCCGCGATCGCGTAATACATGTTATAGTATTGAATTACTGGTGGCCGTCTTGTGTGCCTTGAGTGTGGAGGTGGGCCCAATTCATGAGCGGCCCTTCCTCTCGATCCATATCTGTCACATGTCCTTACCATTCCAGGCTTCGAGGGTCCCACCCACCCAGCGGGCCCTTGGTAATCATTACCCTTCTAACGACAATGCCCATAATTGAGTGTACTGCTGCTCGTCTCCCAGTTGCCAGGGTAACCTTTTCTACCATTTGTTAGAGGCGTGGCTTCTGGGGACATAACCTGCTGGTTTCAAAAGCCCCCCACTTCCCAGTGTCCCAGTAAATGGATACTAAAAAGACCACCAGTAACGATTATTCCTCACTTTCTGTGGTGACCTCTTAGAGTCCCGACTTTCATTTTGATCCTCTGACCTTTAATTTTTGCTTCGGTCGTGTGACGATGCGGGTTGAGCTTCATGCTCCCATCGGCTGTTCGGGAGCCCTCGAACCCTACACCGTCGGTAATGTTACCGATGAGCTAGACAGTGAGGCAATAACAATGGAGCGAGGGGATGGTGTATAAAAGTGCAAAAGTGCTTTTATTTCAAAACCAACAACAAAAACAAAGTGTTCAAAGTTACGTAAAGTGCAGTGGTTCCCAAAAGCCTTCATCAAATAAATAATCCATTAAAACAGTGACAATCGTGGAGGTTAAAAAAAAACGATCCTTTAAAAAGACGAGGAGGTTAAAAACGTTACTGGAAACAGTCCTTTAAAACAATAGGCCCGGTGCTTCTTTTACTCTAGCGTCTCACCCGCTTGTCCCGTGTGGACCCTGCAGCAGGCGAGACGCTCTCTCTGCTGCTGTCCTCCTCCTCTCACTCACACACACAGGTCTGGAGGCCGCCTGATCCTGGCTTCGGTCACGCACTCATCCCAGGCCTGAGACTTGGAGTCCTTGCCAACCAGGATGCTCACAACAAGGACTTCTCAGCCAAGTCTCCCGACTCCCGCTTTCGTCAACGGCGAGTCACCTTCCTTGCTAGTCACTCCTGCTCTTCTCCAAATGCTCAGTGGGAGTGATTACAGTCCACTGCCCGAAGTGCTGGCTAAACACCTCGCTAGGGCCCACCGTCCAGCTGCCCCTGAGCCTGATCTCTCGCTCTCACCGGCTTTCTCCTGCTCCGTGCTCTCCAACAACCTCCGTCTTTCTTTCCTCTCTTTTTCCGTTCATCCCCTCCTAGCCGACTCGCGCTTCTATATATTCCGAGAGGCCATAGCAGCTGCAGCACATTAGCAACCCCAGGAACGATCACCGATGTGGGCAGTCCTCCACCTGTGGACTAGGTGAGAAACACCCACACCGCAGATCGCCCTGAGATCCGCCCCGATCAGCCACCACGCCCCCTCGTTAAGCCGCGAGCGCGGTAATTATTTATTCAAAAAAAACGTTTCTCTCTCCTGGTTTTCCTTTTTCAAACATCTTATCAGCTTCCCAACATTACAACAGGGGTCCTCACAGCAGAGGCGTGCGTCATATCGAAATTTTGATCCTGCTTCCCCAACCACGTTTCATTCTGTTCACTGCTCAGTTTTTGCCCACTCCTGCCCGCTTCCAACACACGCTAAAGTTTGGTGAAACGTAGATACTCATACCACTCCGAGTACTTAAGTTGAGGTTCTAGAATTTTCTAGAAATAGAAAAATGGTGCCCAGCTAAGTATGGACGTTTATTTTCCGTGACGATTGTGGGTCATGAAGACACAAAAACGTAACATTGGGTCGCGAGAAAATCAAATAAAGTTTAAGGACCAAAGTTCTAATTGATTGGGTGGGGGGGCGGCTTCTGTTAGACCCACCCCACCTCAAGGCTGCCAAGTGGGGTGCAAGGCATTGACAGAACGTGGAGGACCACCCCCTCCCCCCAGGACAAGGCAGCTTAAAGAACTGCGTGGAGGGGGACCTGTGGAAGATCAGGGTGGAGGGCAGCCGAGGAAGGAGATGACAATTTCAGTCATGAAATAAGCCACGCCTCCCCACCTGCGTCCATATCATTCTGTCAAATGAAGTCCGACTACCGCGCACTCAGAATCGAGAGCTTCACAAAACAAGTGGCGCTCCACAAACCGGCGAAATCTGCGTCATTGACCAGCTGAGGGGTTTCCAGATGTCGTCCAGACATTTATTTCTGCAGGTGTCTACATGTCGTTTCCGGCCCAAGGGGAGGCACTGGACTTTTTCTTTTCTATTCCTAACATGAAAAGGTTCGTCTCTAAAACGTATCGACGTGGAATACTTTGTCGCTCCTTTAAAATGTTCACAATTGATTGGGCTTTGGCGGGCTGCGCCTATTCATCAGCGCCTGTAGCCTGGCATTTCAATCATCGTATCGATTTGTGCGCTTTACACAGACAGATGTGCCTGCTTACAAACCAGAGAGCCTCTTTTGTTTAACCAAGCAATTGTTAAAGTGCAGAGAGACAGAGAGAGAGAGAGAGAAATCTCCATAGTCAGTGACGCAGACAACGGGAACAATTCACGCCGCCTCACAATGTAAACTGCAATCATCCGATGACAAGCAGTGGGGGCCGCGACTCTCGACATGCTGGAGCTCTTCTGGCTTTCTGGTTTTATTTGCTATACGGGGGGCCCTCGCATAATGTCTTTCCATAATACTGTTAAAAAAAGAGCTTACAAAATAATAAACTCCTTCACATTTGAAATCTACCCTATTGACTTTATTTATTCCTGCCCACCCCAAGTGATGGACTTCTCAAATCCGTTAACCCCAAACAAAAGGATTTTGGCTGGCATGGCTGACAAATCCTGTTACCGCAACTGCTCACATTTTGAACGTCAGGGTGTCCAGATCCTGTTACCTCAATCATTTGGTTTTTGGCAGGCATGGTGTCTAAAGGCCCTTAGCCCAGGCACTTAGGCTTTGACTGGCATCACATGCATCTGCTAGGACCTCAGCCCCTTAGATTCTCACTGGCATGGTGTCCATATCAACATAGCTTAATCACTTGCATTTTGGCCTAGCATGGCGCCCAAATCCAGTAACCCCAAATATCTGTATTTTAAATGGTACATGGCATCAAAATTCAGTTATCCCAAACACTTGTTTTTTGATTGGCATGGTGTCTAAATCCTCTTAGCCCAAACACTGGTATGGTGTCCATATCCAGAAAGCTGTATAACTTGATTTGGGCACCATGCTAGGTAAAATGACAGTTAACCCAAACAACTGGATTTTGACTGGTAGGGCATCAAAATCCAGTTACGCTGATCACTCATATCTTAACTGGCATGGTATCCAAATTCAGATACCCCAAATACCTGAAATTTGAATGTCAGGGTGTCCAGATCCATCCATTATCCAACCCGCTATATCCTAACACAGGGTCACGGGGGTCTGCTGGAGCCAATCCCAGCCAACACAGGTTGCAAGGCAGGAAAGAAACCCCGGGCAGGGTGCCAGCCCACTGCAGGGCACACACATGCGCACACTAGGGACAATTTAGAATTGCCAATGCACCTAACCTGCATGTCTTTGGACTGTGGGAGGAAACCCACGCAGACACGGGGAGAACATGCCAACTCCACACAGGGAGGACCCGGGAGGCGAACCCAGGTCTCCTTACTATGAGGCAGCAGTGTTACCCACTTTGCCACCGTGCCTCCAGGTGTCCAGATCTCGTTACCTAAATCATTTGGTTTTGGTGGGCATGAGGTTGAAATCCTGTTGTCTCAAACACTTGGATTTTGATTGGCATGGTGTCAAAATCCCCTTAGCCCAAACAATTGGGTGTTGACTGGTATGGTGTCCATATCCAAATACCTTTGCCACTTGATTTGGGCACCATGCTAGGCAAAATGCCAGTTTCCCCAAATATTTAGATTTTGATAGTAAGGGCATCAAAATCCAGTTACCCCAAACACTCATATTTTAACTGGCATGGTGTCCAAATCCAGTTATCCCAAACACCTGAAATTTGAATGTCATGGCGTCCAAATTCAATACCCTTAATCATTTAGTTTTTGGTGGGCATGGTGTCTAAATCCTGTTGTCTCAACCACTTGGTTTTTGACTGGCATGGTGTCTAAAGCCACAAAGACCAATTACTTGAATTCTGACAGGCGTGGTGTCCAAATCCTGTTATCCCAAACACTTGAAATTTCAATGTCATGGCATCCAAACCCTGTTAACTCAATCATTTGGGTTTCCACTGGCATGATGTCCCAATCCTTTTAGCTCAAACACTTGGGTTTTAACGGTTATGACGCCAAACTCCAGTAACCCCAAACACTTGTTTGATTGGCAAGGTGTCCAAATCCAATCACCTCAGTGAATTGCATTTTCACCGACATGGTTGGTGTCCAAATCCAGTTACCTTAATGATTTGGTTCTTCATGGGAATTGTGTCTATATCCTGTTGTCTCAACTACTTGGACTTTGACTGGCATGGTGTCCAAATCTCAGGACCTCAATCCCCTGGACCCAAGGATGTGATATTACATGAGCACCGTCACTCCATGGAGCAGATGAGTGCAATGGTGGCCTCCGTCCCTTCTTGTTGTATGACTCACATCAGTCTCTGTGGACCACAAGTGCCCAGTGTAGCCAGTTGTCTGACCACTAAGACTCCTAATGGTCTCTGCTTCTGAATTGGTTAAAAAAAGAGAAGCATCTGCCATTTCTAGAGAGTGACTCTCCAAACACTTCTGACTGATCTCATCATGCTGGATGGCATTTCCTCCTCCACAACAGCTGGGGCACTTTAGCCTCCAACTAAATAATTTTCCTGATAAACTAAATTGTGCGGCTCAGATTTTTTACAAACTATTATCCATTGGGTTTCAAAGAAACAAAAGCCACGTATGAACTTGCCATGTTGTTCGAGTCCCATGGGCGGTACACTGGTGTATTGTTATTGGACTAATGGCGGCCATCTTTTTTATAGGTGAGTCGCGAATTAGGAACCTGTCTGTACTTAATTACTAGACAGCAAAGACTTCTTCACAAAAGTATAAATTAATTAAGCCTACAAGAGAATCTCTGATGTTTGATCTTTGGATCGTTTACGGATTCTGAGTAACCTCAAACATAAACATGAACAACTTCTTTAACAGGTTTGACCACCCTAACCCACTCTCACCTCGGAGGAACTGCAACCTCCACCCGTCCATCTGCTGATACCAGCACAGGAGAGACATCCCCACCCACAATTACAGCAGCCCAGGTGAGCAGAGAGCTGAGGTGACTTCGTGCCAGCAAAGCAGAGGGTCCAGATGGAGTATCGCCACGACTGCTGAAGGCCTGTGCGCTGGAACTGGGGAGTCCTCTACAGCGCATCTTCAACCTGAGCCTGGAACAGGGGAGAGTCCTGAGGCTTTGGAAAACATTTTGCATCACCCCAGTCCCAAAGGTATCACGTTCTAGTGAGCTGAATGACTTCCAGCCTGTCGCTCTGATGTCACATGTGATGAAGACCATGGAGTGGCTGCTGCTTCACCACCTGAGGCCACAGGTCCGTCACGTCCTTGATCCTCTGCAGTTTGCATACCAGGAGAAGGTGAGAGCGGAGGATGCCATCATCTACATGTTACACCGATCCCTCTCCCACCTGGACAGAGGCAGTGGTGCTGTAAGAATTATGTTTCTGGACTTCTCTAGCACCTTCAACACCATCCAACCTCTAGTCCTTAGGGACAAGCTGACAGAGATGGGAGTAGATTTATACCTGGTGCCATGGATCATGGACTATCTTACAGACAGACCTCAGTATGTGCGTCTCGGGAACTGCAGGTCTGACATTGTGGTCAGCAGCACAGGAGCGCCGCAGGGGACTGGACTTTCTCCGGTCCTGTTCAGCCAACATACATCGGACTTCAATACAACTCGGAGTCCTGCCACGTGCAAAAGTTCACTGATGACACTGCTATGGTGGGCTGCATCAGGAGTGGGCAGGAGGAGGAGTATAGGAACCTAATCAAGGACTTTGTTAAATGGTGAGACTCAAACCACTTACCACTGAACACCAGCAAAATCAAGGAGCTGGTGGTGGATTTTAGGAGGACCAGGCCCATCATGGACCCCGTGATCAGAGGTGACTGTGCAGAGGGTGCAGACCTAAAAATACCTGGAAGTGCAGCTGGATGATAAACTGGACTGGAGTGCCAATACTGATGCTCTGTGCAAGAGAGGACAGAGCCGACTATACTTCCTTAGAAGGCTGGCGTCCTTCAACATCTGCAATAAGATGCTGCAGATGTTCTATCAGACGGTTGTGGCGAGCGCCTTCTTCTATGTGGTGGTGTGCTGGGGAGGCAGCATAAAGAAGAGGGACGCCTCATGCCTGGACAAACTCGTGAGGAAGGCAGGCTCTATTGTAGGCACGGAGCTGGACAGTTTGATATCCGTGGCAGATCGATGGGCGCTGAGCAGACTCCTGTCAATCATGGAGAATCCACTGCATCCACTGAACAGGATCATCTCCAGACAGAGGAGCAGCTTCAGCGACAGACTGCTGTCACCGTCCTGCTCCACTGAAAGACTGAGGAGACCCCACACTATGCGACTCTTCAGTTTCACCCGGGGTGGTAAACGTTAACATTATTCAAAGTTATTGTCTGTTATACCTGCATTGTTATCACTCTTTAATTTAATATTGTTTATCATCAGTATGCTGCTGCTGGAGTATGGGAATTTCTCCTTGAGATTAATAAAGTATCATCCATCTATCTGTCTATCTATCTATCTCTCTTAAAGGACACAAGTTTGTTATTTTGGATATCGATCGTTGGCCCTTCAATCGTCTAAATAAGATTGTGCGTCTCTAGACAGAGCCTCTTCCACTTAAATAAGACCATCACACACTACTCAGTTTAACACACACATCTAAGAGGTTAGGACCACGAGGTTCCAAGTCGTTATGTGCCCTGTCTGCAGTGTAAGGGGGTAGACAAGATCTCGGGCTTGTTGGCCTAACTCTACTGGTTTCTATTCATTCCCAGATAGGGAATATCACATCCCAATTACCCCAAGACAGCAAGTGGAGATCCCATAATGCAATTGTGTTGGTGAAACTCCTAGCAGAGTTCCAGGAACAAGAAGTTCTTATGTGATACCCCAGGGCCAGAGTTGTCAGGAGGAAGCTCTACTACCACTTTTTCCATTTCGGCTTATGAAGTTCTTTTGCTTATCACCACCACCGTCACATCCAATGAATTCACGACTCAGAACCAAACTGACGACCATCACTTACTGTTGATCGTGAGGTACATGCGGTCAAAAGGAGAAAATGACGAAATACAGACTCAGTGAGAGGGGGTGCCATTTTACTGAAAGGAACAAGACACGGGTGGGGACCAAACTTTGTGAAAATTTCACAGCCAAAACTTCCAATCAAAACAATTACCAAAGCTGAACCGACACTCAAAAATTAGAATCGAAAATATTGAGAGAAAGAAAGTCAGAATTAACGCAAGCTGCCCGAATTTCGGATGTTCATAAGAAATGTGATCATTTACTTCACGAGGTAGACATACTTCATGAACAAGAGTGGGCGAGTCAAATATTTGAAATGTTAAAAAGGTACGCGTCAGTTTAAGAGTTTCAAGTCTAAACTCTCGATTATAATGTTTTCAATTTCAACCTCCGATAGAGGTCCCTAGTGGGCCAGACCCCAAGCAAAGGGGCGACAATGACATCACATTCATAATCAGTGACCTTAAATTGGCCAAAAACAATACCCCATATGCTTATGTTTCACATTTTGGAGGAGCTCTTAGAGGTCTAAGACCACCAGTAACGAATCAAATGATAAAAATACAATTATATTTGTGATCAGTAACCTCCAAACAGCATGAAACGATAATCCACTTGCCTACATTAGTAATTCTTATTTTTTATAAAGTTTTATAGTTAGAAGTCAAGCAATTACAAGTAAGTAGTTTTATCTTACCTGAAGAAGGGGCCTGAGTTGCCTCGAAAGCCTGCATATTGTAATCATTTTAGTTGGCCAATCAAAGGGGTAATTTTGTGTGACTTCTCACTACATTCATAACGGCTAACACGGTACAACACCCTAGTAATAAAGTTTTATGTAATTGAAGAATTTTGACCTCTCATATCCCATTAGGGAATAGACCCCTGGCGTCGGTTGATGTGGCCTGCAAAATTTCGAGTCTTTTTGATTATTTTTGCTGAAGACAACTGGGGCCTCATGCATAACGCCGTGCATGGAGTTCACACTAAAACATGGTGTACGGACTAAAGCGGAAATGGGCATACGCACAAAAAAATCCAGATGCATAAATCCGTGCCAACTTCCACATTCTTCCGCTCCATAAATCCCGGTCAGTGTGAAAAGCAATGCAGGCAGGATTAGAGAGACAGAGAGATAGACAGATAGTGTAGTTGGCAGGATTAGAGAGACAGAAAGATAGATAGACAGCGTAGTTGGCAGGATTAGAAAGGCAGAGAGACAGACAGATAGTGTAGTTGGCAGGATTAGAGAGACAGAAAGATAGATAGACAGCGTAGTTGGCAGGATTAGAGACACAAAGAAAGTGTAGCTGGCAGGATTAGAGAGAGACAGACAGACAGACATATAGATAAATGTAGCTGACAGGATTAAATAGATAGATTATATGAAAGGCACTATTTAATAGATAGTAAAAGGCACTATAAAAATAAGCCAATATCATTAAACTCTTCATCCCATTTAGAGCCCGGTAGCTGACCTTCCTTCATTTTTCTCCAGTTTGTCTGACACATCGCTGAAGCTCACAACTGTGAGATGCTATTTGCTTTGTACTCGACGTGTTTGCTTTAAGAAATGAAATTAAATATTTGAGATCAACTTTCAAAGTAGCACTGAGGTTTTTGCGGTCCCCTGCTTCTCTTGTCTCTTTCAGTACAAATTCATTTGTACTCTCTTCAGAATGATGAACTGCGACTTTTTAAATCTGTAGACGAGTCACGTAGCGATTTGCCACTTTAGCTACATGCAAAGATTTTGGTTTTGTTCTACAATTTAAAAATAAAGAAGGTGCTCCCTTTCATTTACGAACCGTTCAGGTGCCACCCGTTTTTACTGGTAAGTAGAAGGAGGTGCCACCCATTTCTTTATAACTGGGCTATAAACAGATCGTTTCCTTGTAGCTCAGTCTTTACGCTTTCCTGCCAATTACGGTTCAGCTTCACATCGCATACCTTTTTTTTCCCCCCCTTTCTCAATTGCACAGATGAAGCAAATCAAACCAAAAAATAAACTGCAGCCATCAATGGCCTTGAGATCCCTATATGTTAATCTGAATAATGCTCCGTCTGATCCTCATTTTTATTATACATTTCAGAAGGCAGACATGTTTAGTTTTAATAATCAATCAAGTCCAGTATCAATTAAGCTTTCCAGTAACTGCCACGGGGTCCCTGTGACCTCACCTATGTGGACAGAAGCCGGAGGTAAAATGGTGACCTGGCCTACTAGTGCTATTTGTTCTGTACGGGGTACCTCATCTTCTACTATAATGGGCCTCTCTGCCATATTTAATGGGTAACCTAACTTCACTGAGACCATTTTAAAACTGCAGAATGTCCCTCCTAGTGCTGTGCATCTCATCTCATTTTCTTCAAACGATTTTCCTGGTGCAGGTTGTGGTGGCAGCAGGCCAAGCAGGTTAGCCCAGGCTTCCCTGTCCCCAGCTCTTCCTGTAGAATTCCCAGGCACTCCTAAACCAGCCAAAAAAATAAAATTCCCTTCCTGCACATCCTGGATTTGTCACAGGGTCTCCATCCAGCATGACAGGGCTGGAGCAGATCTTGAAGGCGCCGCTCAGGTGGACATCCTTATGACTTGCCCAATCAGCCTCAAGTGGAGGAGCAGCGTCGGCGGTCCTGAGCTTCTCACCCAGTCATGGAGTGTCAGCCCAGTCATCCTGCTGCTTGAACCCATTAATATCCTTCTTTCAGGCATTACCTACGGCTCATGACCTGAGGTGAGGACAGGGATAAAGATCTGATCGACTCAAAAGCCAGGGGTTTTGTCTTTGGACTCCACTCCCCACTTCATCACCACAGACTGGTGCAGCACCAGTAGAACATCTACCATATGGTGATCCTCCATGACCTGGGGTCCACTCAGTTCAGGTTCCTGCTTTAAGCTTCACAAGAATTCAGTGCAGGGAAAGGATAATAATATTTATTATAGCAGAACAATGGGCTATGTGCCCTCAAATGATAAGAACCATTTCATCTTGGCATTCTCCTCTTGGTATTAAAGGAATGCCCCTGTCTGCATTAAATAACGCACGTTTCATTGGAAAGCAGGTTAACGCTTAGGGAGAATACTTGGAGATCAGACAGGGCAGGCTGTGCAAACAGGAAAATTGGATGTCAGAAGATCCATGTAAACGTTTGTACTTTCATAAAGCAGTGCCAGAGACAAAGTCAAAGAGTCAAATGGTGTTGCTTCTGGGAGCTTCATTTACACATACGGGGCGTAATCGGATGGTATTACTGAAATATTTGCATTAGTTCCCCCCGGAGTGAGCAGGCTTCCATAATTTATGGAAGAACAGGAGCCATCCCTTGTTATCTGAACTGGGAATACATATGGCATCCCACGAAGACACGCATACTATTTAATGCACTGGCATAAATGGCACACATAGGGCATGAAGCAAAGCATCGGCAGCTAATTTAACTGTATCAGTAATCCTAAATGTCTTATAGTGTGCTTTTCTTATATGCATCATGGGCGCTTCAGAGTTTCATAATGCAATTTTTTAATCAAATGTTAGTGGGCTGCTCCACCACACTACTTTCACACCCTTCCCCAGAGGTTTGTTGGATATGAAAACAGCCGCATCTCACTTCATGTTGGCACAGGGTTCTGTTGGCCGATTTCGTCGTTTAGCGTGTCGACGTCTGTTAAGGGGGCGGGGCTGTGCCTCCGTATCTGATGTCATTTCCACCACACTGACTTCGGATACAACATGCTGTGTCTACATCAATGCATTAAGTGCACAGCACATGGCAAACTCCTAGCATGTGCCAGCTTCCGCATCTGAAGTTATTTTCGTCATTTAATATGGTCACAAAATATACTTTTCTATATACAGTACTTACTTTGTGATTAGTTACAGCTATAGACTGTATAGCTACTAGCTGTGCTACCCGTCTAAGATGAGCAACAAGATGTATTGCATTTATCATTCCAACAGATGGCACATCACAAACATCTGTGGTGATACATGTTTTTACTAGAAATGCTTCTGCCATGACATCTGTTGGAATGACAAATGCGATGTACATGTCTCTTTTAAATGTCATTTGGTATGGGATTCATAAAAGCAGTCTTGTCATTTGTAGTGCACCATCTGTTGGAATGAAAAATGCAATGCATATGTCTCCGTTATATGCTATGTAATTTGGCATTTGCAAAAGCAGTGTTAAGGTTTGCGAAGTGCCACCTGTTGGAATGACAAATGCAATATATATGTCTCTGTTAAATGTCATTTGCTATGGGATTTGTAAAAGCAGTGTTGCCGTTTGAAATACACCATCTGTTGGAATGAAAAATACAATGCATATGTCATGTAATAAGGGATTTGCAAAAGCAGTGCTAAGGTTTGTGCTGTGCCATCTGTTGGAATGACAAATGCAATATATATGTCTCTGTTAAATGTCATTTACTATGTTTGTGATTTGAAATTAAAAGCAGTGTTGCCTGTTATATGCCATTGGGTATGGGATTGAAATACACCATCTGTTGGAATAAAAATACAATGCATATGTCATGTAATAAGGGATTTGCAAAAGCAGTGCTAAGGTTTGTGTTGTGCCATCTGTTGGAATGACAAATGCAATGTGCATCTCTTTTATATGCCATTTGGAATGGGATTCGTAAAAGCACTGTGTGGTGGAGTGATACGTTACATATAATTTGATAAATATTTTGCATGTCTTTATTTTTCAAATTTGGATTTTATTTATTTGTTATAAAGAGCAAGGAAAATGGATAAACCATGTTTGTTTGTTGTTTATTTTTTTCTCTACCCCCAAAACTTTAGGAATGCCGTTCTTTAAATCACCGAATTGCTGGCCACCTGCGAAAAGGAGGATGAGTTTTATTGCTTAATGAATTGTCTTTTGTTTCTTAGTTGTTGATTTGAAGAATGCTGAGAGGAAACAAAATGACTTGAGGTATGGGATGGCTCTCCCGAGCTATTCTGTTGGTGAACGGCCCAGGAAGGTGCGTCTGTCAGGAGCTACACAGGGACAATAAAGAGAGAGAGAGAGAGAGAGGCTCACAAAGGCAGGCTCTCTCCGTCTTTGCCATGTCGCATCCCATCTAAAGGAGCCAAGATGATGACCTGAAGAAAGCAGGCTGCCTGACCCTGAGCAGATGATGAGCCAAACTGGAAAAATCGAGTGCAACTGTAAGTCATTGCACCGCCTGAAGCTACACATCGTGGTGGTGTACGATTTTGGTTTGCAAAGCCACATTCTATTTCCTTGTCTGGCATTAGTTAGAATAAAGTGTGTCACCAATACTACACCGTTGGCAGTGTCGCTCTTTCTGCTGCCTGTTCTTTCACTCCGTTATGGGAGTAAAGAAGGCAGAGGAAGTGCCGAACTGCAGTAGTGGATCGGACCACAGAGTGGGAAGTGTAAGGAATTTGAGACATTTTGGCCAATGCATCATGAAATATCAGCGCCTGCTCCCAACCTCTCTCTCTATCTACACAATAAAGAAAATAAAAAGGAAAACAGCATCACCATCGGACACTACACAACAAAACACAGTGGTAAGGTTTGTGATGCGGCATCTGTTGGAATGGCACATGCAATGTATTGCATTACTACTGACATATGAGATGGGCCATCTGTTGGAATGACAGAGACGTAGCAGGCAGGCAGAGATGCACTTATCCTTTTATTAAAGTGGATATGTACGTGTTGTATACAGTATAGCTGTAACTTCATACTTTCTTCTGATTGAATTATTACTTAATATAAATTCCTCCATTACACCATTTCCATGCTATATCCCAGTGGATACTTGTTTTACTTGATTTAATTACCTTTAATACTGTGGGTCTGCCAAACGCCCAGTCCAACAGGAAATGGCCAAACTAAAGCAGCGGTGATCCGCTAACTCGTCCGCTCGTTGCTAAGCGCTTCCAAACAAATTCCTGGAAACAAAGATGCTGAGGAAGGGTGGAGATTTTTTTTGTCAGGAACAGATCCTAAACTTCCCCTTTAATGACTACATCCACTTCCAGGAAATTATACATCACAATAAGACATTCAAGTAACTGCACGGAGGTACACACGGCACGGCCAAAGGAAACATGAATCCGTGCAAAGCACAGCCTGGCAGAGGCTTCCGTGAAGTCCTGGACAAAGGCCTGCATATCAGCTTCCTGTCAAGAGTGTCTGACACCGAATTTGAACTTGAAGAGCTGATGAAGATAGAAGCAGCGCTTCTCAAAGATGAACCATCACTTGACGCCCTGTAAATGTCTATCCACCCTTCCACCAGCAAACCCAGTGCAGGGTCACAGGATCCGGGGGCCAAAGCGGCCCCATTTCTCCATGGTGCACTCACAGCAGGCCTACTTTTTACACCAAAAACAATGTGGCTGTTGCTTTGCGCCCCACGTATACGCCAGACATCACTCTGTGCGACTTTTCTTTATTCCTGAAATAGAAAGCGAGATGGAAGGGTGTAGCCAAAGGTTTGAAGTGTGCCACTGAGGTCCATGAGGCTTACTCCATAGTGCACTGTTGTGCTCAATACGGGCAACTAAGGCCACAAACTGGCACAGCAGAAAAAATCTTAAACCATGCAAACCGGCTGTTAGGGAGAAAACGTGAGTGCCATGTAAGCAACCAACAGGGAGATGGCAAGAGACAAGTGGGGACCACGCAGACAGCAGGGGGACCCCGTGGTCTGACGGTCACTTTATGGTCAACAGTTACTGCGTGCGATTTCCATTTAACGAATGTCAGCAAAAGATTGGAGCCCATGTTTGTCAAGTGCATGTTCGTATTTTGTAATCAAAGACTGAGAAAAGCAGAAAGCTCAGGTAGCTGCACTGAACATTAGAGCTCACCTAAGGGAGGATGGAAGACATCAGTGCAGACTGTACAGTACATCAGAAACCGCAGTGGTGCTTGAACGTTTGTGAACCCTTTAGAGGTTTTATATTTCTGCATAAATATGACCTCAAACATCATCAGATTGTCACTCAAGTCCAAAAGTAGAGAAAGAGAAACCAGTTGAACAAATGAGACAAAAATATTAGACTTGGTCACTTACTGATTGAGGAAAATGATTGAATATTACATATTAGTGAGTGGCAAAAGTATATGAACCTTTGCTTTCAGTATCTGCTGTGACCCCCAATAACTGCAACTAAACTTTTCCGGTAACTTCTGCTCATTCCTGCACACCGGCTTGGAGGACTTTTCGCCCATTCCTCCCTAGAGAACAGCTTCAACTCTAGGATGTTGGTGGGTTTCCTCACATGAACTGCTCACTTCAGGTCCATCCACAACTTTTCGATTGGATTAAGGTCAGGACTTTGACTTGGCCATTCCAGGACATTCACTTTTTTCTTCTTTAACCATTCTTTGGTAGAACGACTTGTGTTTTTAGGGTCGTTGTCTTGCTGCATGACCCACCTTCTCTTGAGATTCAGTTCATGGACAGATGTCCTGACATTTTCCTTTAGAATTCTCTGATATAATTCAGAATTCATTGTTCCATCAATGAAGGCAAGCCAGTCTGACCCAGATGCAGCACAACAGGCCCAACCAATGATACCACCACCATGTTTCACAGATGGGATGAGGTTCTTATGCTGGAATGCAGTGTTGTCCTTTCTCCAAACATAACGCTTTTCATTTAAACCAAAACAGTTCTATTTTGATCTCCTCCGTCCACAAACATTCTTCCAATAGCCTTCTGGTTTGTCCACTTGATCTTTAACAAACTGGAGACGAGCAGCAATGTTTTTTTTGGAGAGCACTGGCTTTCTCCTTGCAAACCTGCCATGCACACCATTGTTGTTCAGTGTTCTCCTGATGGTGGACTCATGAACATGAACATTAGCCAATGTGAGAGAGGCCTTCAGTTGCTTAGAAGTTACCCTGGGGTCCTTTGTGACCTCGCCGACTGTTACACGTGGGCCTTGCTCTTGGAGTGATCTTTGTTGGTCGACCACTCCTGGGGAGGGTAACAATGGTCTTGAATTTCCTCCATTTGTACACAATCTGTCTGACTGTGGACTGGTGGAGTCCAAACTCTTTAGAGATGGTTTTGTAACCTTTTCCAGCCTGATGAGCATCAACAACTCTTTTTGTGAGGTCCTCAGAAATCTCCTTTGTTCATGCCATGATACACTTCCACAAACATGTGTTGTGAAGAGCAGACTTTGATAGATCCTGTTCTTTAAATAACACAGGGTGCCCACTCACACCTGATTGGCATCCCATTGATTGAAAACACCTGACTCGAATTTCACCTTCAAACTAACTGATCATCCGTGAGGTTCACATACTTTTGCAACTCACAAATATGTAATATTCGATCATTTTCCTCAATAAATAAATGACCAAGTATAATATTTTTGTCTCATTTGTTTAACTGGTTTCTCTTTATCTACTTTTAGGACTTGAGTGAAAATCTGATGATGTTTTAGGTCATATTTATGAAATAAATATTTAGAAATATAGAAAATTCCACACCTCCACACCTCCTCTGTGCTTCGTCCTTCCTCCTCCTGACTCCAGCCCCCAATAAATGGAGATGGCCCCTTTTATTCAGTACCCGGATGAGCACCAGGTGTTCCCGGCATTCCTCCCTTGGCCATGCCCCAGCGTGGCGGAAGTGCCGGCTGTCCTCCCGGCAGCTCTCCGGGTAACGTCCAAAGTCTTCCCCCCCAGTACTTCCTGGTGTGGCGGAATTGCTGGGGTAACAGGTCCCCAAGGCATTGGGGCGCCTCCTGGCGGTGACCACGGGCCCCTACAGGGTGGAGCTTCCATGCCCTGTACCCGTGGACCCCACGTGATCCAGGGTGGGCACAGACCCACATCCGGTCCCTCATGACGTCCCGGCCGGGTCATGGCCCCTGGCATCCCTGACAACATATATACATATACATATACATATACATATACATATACATATACATATACATATACATATACATATAGAAATAAAATCCTAACTCTAAAAGTGCAACAATTTTGTGTGACGATTTTATGTGATGTTTTTATGTCACAATTTAAATCAGGCTTATTTAAAAACCTACATATATGTTTGGTATCATTCTTTTCAGAATGTATCGAACTTTAATGTGCTGTTGTTAGATTTTCAGATTCTTATTCCGTTATTAAATTATAAACTAAACTAAAAGAGATTTAACCACACCCGAGACCAGAAATAAAGGACAAAGAGAAGGACAACTGCTGTACAGGTTTTTAAATGTTCGAGATGCTGATCACGCAGAAGCAGCAGCAAACGAGCAGCTGATCGAGCAAAGAAGGGGCCAAAAAAAAAAAAAATTGTTTCCCATCGTATCACCGTTTAAAAGGGGGTTTTGGAGGAGCGACCAGTTCTCCTAGGGGTGCATTCAGCCACCCTCTTCACAACACGAGCAGCTGCTGCAAGGGAATTCAGCCATCCTTCAGAAAGTCTTTCTTAAACAGTTTTTCTATGGGCAACAAACACACTCTAACGGGATCAGCTACCGGCTTGCTGGCTTGCTTGCTGTGCTTCGAACATTTAAAAGACGGAGCCGCGGCCATCCTGAGGTCTCACTCTCCTATCTCATTTCCCCCAGACTCCCTTTGCTCCGGCTGCTGGACCCCCTCAATGAAGCAGACTTTGTGTTGTTTTGAGCAGGAGTCAGGGCCGAGGCATCAAGTTTGAGAGCTGTTCCCTCGTGTGGCCGGATCGCCTCTGAAAGAGACTTGTGTTTGTATCTGCCTGAACAGCAATAAAATTTCTACTCCTTGGAAAACCTTCTGTACTCTCCTGTGTAACGTTGCAACCCAAGCTTGACAATATATATAGCTATAGAAGTGCTCTGGTGATGGTAATTCTCTGCCACTCCAGTAGTTGATGCTCTATGATAACGTCTTTTCATTTTTCGATTTCAGTTCTTGGTCCACTTTCTGAGCTTTATTAATTTATTTCACAACTTCACAGTTACAACCCAGGACATGTTATTATGACTTTGTGAGTTCTCCCGATTCCCATTGCTTTTAACAGTGCTGCCACAGAGTACGCCTAAGAGACCGAGTTCCTTTAATGAGAGGACTGACCTCCTTTAAATGTTCTACAATTCTGTGGTAGCCGGTGTGGTGTAGTGTGGTGTGGTCAGCCGGTTATGTCACTTCAAGATCAGCCCACCGGATCAACAAGCTGATTAAGAAGGCAGACTCGGTTTTGGGAGGCCTTCTGGTCTCGCTGGAGGTGGTAGTGGAGCAGAAAATGACAATAAAACTGAAGGCCTTTATGAACAATGCTGCAATTCTTCACTTCAACATAATGACATGGATGACTTTTATCCAACAGAAGTAAGCGTTTCAAGAAATGCTACTGGGGCTAAAGCATTCTTATGGCAATGTGTTTTTCTTCTTTTTAACAGGTCTAGCGTATAGTAAAGGGTTGCTGTTGTTACTTGTTATAACATTTCTTGAGCTCTTCTTAAAAGGTAAATTTCCCATTTATAGCAAAAAAAAGTGCTATCTATCAACCTGTCTGTCTATTATATAGTGCCTTTGCTTTCTCCATTTCTCTCTCTCATATAGGGACTTTCCTTTCCTTTCCCCATCCATCTGTCTACCTAAATGGCCTGTAAAGTGCTAATCCATCACAATTCAATCTTTCTTTCAGACCTTTCAATAATTAATAATAAAAGAGGGTGGCAGAAATAAACGGAGTGAAATTTCGGCCATCCTCCAGCACCCCACTGGTCTCTGTGCATGCGTAGTTATGCCGGGTGAGGACGGGAGGTAGAGCTATAAGCAGTTGTGTAGGAGAGGTGATAAGGACCGTCACCATCTGACGCGGATTTTCTAGGGGGCTTTTGGCTTCTCCAGGTTTATTTTCACATAATCTCTCCCACACAGGCTTCCGCGTGTTGCCCGAAGAATGCAATTCCAATTGAATTCTTCACGCATGCCATAATGTAAACAGGATTTTCGGTTGGAAAAGGAAAAATAGCTACATACATATTGGTCAATTATCACCATAGCCCTGAGTCTTGAGCTTAGAACTCTAGAGCTTAGAAGAGTGAAGGTATTCATGTTTTTAAAAATGAATCTTGGAGTCAAAGGAAAAATATTTGTCAAATTCACTTTGGCGATAAACACTACAATACAAGTACTGAAAACAGAATGGTGTGGACAAGATGACAAATCAGTGAACATAAAGCAGAGAAATCGTAATCTTTGAAGTGAATTGTGTATTCATTTGGGATAAAGACACACTTTGGCACAGTGGTTAGTCCTCTTGCCTTCCCGTTATTTTAATCTGGAGTTCAAATAACAGCTCTTTAGAGTCGGCACATTTTTCACCAGGCCTTTGTCGGTAATTTTCCCCACACAGATTCCTCCATCCTAAAATATATCTCCTTATTATAAAAGGAAATCCTGGGACAAGACTTTCTCTGAGATAATCTCAACTCCTGCGAGAGAAGACTTTTTGCCAAGAAATTTTGACAAGTCCCGCCCTCCTCTCAAACATTTACAATCACGCCCACGGACCAATCACTTGTCATTCGTGTGAATGCTATTGTCAGACACAGTTCCTGCGCTCTCAGCTCCAAGCGGGGTTGTAAATAAAAGACAGACAAAGAGTACAAGACAAATTAGAATGTCGTAAAGAGGATCAAAAACGTTGGTGCGATACACAGGGAGAGCAGGTTAGAGATAATGGAAGTACTAAAATTCAAAAGTCTCAAAAAACAGATAGTAAAGATTGTGGAACGGAAATTACTCAGCGAAATAACGGAACAGCGAAAAGAGATCAAATATATGGACATACAGTAGGTGATATGACAGAAGTATGTAGTAATTGTTTGGCTTTAAACTTTAAGTCGGAGACTTATAGATCATCTAATTTGTGTTGACATCAGGGAAAAGTAGTGTTTCTAAACAATGAAGAGGCGTATCTGCGAGAAATAAAAGATTTGTTATTTGGTGAAAGTGAAATCCAGACACATGAGTGGCAGAGACGTGAAGTGGCAGGCATACCTAAATCTCCTAAATCTAGAGAGAGATATAGAGAGAGAGAGAGATAGAGATATATAGAGATATATAGAGAGATATATACAGTAGAGATATATAGAGATATAGATATATAGAGATATAGATAGAGATAGATAGAGAGATATAAAGAGATAGATATATATATAGAGATAGAGATATATACAGTAGAGATATATAGAGATATATAGAGATAGAGATATATAGAGAAAGATAGATATAGATAGAGATAGAGAGATATAAAGAGATAGAGATATAGAGATAGATATATAGAGATAGATTATATGAGAGGCACTATAAAGACAGACAGACAGACCGACCGACAGACCGACCCCTGTGATCCTGTAGGTAGAATATAGCAGGTTGGATAATAGGGATATATAGATATAGAGAGACAGAGATATATAGGGACTTTCAAAAAGTTTCCACACTTTAATATTTTCGTTGGAAACGGTGAAGGTGGGAAGGAGGAGCAGAGATTGGTCATGTCTGGGAGTGTCAGCCGACTACTTCTGTCTGGCAAGCCAGCTGCCCTGGCAGTTTAGTATAAGAGTTGTCACCCTGTGGTGAAGATGGCTTCTAAACCAAAGAGGAACAGTGCTGTTTTTTTTTTTTAATAAACACAATGGGCAGTCAGAAAATCAAGAGTCCACCTTATGAGAAGGATTAAGGAGTCACAGTGGACTCTAAGCTATCGACTTCCAGACAGTGTTCAGAAGCCATTAGGAAGGCTAACACAATGTCAGGTTATATAGCGCCTTGATGTGTGGAGTACAAGTCACAGGAGGTTCTGCTCAGGCTTTATAACTCACTGGTGAGGCCTCATCTGGAGTCCTGTGTGCAGTTTTAGTCTCCAGGCTACAAAAAGGACACAGCAGCACTAGAAAAGGTCCAGAGAAGAGCAACTCGGCTGATTCAGGGCTACAGGGGATGAGTTATGAGGAAAGATTAAAAGGGCTGAGCCTTTACAGTTTACGCAAAAAAGATGAAGGGGAGACCTGATTGAAGTGTTTAAAATTATGAAGGAAATTAGTACAGTGGATCGAGACGGTGACTTTAAATTGAGCTCATCATGGGCAGAAGGTGTGCCGGGATCAAGTTTTCTCTCATAGAGTCATTCGTGAGTGGATTGAAATATTCGAAAATGGCCTTATTAGTGTGATGGATGCAGAGCGCTCCGGACGTCCAGCTACAGCCATGAGACCACGAGGAATGATGAAAGAACCATGGAGCTGATTCGCGAAAACAGAAGAATTTTTTAACCAATGGCATTAAAAAGTTGGTACGACACTAGGAAAATTGCATCGCACAGGTGACTGTGTAGAAACGCCATTTTTTTTTGGAAATTCTTAATAAATAGAGTTACAAAAAAAGTGCAGAGACTTTTTGAATGACTCTTGTATATGCCAAAGTCTTTTGATCCTTTTAGCGAAGCTTACCAGACAACAAATTAGTCACTTCTGGCTAAATCTCATCTAATAATAATAATATTAATAATTATAATAAAAGTTTTTTTTTTTTATATATCAGTACATAACTCCTTATGACAGAAGATCAGCTGCGATTCTGGTCTGGCATGGACACCATCAGTTTGTGGAAGCAGGTGACTCAAACATTCAGCCATCCTCCCAACACCAAATCCCACAGATTGGCCTAAACGTTCGCCGGCGTTTTGTTCGTTGCTCCAAATAGTCCCACAGAATTTCCATGGGATTCAACCCTGGGGATTTTTTGCGGGCCAATCGAGAGGCGAGAATCATTCAGAATGTCCTCCGTGCCGGTCACACGCAGTTTTCGTCCCTGGGCTTGTGACCGTTGTCAACTTTGGAAGAGAGTGAGGTGGCCATTCTGTGTCCACTCTGGGGATGAAGCACAAAAGGTAACACAATGTGTTCCACCGCGGCTTTCACACGAGCAGAGGGGTTTTTAAGTTAATCGACAAAATTCAGAACACCTGCAGGAATTGTTTGCTGTCACAATGTGTGACACACAGTGGTGGCCTCAATCTGTGAGCTTCGCCTTTTGACGGCAGTTCTGCCGACGATTAGCGGTGGACTGCGATGTACGATGTACTTGTAATATTTTTATTTCACTGTTATATTGTATTGAGGATTACTTGTGTTCTGTTCTGTGTATTGTGTTGTATTGACCCCCTTCTTTTTGTCACCCACTGCTCACCCCAACCTACCTGGAAAGGGGTCTCTCTTTCAACTGCCATTCCCGAGGTTCCTTCCATTTTTTTCCCTACTAGGGTTTTCCTTGTCTCATTAGAGAGTCAAGGCTGGGGGTCCGTCAAGAGGCAGGGCCTGTTAAAGCTCATTGCGGCACTTCTTGTGTGATTTTGGGTGATACAAAAATAAATTGTATTGTACTGTACTGTACTGTCGGACACACCTGTAAAGTCGTAAACTTCCTGCACACTATGCCCGCTGGCACGGCTGGCTACAATAACCCCTTTTTGCCAATTGTCTGTTGTGAGACCCGTTGGTCACAGAGAGAACTAAACACATGTGGGTGGCACACCATCACTCCTTGTCACAGTATGAACCACGTCATGCACAATATGGCTGTTTGTAGGCTGGTATTCATACTGGGGTGCCCTCTGTTGGTATCTGTAGTATGTATCCCCTCTTACACGGGCACCGACTTGCTGTTTTTTTTGTGGTCCGGTGAGCTCATTTTTGGACCTTTAGATATAAAAAGTTACAGGACACGTTTCAGATTATACCATCTATCTGTATGCCGACTGGTGCAACTAATGCATTTCTTCAATGCGATTTGCAAATGAACTCAAGTCATCAACATCAGCAAATTGCCGTTTTCTTCAGTCTGAATACAGAACTCACTCCACCGGGTCCATAAAGGACTGAGAACCTGCATATTTCCACAAAGGAACAGCAAACAATGCTGGGAAGACCACCATAATGCATAACCATTAAGTAAGTCAAACACAATAGTTAATGTACAGCAAATTGAATTTCACTCGTCTTTGCTTTGTTATCCTAGACAGCTTGTTTCCCGAAGTTAGAAAGAAAAAAAAAAAAAAAAGCGTTTCGCTTTGATGGGAATATTTTTAGCAGGCAGCCTACTCCAAAAATGTCATTTAAACCACACAGAGGGAAACACATCTCTTATTAATGCCAGGCACACCAAGAAAAGCAAACTGGAGTACAGGAGCGCAGGTCAGCTCATGTGTGACTTGTAAATGTTTAGACAAAACTGGGTCAGGAGAGTGTCACCTGCCACCCCAGGAGAGGAGGCACGCGCTCCGTTTGAACGTCCCAGAGGAATTGGGAATCTGCTGCGGCTCTATTAAAATCAGAATCAAGGACTTCCTAGAAATATTTTTAAAGTCTCACCAGGTGACATATTTTGTTACTTACAGCTGTATAAATTTTGCTTTGTATTTGTATTTATTCTCAGCTAACTGTGTTACTCTTGTAAGATGGGCTGAAATCTAAAGAATCGACGTAGACCTCAGCGTTAACGTTTGCACTGCTCCCTTTATTGGGGTGCACTTTTCAAAGCATGTAGTAATAAAGTGCATTGCATTTCTCTTTCCAACAGAGAGTGCAATACAAACATTTGTAGTCATAAAATGCATTGCATTTGTCATTCCAACAGACGGCGCACTGCAAGCATTAACACTGCGTTTATGAATCCTGTTGGGATGGCAAACAAAATGCATAGGTTTCTATTGTATGCCATTTGGCATGGGATTTGTAAAAGCTGTGTTAATGTTTGTGATTGTCCATCTGTTAGAATGACAAACGCCACGCATTATATCACAAATGATTGTGATGCACCGTCGGTCGGATCTGTTATATGCCATTTGGTATCAGACTCGCAAAAGCAACACTAATGTCTGTGATGCACCACTTGTTGGAATAACAAATGCGATGCATTTTATCACAAATGATTGTGATGCACCGTCGGTCGGATCTGCTATATGCCATTTGGTATGGGACTCACAAAAGCAATGCTAATGTTTGCGATTCACCTTCTGTTATATGCCTTTTGGTCAGATGGTCTTCAAAGCAGTGTTCATGTCTGTAATGCACCACTTGTTGGAATAACAAATGCAATGCATTTTATTACTCACAAAAGTTTGTGCTTTGCCATCTGCTGGAATGAAGAGACGTAACAACCAGACACACACACACACACACACACACACTTATCCTTTTTATGAGTAAACCCTTAACAACTCCAAGTTGTCCCCCCTACGTAAACACCTGTGCTCCCCCCCTGGCTATTTAGGTCAGAGCTGAGGAGGCTCATTAATATTTTATTACAATCTGCGGGTTAAAGGGCTTTTGTGACTTGCATTTTTTGGGCTACTTTTCTAAATTCGATGAAGAATTTTGGGCTACTTTTCCACCTCCCTCCCCTACATTATTACCATGTGTTTTTTTTTTTTTTTTAATCCCCCTGCTATTCACACGATTTATAAAATCTCTGAGGTGGGTTCCTCCCGTTGTGTGACACTATACACTCATTCTGTTACCCCCTTAGACTGCATCCTCCAAAGACCCGTACCAGGTAAGTGGCAGATGATAGGTGACTGGACAGAGTTCGATGTTTTACTGTGTTTTGTGTCCCAAGCCCTCCCCCCTGAGAGGCGGGGCCACCATGATGTCACAGCTGAAGGACCGCCCTCAGACTTTATGGTGTGGGGTAAGGGAGCGGATCCTTCAGTGGTCCATTGAGTTTAACTGCAATTATTTTTTTGGAGAATGGCATTATTATGTGAATCCTCGATGAAGAGCGCAACACAACAATAAAGTGACCTGCACTGAATTATGGGTCGCAAGCTTTAAATGAAGAAATGAACTCTTTAGGCAACACAAAACCAAAGCTGTAATCGCATTAATGCCTCGGATCACATCATACAAGAGACGCAAACAGAAAACAATGCTGTGAAAGATAACCTTAGCACTGAACAGAACGTCTCGAGTGGAAAGGTAAAGCGGGAGACGTGTTTATGCAGTGTGTCCGTCTAATCCGCTGGAAGTACACCCCAATTGAAGGTATGTTTGGACAATGGTTTCCGTGTTATTCCAAAACAAAATTCATAATTTCCTTTCCAGCAAAGTCACATAAGCCATGCACTGGGGAGGCACACACCTTTTGATTTAGCCACAGGCCCCCAGTCCCTACCACTCATGTTCATTAATAATACAAACGTTAAATAAACAAGTTGTCAGTTTTATAAAGTTCACTGTGGCGTGTTTTTTCCCCTCTTGCTATTTAAAAAATAAAAGAGGAGATTTCCTGTTGGAATAAACTGGAGGCCAGCGTGTGTGTGTGTGTGTGTGTGTGTGTGGATAACAGTTGCAAATGTACCGTCTGTCAAAAATCAAGCGTATGAACGGTAAACCCCGCCGCATGAAGCGGATGAGCGAGACGAGAGAAACGCACCTGTGCTGTGCGGCCCACCAATCTTCAAAAATATAAAGTCAATAAAGTGAACGGCAATTGGGGAAGAATAAAACAAGCCTCATTATGTCCCATTGACTCTCATAGCCGCCGGTTAAATTAAAATGGGAGACGCAACGGAATCCCTCCACACGTAGACGACAGGCGATACGGAGAACGCTGACAAACTACCGAGATTTAGAAAATGTCCGACTTCTTGTCAACGTCAAGTCCCACCAACCATCCATCCATTATCCAACATGCTATATCCTAACTACAGGGTCACAGGGGTCTGCTGGAGCCAATCCCAGCCAACACAGGGCACAAGGCAGGAAACAAACCCCAGGCAGGGCGCCAGCCCACCGCAGACGTCAAGTCTCATATCGTTATTATTATCACTACTACGGTTTCTTCTATTAGGAACCGGCCACCAAAAGTGATGTCCCCAATTAATCGTCTCATTATTATTGTAAAGTCCCAGCCAGGTTAAAGCCCGGGAGGAAAGTGACTGATGGGTAGACTGGGGAGAGGGCGGAGAAAAAACCTCCTCACCAACAGAAGCCCCAGACACTCAGACTCCTCACTCAGTCTCTCGAGACCCCCGATCAGAGCCTCCATTGACTCACAGCATCGTCAGCAAAGTCAAGATCGGTGAATCTTTCTTCACCAACAGATGCCCCCCCCAGCCACTGGACCCCATGACCCTGCCCAACAACCAGTCTATACAAGCATTCAAAACAGAGTTGGAGCAGAACGCACCACTGACGGACCCCCAGAATAAACTGGGGAAAACCCAGAGGGTCTCCCTCCACTCTGCACAGCACTCACCTTAGCAGTGGGCGGGCCAGCCATGATATCCAGCAACCTCGAGGAGGTCCCGCCAAGTCTCAGGATGTCCCACAGGGAGGCTCGATCAACTGAACCGAATTTCAGAAAATGCAAACTTTTTGTTGATGAGCTGAACACACAGCACTAAACTCAGTGACGCGATCTCGAGGTAGCGCATTAAACGAAGCCTGCAGTCGGGTTACTTTTAAAAGTGACGATTAGCCAAGCAGAACACTTCTTGCAGTAAAAAAAATAAACTGCGTTAATAAAATCCAAGATAAGGGGGAAAAAAAAAGTAAAGAAACTAAAAAGAAAGACGAAAGGCGTTATAAGAGAGACGATAGAAAGCCAGTAGCACCGAGTGCAAGTCGAGAAGCACACAGGTCGGTGCGCCACTCCTTCACCGGGCTCATTCGTACAGAGGAGTGAAAAAGGAGTGAAAATCCGCAGATGGAAAATTATTATTAATAATAGCAGCAATAAAAAGTCCCAAAAGTACTCTCTTCCCCGGTTCGTCCACACTCTGTTGTGGTGGGTGCCCATATATACAGTACATACATAGACATCCATCCATTTTCCAACCCGCTGAATCCAAATACAGGGTCACGGGGGTCTGCTGGAGCCAATCCCAGCCAACACAGGGCACAAGGCAGGAACCAATCCTGGGCAGGGTGCCAACCCACCACAGTACATAGACATATATACTATATATTGTATACACATACATATACTTATACACACACTGATCTGAACACACATTAGAATGAGGAAAAAAGGTAAAGAAAGTAAAAAGAAGAATGAGAGGAGCTATAAAAGAGATGAATAAGTCCCAGTAGCACCGAGTGCAAGTCAAGAAGCGCACGTATATCGGTATGCCACTCCTTCACCGGGCTCAGTCACACAGATGAGCAAAAAAGGAGTGGAAATCGGCAGACAGAAAATTATTATTAATAATAATAACGATCTGTCCATTATCCAACCTGCTATATCCTAACACAGGGTCACGGGGGTCTGCTGGAGCCAATCCCAGCCAACACAGGGCGCAAGGCAGGAACAGAGCCCGGGCACGGTGCCAGCCCACCACAGGGCACACACACTAGGGACAATTTAGGATCGCCAATGGACCTAACCTGCATGTCTTTGGACTGTGGGAGGAAGCCCACGCAGACACGGGGAGAACATGCAAACTCCACACAGGGAGGACACTGGAAGCAAACCCAGACGGGTCTCCTAACTGCGAGGCAGCAGTGCTACCCACTGCGCCACCCATAATAATAATCTACTCTATGCCATGTAGCGCAGTTGGGATGGTTGGCAACCGAAGCAAGTGTGTTGGAGTGGGGGGAATCCCCTAGTAATAATACGATTAATAAAAAGTGTCAACTTAGTTTTCATCCAGCTATTTACTACTGTGAAAGGACTGCTCAAGACACAGGGAATGGTTTGGGTGTAGCTGCCCATACACTTGAAATAGGCTGCCAGATCAAATGGTACAGAACTGTACAGACAGGCAAACATGGCAGTTTTAAAGCTTGGCAGGGGAAGTGACATCTTTGGGGCCCGGAAAAATGGGACTGACGTCGTCAGGGGCCTGGGGAAACAGGAAATGACATCATCGTCAGGAGCCCGGAAACCAAAAGTGACATCGTCATGGCCCTGGACCAGAAGTAACATCATCGTCTGGGGCAGAGACATATATAGATAGACGCCGCATTCACTGTGTTGCCCAGTCGGCACCATATGTCAGCGTGTCCGCCATATTGTGAGTGGCAAAAGTGCCATTTAAACTAATGCGGGTAGACATGGAAATGGGTTTTCTGATGAAAAAACAATAACGTTTAAAACAGTATCATTTACATACAACAGATTTTGGTGAATCGTTTACATGCAATTATTTACAGTGATCCCTCCTCGAAAGGTGAAAATCCGCAAAGTAAAAACCATACATTTATATTATTATTTTTATATTGTCACGATTTGGTCACAGATTTGCACAGAAACACAGGAGGTTGTAGAGGCCAGGGACTTTAAAACACTGCAAACAGACATTTGTCTCTTTTTGAAAGTTTAAGCTGTGCTCCATGACAAGACAGAGATGACAGTTCCGTCTCACAATTAAAAGAATGCAAACATATCTTCCTCTTCGAAGGAGTGCGCGTCAGGAGCAGAGAATGACAGAGAGAAAGAGAGAGAAAAGCAAACAAACAAACAATTCAAAAATCAGTAGGTGCTGTTTAGGCTTTTAAATATGCCAAGCACCTTCCGACAAAGCAGCCGCAAGTAAGGTGGTCTTTCAGCATTTTTTACAGGAGCGTCCGTATCCTCTAGGCCAGTGTGTGAACAGCCCCTCTGTCAGTAGCAGAGAATATTAGAGAGAGAGAGAGAAAAGCAAACAACCCAAAATCAATAGGTGCTGTTCGGGCTTTTAAGTATGCCAAGCACCACGCGGGAAGCATATCGCATATCATTGAGGAGTTTTATTTAATACATAGTACCTTCTCTGATTGGGTAGCTTCTCAGCTATCCGCCACTAGTGTCCCTTGTATGAAATCAACTAGTCAAACCAACTGAGGAAGCAGGTACCAGAAACTGAAAGACCCATTGTCCGCAGAAATCCGCGAACCAGCGAAAAATCTGTGAGAGATATTTAGATGTGCTTACATTTAAAATCTGCGATAGAGTGAAGCCACAAAAGTCGAAGCACGATATAGCGAGGGATCACTGTATATCCATTTATACACTACTGGCGGTAATTATTAAATAATGATAATAATTATTATTAAATGATTCCTCCCATATAAGTAACATTTTGCGGACGGCCTTCTTCCATCTCTGAAACATTTCTAGACTTCGTCCTGTTCTTACGCAACACAGTACTGAAGTATCGGTTAATGCCCGAGTCACCTCACGTATAGATTACTGTAATGCTCTTCTATCTGACATCCCACAAAAACGTATCAATGGCTTACAACTTCTTCAAAATTCTGCTGCCAGGATAATAACCTGCTGTTGTAAATCCACTGAACATATCCCACCGATTCTCTCTCAACTTCACTGGCTCGATGCTCACTACTGAATACGATTCACAATCCCGCTCTGAACATTTAAAGCTCTCCACACCTCACTGATCTTCTCCAGACTGGCACTCCTCTCACTCACTCAGATCCTCATCTGCAGCTCGACTTTCTGTGCCACACGTCAGACTCAGTGCTCTGGGAGCTCAAGCGTCTCTCCTGGTGCTCCTCAACTCGGAGATTCTCTCCCCTCTCATATCCGTCAGCTCGATTCAGTAACACATTTTAAAACTGCCCTCAAAACGTCTCTTTTCAAACTGGCATACCAATTGTGAATTTTGCACTGTTACTGCCAGTTATCTTTGTTTGTTTGCTAATTATTGCTTTGTGATTTATCATTCTGTTGTTTTAATTTTACTAATGTTGTTTAAATTTTATTGTAAGGTGACCTTGAGTGCTAAGATTATAAAATGTGATTTTCTAAAGTCCAAATATAACCAAAACAATTGTTCAGCCTTACCTATGAAATGTAATCCCCCGGGATCCGATTTGGAGCGTACAGCGGTTTGTACAATCCCAAGCAGCACATTATTCATTACTTCACTCTGCAGCAGTGCCACTCGCAATATGGCGGCGACGTTGACGTACGATGCTGCTGGTCATGCGGCGCCTCGTAATGGTCTGGGGCCCATGAACCGGAAGTGGCGTCATCAAATCCAGGCAAAATGTCCCATAGATGGTGTGCCGATGTAAAAGAGGAAGGATCAATGCCCCCTGGCACCCCTTGGTCTGGCATGCAATTGTCCCTTTGTGAGCCCTTCAGCTGTCTCCCATGCATGCACAAGTGTGTGACACTACGGAGATGTTGAAGCAGTGTGATCAGGTGACACGGCGGCCATACTGCCATTTGGCGGGGTTCAAAAATGTAAAAAACGGCGATGGATTTTAATTACTTCACGGCATATGAATGACACACAGGAGAATCACCACAGGCTTCATAGTCGCTTGTGGATACTCGGCGGCCGATGAGGACGTTTAACTCCATTTAATTAACGTCAGAGCATTTTGACACGAGAAGCGCAGTCACGGGGGTTTTTAAAGAAAGCAGGTTTCTAACCTTATCCCCAGTTTTGTGTGCGCATTGAAGCACGCTCTACTGTTACATTAGTGGACTCCATTAAACACACACTTTATGTAATTGCATTCTATTATCGTTGCTATTTTTGAATATGACTCATTGTTACTAAAATATATAAATAAACAAAAAACGTGATAACAGGCTCTCTGCTAAAGTCACCAAAACAACGTGAAATGCTCCAACCGTCATATCAGCTCTTGAACGTTACGCGCCACGCGCACGTCTTCCAGCTTGTCGAGTTTAGTGGTCTGCCAACTGCAACAAAAGGGCCATACCAGCCTCCGAGAACACGGGAGGAGAAAACCAGAAAACTCCATAAAGTGAGATCTGAGCACAACACATCGTAAAGCGCTTTTCAGATTTCGAGAGAGTGACTAGAATTTCATTTTTCAGATACTGTGAAATTCACCCAGAATACCAGAAAATATACTTAAGATACACTTCAGAGTTCTCTCGTCATCCTCGTGAAAATTTAAAAATATGAATGGGATAGCCTTTTCATAAGAAACATGGGGCCTTTCAGAAGCTGCATCACTTGAATAATGGCTGCTGTGAGTTGTAATTAATTCCCATGATAAATTACCCCACCGTAAGTGCTTAGCACCTTTAGTGACAGCAGTTTAACACGCCGCCATCTGTTTCTTTAAAAAATGATCCCGGCCTGCCAATGCGAAAAGGTAACAGCATGCTGGGCGGTTTTGTTAAGTTAACCGCTTGTTTTACACCACGTTGTTACTGTGATGGAGGGGCTTCACTCCGCACATGAATGGCATATCACTGCATGCCAGACATGGTGGATGAATGTTGGTCGGGTTAGTAAAATCAAAAAAGGACTCCATGTCAGTAAATGACCCGACTCCAAAGTGCAGACCTTCCTCCGAGTTGGCCTACTTCTTCTCACCTTAAGTCAATGATCTTCAGGACTGGAAGGCTTTTCAAAATGTGAAGATCTCCTAAAGCACGTTTATCCATTTTCAAAACCCATTGTTTACTGGATTGTGCGGAGCTGGACCTCCAGCCCATCCTGGCAGCACTTATCACAAAGCAGGATGAGACCCCGAAAGGTCGGCACGGTGGCGCAGTGGGTAGCACTGCTGCCTCGCAGTTAGGAGACGCGGGTTCGCTTCCCTGGTCCTCCCTGCGTGGAGTTTGCATGTTCTCCCCGTGGGTTTCCTCCGGGTACTTCGGTTTCCTCCCACAGTCCAAAGACATGCAGGTTAGGTGCATTGGCGATTCTAAATTGCCCCTCGTGGGTGCCCTGTGGTGGGCTGGCGCGCTGCCCAGGATTTGTTCCTGCCTTGCACACTGTGCTGGCTGGGACTGATTCCAGCAGACCCCTGTGATATAGGATATAGCGGGTTGGAAAATGACTGACTGACATACATATGGATGTAACTTTGCAATTTTCATTACACTATAACTTAAGTTTACTACATAGAAAATCACGAGAAAAATCCCGGACCATCGAGAAGTGTGCAAACTGACAACATGAAGAATCGTCTTCGTGCTGAACTGGAATGGTCCCTGCAAAAATCAAAGTCATCCAGACAATGTGGACCACCCTGTGTGTGTATGTATATAATATACTGTGTGGATAGAGATAGAGATGATAGAGATAGATAGATACACATATGTACACACACATATATACAGTGGTGTGAAAAACTATTTGCCCCCTTCCTGATTTCTTATTCTTTTGCATGTTTATCACATAAAATGTTTCTGATCATCAAACACATTTAACCATTAGTCAAGTATAACACAAGTAAACACAAAATGCAGTTTTTAAATGATGGTTTTATTATTTAGGGAGAAAAAAAATCCAAACCTACATGGCCCTGTGTGAAAAAGTAATTGCCCCCTTGTTCAAAAATAACCTACCTGTGGTGTATCACACCTGAGTTCAATTTCCTGATTACTGCCACACCTGTTTCAATCAAGAAATCACTTAAATAGGAGCTGCCTGACACAGAGAAGTAGACCAAAAGCACCTCAAAAGCTAGACATCATGCCAAGATCCAAAGAAATTCAGGAACAAATGAGAACAGAAGTAATTGAGATCTATCAGTCTGGTAAAGGTTATAAAGCCATTTCTAAAGCTTTGGGACTCCAGCGAACCACAGTGAGAGCCATTATCCACAAATGGCAAAAACATGGAACAGTGGTGAACCTTCCCAGGAGTGGCCGGCCGACCAAAATTACCCCAAGAGCGCAGAGGCGACTCATCCGAGAGGTCACAAAGACCCCAGGACAACGTCTAAAGAACTGCAGGCCTCACTTGCCTCAATTAAGGTCAGTGTTCACGACTCCACCATAAGAAAGAGACTGGGCAAAAACGGCCTGCATGGCAGATTTCCAAGACGCAAACCACTGTTAAGCAAAAGAACATTAGGGCTCGTCTCAATTTTGCTAAGAAACATCTCAATGATTGCCAAGACTTTTGGGAAAATACCTTGTGGACTGATGAGACAAAAGTTGAACTTTTGGAAGGCAAATGTGCCGTTACATCTGGCGTAAAAGGAACACAGCATTTCAGAAAAAGATCATCATACCAACAGTAAAATATGGTGGTGGTAGTGTGATGGTCTGGGGTTGTTTTGCTGCTTCAGGACCTGGAAGGCTTGCTGTGATAGATGGAACCATGAATTCTACTGTCTACCAAAAAATCCTGAAGGAGAATGTCCGGCCATCTGTTCGTCAACTCAAGCTGAAGCGATCTTGGGTGCTGCAACAGGACAATGACCCAAAACACACCAGCAAATCCACCTCTGAATGGCTGAAGAAAACAAAATGAAGACTTTGGAGTGGCCTAGTCAAAGTCCTGACCTGAATCCAATTGAGATGCTATGGCATGACCTTAAAAAGGCGGTTCATGCTAGAAAACCCTCAAATAAAGCTGAATTACAACAATTCTGCAAAGATAAGTGGGCCGAAATTCCTCCAGAGCGCTGTAAAAGACTCACTGCAAGTTATCGCAAACGCTTTATTGCAGTTATTGCTGCTAAGGGTGGCCCAACCAGTTATTAGGTTCAGGGGGCAATTACTTTTTCACACAGGGCCATGTAGGTTTGGATTTTTTTCTCCTAAATAATAAAAACCATCATTTAAAAACTGCATTTTGTGTTTACTTGTGTTATATTTGACTAATGGTTAAATGTGTTTGATGATCAGAAACATTTTGTGTGACAAACATGCAAAAGAATAAGAAATCAGGAAGGGGGCAAATAGTTTTTCACACCACTGTATATACATATATGCACACACAGTATATTATATACATATATACGGTATATTATTTATCATTTGCACATACACATATATACATACATATACTTATGCACACACACATTGATCTGAACATTAGAATAAAAAAAAAAAGTAAAGAATCTAAAAAGAAAGATGAAAGGCGCTATAAGAGAGATTATAGAAGGCCACATAATTAAAGGTACCCAACATTTCTGCTTATTTCTCCCCTCCATAAATATTCGATCATTTCCAGTAAACGATTGGCCCAAAGCTAACAGTGAGACACAAGTCAAAGCCCCCTCCGGCGTGTTTCATCACCGGCCCCTGTAATGTTTTTGCACCAATGCTTTTATTTATTTCCGACTGTGAAAAGCGGACTATAAAAATAAACATTGTCATCTGTCCGATATCGATCCCGGCAGGTGACAAAGCTAACATTTTTCCTGTCCGCCGATGTGTTTTCATAATTGGGACACTTCCACATCTGGGGGTAGCGAGCATTTTTTCAGTATTTTGTTTTGTTCCTTTAAAGAGCAGTTGGCAAATTAAATACTTTCTCAGGCCAAACGAAGGAAGAAAGACTAAGACATCGCTTGGATTCTTTGTCAGTTGGACAGGAAGTAGCCGTGGATGTAACGCAGTCAAATCAGCCAGCAGTGCAGCAGAAGCACTCGAGTCTCAGCCCAGTTACTTCACTCCATCCTAGCAGTGTCAGAAATGAGGCAGGAAGCAATCCTGGAGAGAGCGCCAGTCCATTATAGAGACCACTCACACACTCACACACCATTAATGTTCATCACAGGTAATTAATGCAAGGAATTATTAAGGAGGAGATCAAGCAGCACATTAGCAAGCACAGGAGTTTTTGTGAGCAGTCAGATTGGATCCAGACAAGGAAAGAAAGTCGCGTTTCACTATCATACTGGAATTCTATGAGGAAGCAACACAAGGGTACAATATCTTAACATTTCAAGAAAGCATTTGATCAGGTCCCACGTGAGATTGTTGGGCATGGACTGAAAGAAGTGGGAAGTTAACATACAAAAATGACCCGGATAGAGAAACAAAGAACAAGCTGGTTAAGTTTGCAGATGAATACCAAGCTACAGCGGGTGGAACGGCAGAACATAGAGAGTCCATTGAATCATCACAGAGGTAATTGTACAGGCTTGGGCGGTAAATGGCAGTAAACGTAAAGAATATTATATGTAGGCAGTGAACATGCAAGGTTTGATACCATAATGAGAAGTCTGAAAACTGAAAATAGACCTTAAGAGAAGGACCTGGGAGTCGTAGTGGACTCATCACTATCTACTGTACATCTAGACAGTGCTCAGAAGCCATTAAGAAGGCTAACAGGGGATGTCAGGTTATATAGCGCCTTGATATGTAGAGTACAAGTCATAGGAGGTTCTCCTCAAGCTTTATAACAAACTGGTGAGGTCTCATCTGGAGTCCTGGGTGCAGATTTGGGCCCACCAGACATAGCATCACTGGAGAAAGTCCAGAGAAGAGCGACAAGGCTGATTCAGGGCTACAGGGGACGAGTTTTGAAGTCATAAAATTGAGAGTCCACCTCAAGAGAAGGATTTAGGAGTCGTAGTGGACTCGACACTATCAATGACCAGATGACGTTCAGAGGCCATTAAGAAGGCTAACAAATTGTCAGGTTATATAGCGCCTTGCTGTGTGGAGTACAAGTCACAGGAGGTTCTGCTGAAACTTTATAACACACTGGTGAGGCCTCACTTGGAGTCCCGTGTGCAGTTTGGGTCTCCATAAAGACATAGCAGCACAAGAAAAGGACCAGAGAAGAGCAACAAGGCTGATTCAGGGCTACAGGGGATGAGATATAAGGTCAGAAAATTGAGAGTCCACCTCATGAGAAGGATTTAGGAGTCGTAGTGGACTCGACACTATCAATGACCAGATGACGTTCAGAGGCCATTAATAAGGCTAACAAATTGTCAGGTTATATAGCGCCTTGCTGTGTGGAGTACAAGTCACAGGAGGTTCTGCTGAAACTTTATAACACACTGGTGAGGCCTCACTTGGAGTCCCGTGTGTAGTTTTAGTTTCCAGGTAACTAAAGAGTCATAGCAGGTAAGCTAAATGTTTTAAAAGATGCTGTGGACCAAGGGCGAGACCTCTTTAAAAAGGGGTCTACTAGATGTGCTCTTCTTTTGAGTTAATTGGCTAAAGAAAACTGAAGGGAATTAAATTGTATTTAAACACAGAGTAGAATTCTGGGCTGCAAATAAACATGCGCATGGATACAGCATTAGGAGAAATATGCAAATACAAACCAAAGTTAAATAGAAGTTTGTTCAAGCTCTGGTAAAGTAACCAGTCTGTACGTGATCAAAAGACATGAATTGGGGGCTTGTGGGGACATGACCGTTTAACTGGTGTCTCATAAATTGCTTAAAGTAAGTTCAGGCTGGCAAAAGGGAAAGGCCACCAAAGGGAAGTTCTCGATAATTTGATTATTTTTAGTAATATCATTCGCTAAAAAAGGCCAATAAAAACATAAAAAAAGAAAATAACTTCCACTGGTATGAAGCAGATGCCACTGAGACGTGAGACAGAGCTTCAAATGTAAAGAATGACAACGAGAGAGGGTTGTAGGGAGTTCTCGTGAACACCTTTACAGGACAAAAACAGCTGGTAACATCACTTCTAGAGAGACCCACCACATCAGATAGTTAAAGTTCAGTTATGGGACACACTCAAGACCCCCCTGGAGATGGTAGAGGAGCAGATAATGAAGACAAAACTAAATGCCATTATGAACAATGCTGCACATCCTCCTTCTCGGACACAGCACCACTGAGGTCTTTCAGTCAATGAGCTGCAGAAGTGTGTTAAGAAACATGGTGGGGCTCCTTTATACCAACAGTAATAAAAGGTGCTATATAAATAAAATGTACAATAATAATAACAACAATAATAATAAGTATGTATGTATGTATAGCTCCTCGATGGGACTGGGACAGCCAGGTGAGAGGTTTTCTTTCTTTCTAGCCAATCTTGTTGTGAATTGGAGGTACAATCATGGCAAAAAGGTTTTGAGGCCTCCACAATTCCCATAAAGCAGGCCAGCAACTTTGCCTGGCCAGCCCAGCAGAGGCTTACTTCAGACAAACTTGGCCTAGAAAATTATCTGCTGGCTTAGGGCCTACCAGGCCCCCGAATGAAGACCTGGCTTTGAAAGATCAAAAAGACTATACAAGTCCCAAATTATACAAAAATACTTTACTATACAGATAGAAATCATAGTAGAGACATGTTCAACAAAGCATCTGCATAAAGAAAGCAATTTATTGCAAAATGTACACACACAAAAAAAAAAAATCAACAAAACGATTAAGAGAGCAAAAAGAGGCAAAAGTGATTTTCCCACAAAAGTAATCCAAGGTAAACAAGTCCAAATACGAAATCAACAGGAGAAGGAAAAATCCAGAACCAGAAAATATCAAAAGAAAGCAAGACTTACAAATTCTCCAAACAACAACAACTGGCGGTGATCCACTGGCTGGTCCTCTCGATCTGACCTCCAGATAAAGGTAGAGGGAGGAGCCAGCAGCAGTGATGTCAGCATGGCCCCGCCTCTTGGGCTCCACCCACAAAGTGCATGGAATGGCCTTGCATTTAAAGACTCAGTACATTAAGTACAACCATAATGGAACATACAGAGTATTAAAATATGAAAAGTAATAATTCAGAAATGACAATAAAACAATACAGATCCTTATGATACACACGATTCTGGTATATATTTGAGGAGAGATTGCTGCTTAAATTTTTTTTAATATAAATTTTTATTTTTGAAGAAAATAACATTGCATACAATAAAATTGGACTTATACAACAAAAGACTTTATGAAATGAAATCAGAAAGTGAAATAAAGAAGAAAGACAAAACCTAACAAAACAGAATACAAACCCCCGCCTGACAAAACTATTATTTATTAAGCTTCTTTAAAAAGCTCAAGAAAGATCTAGCTATCATTATACAGAGCCTTTCTTACCTATCAATCTATTTATTATGTAATGCCTGTATCTATATGCAGTATCCACCATTATATAGTGCCTTTCATGTCTGTCTATCTGTGTTTCTATTGCTAGGGACGAACCAGCATCCCAGTCAGGATGACCTCCACTCGCTTGCCGGCCCAGGAGGCCATGATAAAGGAAGGTCAGTGAAGCAGCAGCCATATTCCCCTTCCACAGCAGGACGTGGACAGGGAAGGATGCTGCAGCAGCAACTACACCAGTGCTGGCGCCCGGCCAGCTATGGAGAGACACACTGGTTAGGCTTGGAAGGCTGGAAGGATAGGACTGGGTGTAACCATCTGCTATGGGCAGTGCATCACCCCCCGTACACTGGGCAGGACCATCCCATCTGGACAGTGCCAGTACAGACGTCCACAGGGCAGCATGGTCATTGTGGTCCCATGGGGCTGCCGTGTCAGGTTCTGCGAGGGCCACCAGAAGAGGAGTCTTATATGGACTGTTCAGGGACCATTGTGGTCCTGCCTACCCTGGAAGTACTTCTCGGATACAATAGACTGAGCATCGTAAATAGTCCTGCATTGGCAGTTAAAACAGAGTCCTCCACTTGACTCGGAGAGTCGGAGTCAGGAATCGGAGCAGAACAAGACTCGCTTGGGAGGAGTGGAAGAGTAAGGAGTAAAGAAGAAATGAAAAGAAAAGGAAAAGATTTGTTTGTACCAGGTGGTTGGAAAGGAAGCCTTTGGAAAAAATACTTTTGTTAAATAAACACATTCACTGTGAACTTGGCACTTGTGTAGGGGTTTGTGGCCTAGTGGCGCCCCCTACAGACCTCACTATCTATCCATCATTCTATAGTGGCTTTCATATATATCTATCTACATATGTGAGAGGGGGTGACATTTTGTCATAATATTAAAATATTATTCATTTATTGAGCTTCTATTAAAAAAATATCAAACTTCCCTCTGGCAGCAAATAAAGTTACATCTATCTGTCTTGATATTTTTCATAATTATTTATCCATCGAGCTATCATGATATAGTGCCTTCCTATCTATCTATTTATTATATAGTGTTTTTCACATCTCTCTATCCATCTATCTATCATTATGAAAGGCACTCTCTATCCATCTATTTATCCATCCATCTACCATGATATAGTGCCTTCCCTAGCCATCTGTCAATTTATCATGATATAATGCCTTCCCTATCTGTCTATCTAATCCTGCCAACTACGCTATCTATCTATTAATTATATGGTGTATTTCACATATCTCTATCTCTGTATCATTACATAGTGCCTTTTCTATTTATCAATCTAATCCTGCCAGCTATGCTATCTATCTATTAATTATACGGTGTATTTTACATCTCTCTATCTATCTATGTATCATTATATAGTTCCTTTCCTATCTATCTATCTATCTATCTAATCCTTCCAGCTACACTATTAATTATATGGTGTATTTCACATCTCTCTATCCATCTCTGTATCATTATATAGTGCCTTTCCTACCTATCTATTATATGGTGTTTTTCACATCTCTCTGTCCATCTCTGTATCATTATATAGTGCCTTTCCTATCTTTCCAATCCTGCTAACTATGCTATCTATTAATCTATATAATCCTTTCAACTATGCTACCTATCTACAGTTTTTACTGTATCTATCCATCATGATATAGTGCCTTTCATATCTGTTTGTCTATCTAATACATTTTTATGATGGTGTTGTCATTTATACTCCGGAGTCTCACTTGGAAATGCCTTCAGCTGCAAATCTCAAAGAAGGAAATGCATAACATGGAATTAAACAATGTGATGGATTTTCATTTTATGCTGGGCTTTTTGCAACAAACAGTGTGCCAAGAAACATCACCAACCCTGAAGGTGAGTTTGTTTAAATTAAAATAATCAGGTAAACTGGATGAGTTTTATATTACAGATGCTAGTGCACCAAAAAAAAAAAAAAAAGACATTAAAAATAAGAGGAAAACAGAAAACGACAGCCACACTGGAGCCAACACCTGTTGTAGTCAAAAGACATTCCCTTATGTTAAGAAGAAAAGTATATCCAGGAAGACAGTAAATTTTATTATATTAGAACTCATAAAAGCCCACCCAGTTTATGGCCCACTGCTAATTGCTCCATAATGACTTCCACATAATACTCCATTATTGCTTATCGTCACGTCTAACTGTTTCCCCGAGCTAAGAGCACGAGACGGTAGGCAAACAAGATCTCTCCAAAGATTTGATTACCCTGCCGTGCAAATGTCACCTCAGATCAATCAAATCGACCGACATTTTATTTAGCGCCTTTCACAGTGAGCACTAACACAGCAGTTACTAGCATCAGAGGAAAACAAAGCACTGCACTTGCCAACGACGACAGACTGACATCCTTCCCGATGTGCAAAAACAAATGAAAGATTCAGGGGGAGCTGTCAGCCATTGTCTGTCGTGTGCGGCTTTGAGACTTTGGGTGGACAACACAAGGACACGGGGCTGAAACGTCAAGCTGAAGTCTGGAGGGCTTACTAAATGTGTACTGGGACTGCTTTGGGCTGCTGGAGCTCAAAAGGCTGGTCTCGGAATATCTAGGTTATGACAATTACAATGGGGAAATCATTCTGAAGATGTCAATCAAAGAACCCTTTGGCTACCACGGCACCATGAAGTAAAAAGAGTGTGAAATGCAGCCTGCTGGGGTTTGCCAGGCCCTCCATTTCTTTCTTTTTTTATTGTTCTTTCTGTCTGTTTATTCTACTGTTTTTTTACTTTCTCGTGTACGATGTATAGAGAAATTATTAGAATTATCCAAAAATTCAACCTCAAGATTTTGATGAATCTCAACATTTTAGACCTCCCCGAGTCCGAGTTACTGGCTCGTAGGGAAAGTATTGGAATCGTTCAAAAATTCGATTTCAAGATTTTGACTAATCTCGACATTTTAGACCTCCTGGAGTCTGAAAATTACATTTTTGGAATTATGTCTGTGTGTGTGTGTGTAAACACGATAACTTGAGTACGCTTTCATTTAGGTCGGCCAAATTTTGCACACAGGTATTGGATACAAAATGTAGATTTCTATCAACTTTTGGGCTATTTCTGCTAAGCGGAAGTGGTACTTTACCTTTGATTCATGCAGTGGGGGAGTCCAATTTCTTCATCTTTACTTGTATAATAATTTGCTCGATATATTATTAATTTGATTTGATTTGTTGGTGATGGGTCTTTCATGTACAGTACATAATATATCCATTGTCTTGCGGTATACTCCTCAAATATCCATCCCCATATCTGAGAGTACGAGAAAGTCTAAGGGAGACCACTCTCGATTTTGAATGGATTACGCTCAATCGTGAAGAAAGCGTTAATTAACCTTTTTTTACGTTCCATGACACATCTTGCGATGCAAACCTGCACACATCTTCCGTGACGTTCCTGGGGTCATCAGGAGTTTCAGGTCTTTCAGCTGTCCCAGCCTGGGTTTGAGGGGTTCCAGAATTGTGCCCAGGTTAGCCCTCTCCCTCCCAGTGTTCTCCTCTCCTAATTCTCGACAGTATCCATCAGGGTGATCTCCACAGCCTTTCTCTTGTCAGCACCCAAGATGGTAAGCCTGTTACAGAAGGATTGGCCAGCGAGACCCCCAGAGCCCACTTCAATCATCTTGCACCTCATCCACCCTCCGCTCGCGCTGCAACGCTCCTCCAGAAATCTGCATATCTTGCTCTGTCCCTTTAAATTGGATCATTGGATCCGATCATAACAGGGAACTGTAGGCACCACAAGTACAGCCTGCTTGGAGGATTCGGGAAGAGCGAGACAACGTCTGGACTCCATGACATTCCACGAACCTCTAAGGTTCTCTTTATATTGGTAGATTACTTATTTTTTTTGCAGCCTTGTTTCATGTGTACATCCCATAATACTTACCTCATTTAAACCTCCACTCACCAGGAAAAGTGGTTGCATGAAAACAAGTTGAGACTTCCTTCTTAATGTCGGTTAGCTTCTCTTCAAGTAGGCCTAAATGTTAGGTTTCATTTTGGTTTTGGCTTCTGCTCTGGGCGCGTTGATCGTACGGATCAGGCCCAGACATTCCACTCAAGAGAAGAAATATTATAAGAAAAGCGCCCAAAGCAACCCACTTGTATAGTCCTGATCGAGACGTTGGACCATGCGATGGAAGAACGTGTGCTAAATGTGCAGCAGTGGACACCTGACACTCTCCTACTGCATCCATGTTGATGTCTTGCTATTTCCGCTACACGTAATAACATTTTGTATCATTAAAAAAATAAATGTTCTTGGCTCGTTTTTTTCCAGAGGTTAACATAGTGCTTAGGAAGATACACATACACAGAGCTAATATGCTGTCACACACATATGCATGGGAGGCAATTAAAAGGACCAACAGATGGGTGGCAGGGTGCACTAACCCTTTCTCCGTTACCTCTAAAGACCAAACATGGGAAACTCTGCCTGGTTCTGATGACGTCACTTCCAGTTTTTTGGCCCGATGACCTCACGTCCAGTTTTGGCCCTGAGAACGTCGCTTCTGTTTTTCAACACAATGACCTCACTTCTGGTTCTGGCCCCAAGGACCATAGACATATATAGGTAGACGCCGCATTCACTGTGTTGTCAAGTCGACACGCGATGTCAGCGTGTCTGCCATATTGCGAGTGGCAAAAGTGCCATTTAAACTAATACAGGTAGACACACCAGGGGAGAACAAAAGAATCTTTTTCCGGTTTCTTTGTGGTGGTGGTGGCCACCACCACCTACTCAAAGCATCCTGATGCACCAACATTAATGGACTGAAAGCCAGAAGTCTACGTGACCATCATCATCAGGTCCTTCCATGAGAACCCTAAATACAAAGAGGACTGTTTGACTTATGTTAGGTAGATTGCCCAGAGGGGACTGGGCGGTCTCTTGGTCTGGAACCCCTACAGATTTTATTTTTTTCTCCAGCCTTTGGAGTTTTTTTTTGTTTGTTTTTTCTGTCCACCCTGGCCATCGGACCTTACTTATTCTATGTTAATTAATGTTGACTTATGTTTATCTTTTATTGTGTCTTCTATTTTTCTATTCATTTTGTAAAGCACTTTGAGCTACAGTTTTTTGTATGAATATGTGCTATATAAATAAATGTTGATTGATTGATTGATTGAGAACATGCAAACTCCATGCAGGGAGGACCCAAGAAGCGAACCCACCTTACTGCGAGGCAGCAGCGCTACCCACTGCGCCACCGTGCCGCCCAATAAACAATTTTATTGTATACAAATCGGCTTAACAATTTCTGAAAACATTTCACTCATTCCTCTCTCAATCTGTCACACACACAATGTGGTTACTTAAATAAACTGCTCAAAAAAATTAAAGGAACACCTTGAAAACACATCAGATCTCAATGGGAAAAAGAAATCCTCCTGGATATCTATACTGATATAGACTGGGTAATGTGTTAGGAACGAAAGGATGCCACATCGTTTGATGGAAATGAAAATGATCAACCTACAGAGCCCTGAATTCAAAGACACCCCAAAAATCAGAGTGAAAAAATGATGTGGCAGGCTAGTCCATTTTGCCAAAATTGAATTGCAGCAACTCCAAATTGTACGCAGCACTTTGTATGGCCCCTGTGTTCTTGTATACATGCCTGACAACATCGGTGCATGCTTCTAATGAGATGACAGATGGTGTTGTGGGGGATCTCCTCCCAGATCTGGACCAGGGCATCACTGAGCTTCTGGACAGTCTGAGGTGCAACCTGGTGGCATTGGATGGACCAAAACATAATGTCCCAGAGGTGTTCTATTGGATTTAGGTCAGGAAAGTGTGGTGGCCAGTCAATGGTATCAATTCCTTCATCCTCCAGGAACTGCCTGCATACTCTCACCACATGAGGCCAGGAATTGTCGTGCACCAGGAGCCACTGTACCAGCATAGGGTCTGACAATGGGTCCAAGGATTTCATCCTGATACCTAATGGCAGCCAAGGTGCCTTTGTCAAGCCTGTAGCGGTCTGTGTGACCCTCCATGGATATGCCTCCCCAGACAATCATTAACCCACCACCAAACTGCTCATGCTGAATGATGTTACAGGCAGCATAATGTTCTCCATGGCTTCTCCAGACCCTTTCACTTCTGTCACGTGCTCAGGGTGAACCTGCTCTCATCTGTAAAAGCACAGGGCACCAGTGGTGCATCTGCCAATTCTGGTATTCTATGGCGAATGCCAATCGAGCTGCATGCTGCTGGGCAGTGAGCTCAGGGCCCATTAGAGGACATGGGGCCCTTGGGTCACCCTCATGAAGTCTTTCTGGTTGTTTGGTCAGAGACATTCACACCAGTGGCCTGCTGGAGGTCATTTTGTAGGGCTCTGGCAGTGCTCATCCTGTTCCTCCTTGCCCAAAGGAGCAGATACTGGTCCTGCTGATGGGTTATGGACCTTCTATGGCCCTCTCCAGCTCTCCTAGAGTAACTGCTTGTCTCCTAGAATCTCCTCCATGCCCTTGAGACTGTGCAGGGAGACACAGCAAACCTTCTGGCAATGACACGTATTGATGTGCCATCCTGGAGAAGTTGGACTACCTGTGCAACCTCTGTAGGGTCCAGGTATGCCTCATGCTACCAGTAGTGACACTGACTGTAGCCAAATGCAAAACTAGTGAAGAAACAGTCAGAAAAGATGAGGAGGGAAAAATGTCAGTGGCCTCCACCTGTTAAACCATTCCTGTTTTGGGGGTCATCTCATTGTTGCCCCTCTAGTGCATCTGTTGTTAATTTTATTAACACCACAGCAGCTGAAACTGATTAACAACCCCCTCTGCTACTTAACTGACCAGATTAACATCCCATAAGTTTCATTGACTTTATGCTATACTCTCATTAAAAAGTGTTCCTTTAATTCTTTTGAGCAGTATATATACAGGATAGGATCTAAAATCCTTGAAACAGAACTGTTTCCGTGTGTTGCCCCTCTGTAATTTGAGAGGATTCAGTCTGGCAATATGGTGCAGCCTTAGTTTGTCGAAGACAGACACAACTAAAGACATGAGCATAAAATGATGGCTGTCAATTTCAAACTGTGTTTCCTCGATGTGCTCCTTCATCTGAACCAATCTCAGCCCAAACAAACTGATTGATCAAAGATCCACTGACAGCTTGCCCTCATGTCGACTGTCGGATAACACGCTCAGCTACTTTGACCACCTTGACTGGACCCTCAGAAGGAATCATCAAACCTCCTTTGTTTTTTAACGTGAGCGAGTGGTAGCTTTGATCATATGACGCCGGTACAGCGTCTGTTACCAAACTACCACGGCACACGTCACAGGACAGCTTTCTCAAAATCCTGTCAAAGGGCTACCTGACCACCCACTGCTTCCTGAGGTGGATTTTTTGGGAAACCTTTAATGCAGCTGACAACAATCTACATAGTTAGTGACTAAATACGTTTAGCCAAAACGTTGTCTGGAGGCTCACTTGAGCACATAAATGCATAGCTTTGCTAGCTTAGCCTGGCGTAGCTAATGTTAAGATTATAAATATAACCCAAACAATTGTTCAGCCTTACCTATGAAATGTAATCCCCCTGGATCTGGTTTGGAGCGTACAGCGGTTTGTACAATCCCAAGCTGCACATGCGTGAGGCATCTTTATCCATTACGTCACTCCACAGCAGTGCCACTCACAATATGGCGGCGACGTTGACATACGATGATGTTGGTCATGCGACGTCTAGTAATTCTCTCTCTATGCCAGGGACATCACTTTCCAGGTTGTTGACCTGATGACCTCACTTCCGGCTTTTCGACCCAATGACCTCACTTCTGGCTCAGGGCCTGAGGACGTCACTTCTGCTTCTTTTTTGGGACAATGACTTCACTCCTGGTTTCCAGGACCCAAGGACGTCGCTTCCACCGACCTACCTTAAAAGTGCGACAACCTCCACTTTGTACTCAGTTCTGTTTTGGACTCAACTCTGTACTCAAGTGTGCAACCTATTTTGCCTTTGGCAGCCGGGATTTAAGTATACGGGTGGCTTCCCCAAGCCTTTTTTGTGTTTCCAGGCTGTTCATTTCACAATTATAACATTTGCCATGCACGCAAGCCTTGGGACAACCTTCTAGGCTCTGAAAGGGTAAGCAATACCTCCTCTGGAAAAGTGAGGGTGCTGGTGCTAACCATTTCTTCTCTCTCCACCACGGTTTCGAGAAGATGTTCCAATGCAAGAAGAATGCTCTTCTTCTTACGCTCAGGAGGCCATAAAAATGGCCTTCCTTCTGGATGGAGATGTTCATTTTGGTGACAGAGCTTCCACTGAAGTGCCATTATCTTGTGAGCCATGTGATTTATGGACATACGATGGAAGCGGGTTCTCTGGTTGGCCCTCTAACTTTTCCACAGGACTCTTTGGTTTGTTCATCTGGTCACACACAAAAGACTGAATGTTGCCGGACAGTTAGTTCCATTTCTCTTCCCACTCAAATGACATCATTAGCTCAAATAACCGGGACTACATAGACGTTAGACCAAAAATGGCCAAGAGCGAGAGTACCGTAACTGAAATTCCCATGGCGAATAGCTGCTCTTATAAACCTCACCTTTACCCTTTGCATTAATTTATTGACCCCACACCACACTCCTGACGCCTTCTTCCAATCGCCCCATCCACACCCCACTCTGTGGATTATCTCCGCATCCAATTCTCCATCTCGGGGTCCCGCTGATTCTGGAGATTTAAACTTCTCCATTCTTTTCAGCAGTTCTCTCTGCAGGCATATTTCTGACGCCTGATCGTCATTAAACCTCGTGTGGTTCCAAACCACGAGGAAAGACGGGGAACGCGGGTCCAAAAGAAACAGATTTTTCAGAAACATTAAATCCAGGGGTTTAGATTACGACGCAATATATTTTTTTTTCCAGCACCAAAACTTCCAATGGTTGCTCGTTCATTTCGTGATGACCCTCGTATGTATGCCTGGCCCAAAATGCACATTCATTTTATTACATCTCTCTATTATATAAAAAATCCAGAGACGAGACAAGACTTTTTTCAAGAGATTTTTTTCAAGTCCCGCCCTCCTCTAAACCATATTCAACCACGCCCGCGGTCCTCTCACCTCTCATTGGCGTGAATGCTTTTGACAGACACAGTTCCTGCTCTCTCAAATCTTATAAATTTTAACATTTTCCTCACTTTAAGTTCGCCATTAAAGAAGACATATTACATCCAAATCTTATTGAACAATTTTATCACAAAGGGTTATCAACAGAAAAAATGAGAACACGGGCAATCCTAGCACGTCAAACAAATTAACACGAAGATTGCCGATCGGTTACCAGACAAATTGGTTAAATGCGTATCAACAGAAGTTGGTGGTGATGGTGCGGATGATGAAAACATCAACTTACAATATCACGAAGAATATCTACAACCGTTAACACCGTCTGGTCTTCCACTGGCCGAATTATTGCAGAAAGAAGGACGTATCGTAATGTAATTGTGTAATTCAGCGTTTCTCAACCTTTACGTATTTAAAACCCGAGTTTTCATAACAGTTTTAATCTCGCCCCCCAACGTTTTTTTGAAAGGAGCCCACTAATAGCAATGCGTTCTTTTTTAATTAATGATATATCATAGATGCATATTTTATTATACCTACTTAACTTATATCGACATTTATCTATATTTATTTTTCTAGCATCAGAATGTAGTTTAAGTTCATTTGTACTGGTTTCAATAGATGCATTTTTCATATTTTTGATTCTTGTTTTCTTTTTTTCACATCTTCGCGCCCCCCTTTTTGTTACTAAGGGGGCCCGCCCCATAGTTTGAGAACCACTGGTGTAATTTATGTCTGAGAGATGAACTATGCAATAGGACGAGATTAGTTGTATTCAAAATCGGCCGATCAATTCCGACATGTAAAATTTTAACAGGAGACAAGAAAGGTAATGTAGCACACCTAACATGAGAGACCAAAGGAGATCTTGATATGCCATTCGTAATTAAAATGTTTGCAGTTTTCCGTTAGAATAGCTTTTGCTATGACAATTAACAAATCACAGGGACAAACATTTGAAAAAGTCGGTTTATTTATTACAGAGAAAGAAACGATATTCACTCACGGGCAGTTATGTGTTGCGTTGTCACGATTTAACTCCAAACACGGAATCAAAATGCAATGCGATCTTGACGAAAACGTAGCCAGTCAGTCAGTCAGTCTTCAACCCGCTATATCCTAACTACAGGGTCACAGGGGTCTGCAGCAGCCAATCCCAGCCAAGACAGGGCACAAGGCAGGAAACAAATCCCGGGCAGGGTGCCAGCCCACTGCAGTGACGAAAATTGAATTCAAAAAATAGTTTTTACTGAAGTTTTACAGTAAAAGTGTAAGTTTAAAAAGTATTTGCATGTTAATTTCAAAGCCAAATAGAATGAAATCGTATTACGCAACAAATTCCCCTAACGCAACATCAGACGTAATTTAAGTTCAAATTATTACGTTTAACTATTTTTTAATATGGTGAATTACTCGCTTTAATGTAAATTACTTAATTCTATTATGGATATGTAACAATTCCCATGAAAATAACAATCTGTTTAAAATGTGCATCCGTATCCCCATTTGTGAGCGGTGGCACATCTAAGAGGCTAGCGTGTAGTGCCAGCCCGGGGGTTGGCGAGCGAAGTGAGCAGGGGGCAAAGCCCCCTAGTGCATCATTAAATTTAACGATTTATCATCCATTTACGATAAGTCTACTGTGATGAAATAGAAATAAGTACTATGCAGAAATTTTCCATTTTTTTTTATTGAATATGGAGAGACACCCGGAGCGCATATATGAATTACCGTTTTCTCCCTCGTTTTTTTTTTTTTTTTTGTTCTATTCAATACATTTTGAATCACTGCTCAGACACTAATTGATTTGGCCCCATTGTTGAATTAGGCAGGCGGCAATTAAAACCTTTTTGATGCAAGTGGTAATCTCGGCATCTCTTAATGCGCTACATAATGAAGGCTCTTCCACTAAAGCATCTGGCAGCCTGCCTACAATAAAGAACAAAGGTGAATGGATGGGAATATCAATGGCTAAAGACAGTGATTAAGCACCAAATATAGAGTTGCATGCTCCCGCAAGCCATTTATTCCCGATTTCTGTCAGGCTCCTTTAAGTCAAACACATCATAATTCTGACGTCGCGTTCAAACCTGCCACACAGGACGCATCAAGGACGCTGGTGAGTCTCCATTAGTTGAGAAAAAGGCGCATTTGTCTCGTAATTCAAGCCTGGTTTTTTAGACTGTCAATTTGTTGATTCACTGGGAAAGAAACCACCTGGTGAGACATAAATGTGAAGGAGTGTCCAGGGGGAGTCAAGAAGATGAGATACCGGGATCGAAGGAGGTTGGTTTATTTCTTTAATTCAGATTTTATTAAGCTGAAAGATCACATGACAAATAAGCAAAACACAATCCGATCAAAACAAACACCAAAACAAACAGACAGACAGACAGACAGACAGACAGACAGACAGACAGACAGACAGACAGATAGATAGATAGATAGATAGATAGATAGATGTCCGCCACGCCCTTGACCCTCTGCAGTTCACATACCAGGAGAAGGTGGGAGCGGAGGATGCCATCATCTACATGTTATACTGATCCCTCTCGCACTTGGACAGAGGCAGTGGTGCAGTAAGAATTATGTTTCTGGACTTCTCTAGCACCTTCAACACCATCCAACCTCTGCTCCTTAGGGACAAGCTGACAGAGATGGGAGTAGATTCATACCTGGTGCCATGGATCGTGGACTATCTTACAGACAGACCTCAGTATGTGCGTCTCGGGAACTGCAGGTCTGACATTGTGGTCAGCAACACAGGAGCGCCACAGGGGACTGGACTTTCACCGGTCGGGTTCAGCCAACATACATCGGACTTCCAATACAACTCGGAGTCCTGCCACGTTTAAAAGTTTGCTGAGGACACTGCTATGGTGGGCTGCATCAGGAGTGGGCAGGAGGAGGAGTATAGGAACCTAATCAAGGACTTTGTTAAATGGTGCGACTCAAACCACCATCACCTGAACACCAGCAAAACCAAGGAGCTGGTGGTGGATTTTAGGAGGACCAGGCCCCTCATGGACCCCGTGATCATCAGAGGTGACTGTGCAGAGGGTGCAGACCTATAAATACCTGTTAGTGCAGCTGGATGATAAACTGGACTGGACTGCCAATACTGATGATCTGTGCAAGAGAGGACAGAGCTGACTATACTTCATTAGAAGGCTGGCGTCCTTCAACATCTGGATTAAGATGCTGCAGATGTTCTATCAGACGGTTGTGGTGAGTGCCCTCTTCTACGTGGTGGTGTGCTGGGGAGGCAGCATAAAGAAGAGGGATGCCTCACACCTGGACAAACTGGTGAGGAAGGCAGGCTCTATTGTAGGCACGGAGCTGGACGGTTTGACATCCGTGGCAGAGCGACGGGCACTGAGCAGACTCCTGTCAATCATGGAGAATCACTGAACAGGATCATCTCCAGACAGAGGAGCAGCTTCAGTGACAGACTGCTGTCACCGTCCTGCTCCACTGACAGACTGAGGAGACCCCACACTATGTGACTCTTCAATTCCACCCCGGGGGGGTAAACATTAACATCATACAAAGTTATTGTCTGTTATACCTGCATTGTTATCACTCTTTAATTTAATATTGTTTACTTTTATCAGTATGCTGCCGATGGAGTATGGGAATTTCCCCTTGGGATTAATAAAGTATCTATCTATCTATCTATCTAGGAGGTTGCCGGTTCGAATCCCGTAATGCCATAAGAGACTCTGCTCTGTTGGACCCTTGAGCAAGGTTGGTGGTATAGAATTGACACTCCAGCCACCATATAAAACCTCACACTATTTAACTCCGTCTGAATTAGTGTGGTGCTGAGGTGTCACGCGTTGCATGGCTGCACTCGGGTCCTAATCTGGGATCCTGAGCTGGGCTGTCGTGTGGTGGGTGCGGTAATGCACTGTATCAGCGTGTGCTCCTAACCTCAATGACTTAGGGTCTTTTTCTAGGGGTCCCAACAAATGTGTGCAAACCATTTTAGAAGATATTTATAGAACAAACGACACTTGATCTCTTGTCACACTGGCTTTGCTTTACTCGATGACATCTCAAAAGGTATGCAGGGACACAGGGGACAACAACTTGTCCTTTTGTCACTTTTCAGGAGGCATATTTTTTTGCAATGAGCTCTAAGGGGGGCCTACACATTTGTTCACGTCGGTATGCCGTCTTATTCTTACTTAAGCTTAATTTGATTATCTTTGCCATCTTGGAGAGCACCTTGAGCTCCAACCTGTGAATGAAAATGTGCAGCAGAAATAGCTGTGGTTGTTGAACTCCACGTGTTCTTCTGTAGAAGCGACGAGGGGTCATTTTGGCGGCATGTGGGGCGGCACCAAAACTTCAAAGCAGTCGGCGAGCTTGTGGCGCTTGAGTGACATTTGAAGCGTCGGACGTCATCAGTCACGTGGTAACGAAGCTTCGCTAAAGAGCGCTTCAGCTTCAAAGCCTGGCTGTCAGTCGTCCCATCCCTAAACAATAAAAGCTATTTTTATATAACTTTAACGGACGGTAAATATTAAATCAGTGAAGTCTAAGGACATTATGGTGAAGGGTTTAGTAGAATTTCTTTTTTTGTTCCATGCCTACAAGAACTAATTAAGTCCCAAGTAGACACAGGGGCTGCCGAGACCACCAGCGGTTTCTTCACTCAGCCCCAGTTGCTTTCTTTCAGCCTGAACGTCTTTTCCAGTTCTAAGCCCCGACTTCCTAAACCAAGGTCTGCGTGTCTTGCTCATGCGTGTGCGTTGCCCATAATACAAATTCCTTATGAAAACAGCGCCGTGAAATCATTTGCGATCAAAGCTGTTTTTTTTTAAGCTAAACTGAAGTTCTCTGAGAAAAACGATGTGCAGTGCTTCTTTGTGCTAAGCATAAAAACGCGAAAGAACAAAGAAACTTAAACTGAGCCAAAGTGTACGTATGGCTTATGCCTTTTTTGGTCCTTCTCTTATCTTCGTCTGTAAACTGATTTTTCATGTCCCACGGTCACACAGTGACAAACGCCAAGAACGAGAGGAGCCGAGTCGCGCTCTGTTTATTTCCATTCTTTTCCAGTCGCCCTGCTTGAACATCATGGAGTCTATTTTGGATTCTTGTGACACCGCTCCTTGAGAAACACATCTCTGCTCCGGCCGTCTTCAGTTTCAAAACAACCCGCCATGGCCTCCATGAGCTCTTTGTCATTCTAAAAGCTTTCCCTTTCCCAAGTGGCACAGCCAACGGGCAGCAGATTGGATCAGCGCTGTCGCTGCTGCCATCAAGGGTGCCCCAGTGTGTGGAGTTAGCCGTGTATCTGTCCTGGAAAGGACTCGGAGGGACACCTGCATCCAGGACGGAGCCTCAGGCCAACGTCTCGTCTGATCTATTACACCAAAAATTTCGAATGAACGTTTGAATAACTTTATAAACGGTGAGAAGTGCCGGGCTGCTGGGAATTCTGGCGACAACGGCTCTAATCGTCGAGATGACAATGACAAAATTAGTAATAATGTCTCAGCCTGAGGCAACAGATTGGGCCACATGTTACAGAGACTGTTCAAAGACAAGTTGCTTGACATTTTCATTCATTATCAGAGTCTGCTATTCCGAAACACAGGTGAAGAGAGATGGAGCCAGTCCGGGTGGCATGGCGGAGACCCATCCTGACCCGGCTAACTGCACAACACAGCAGCACCCACAATCCAAAAACTCCAACTCCTACAGAGCCCAGTGTTCACTTGTCACATCGGCATGTCTTTGGGGTGTGAGTGTAAGATGGGTTTCTCCGATGAGTAAAATTCTCAAGTCATATGTTTGCCCCCTTAAACAGAGAGAACGAGCTTTACTTGTGCCCAGGGGGAAACTTGGCTTTTTACAGGAGCAGACAGATGGATAGCGTAGTTGGCAGGACTAGACAGCTAGATAGCTAGTTAGCTAACTAGATAGATAGATAGATAGATAGATAGATAGATAGATAGATAGATAGATAGATAGATAGATAGATAGATAGATAGATAGATAGATAGATAGATAGATAGATAGATAGATAGATAGATAGATAGATAGATAGATACTCTTGCACAATCTATCTATCTATCTAACAGATAAATAGCTAATAACAGAGAAAAAGTTAGTTATGGTGCAAGGAATGTTATCAGAATTGGGTGATGTTAAGAGCGATGTCCCATGGGGTCAGTGCAGGAGCCGCTGATCTGGATAGGAATGTAAACAGCAATCAGGTGATACCAAACTAGGTGGGATGGTAGATAGTCTGGAATCAGTCAAACCATTACAGAAGAACTTGGACCGAATACTTGTTTGGGCAGATTTGTGGCAGGTAAAAATTGAATGCAATGTAAATAAAGGTAAATGATTGCTCGTAGGAAGTGCAAAATGTTTGATCTGAATACACGATGTGAGGTCTGAAACATGAAAGTACACCTCATGAGAAGAACTTCGAAGCCGTAGTGGACTTGTCACAATCAACGTCCATACAGTGTTCTGAAGCTATTAAGGGGGCTAACAGAATGTTCGGTTAATTGCGTCACTAATGTGCAGACTTATTTGCATTATTGCAAGAGTTTGTGATGCTCCATCTGTTGGAATGACCAATGCAATGCCTAGTCATTTGGAATGGAGTTTGTAAAGCAGTGTTAATGTTTGTGATGAATCGTCTGCTGGAATGACCAACGCAGTGCACTTTATTACTGAAATTGTTTGTGATGTGCCATCTGTTGGACTGACAAATACAACGCATGAGTCTACATTATATGCCATTTTGTATGGAATTTGTAAAAGCTACATTAATGTCTGTGATGTACCATCTGTTGGCATAGGCAAATTCAGTATATTGGTCTCTAATGTAAGCCATTTGGAGTAGAATTCGTTAAGCAGTGTTAATGTTTGTGATGCACCATCTGTTGGAATGACCAATGTAGTGCACTTTATTATTGCAAATGTGTATGATGTACCATCTGTTGGAATGACAAATTTAATGCATGAGTCTCCATTATGTGCCATTTCATATGGAATTTGTAAAAGCAGTGTTAATGTTTGTGATGTGCCATCCATTGGAATGACCATCGCAGTACACTTTATTACTGCAAATGCTTGTGAGGAGTCATCTGTTGAAATGAGAAACACAATGCATGAGTCTCTATTATTAGCTATTTGGAATTGAATTGGTAAAGCAGTGATAATGATTGCAATGCACCATCAGTTGGAATGATGAATGCAATGCAGAGGTCTCTGTCATAAGCCATGTGGTATGGACTTTGTAAAAGCAGTGTTGCTGTTTGTCATGCGCCATCTGTTAGAATGACCAATGCAATGCTCTTTATTACAACAAATGTTTGTGATGTGCCATCTGTTGGAATGACAGAGACCTAGCAACTGGACGGACACACTGACAGTTATTCTTTTAATCTTGGCTTCTTGGCTTTTTTTTTTTTTTTTTACAAAAGTCATGTTTTGAGCTCTCAAATCTGCCTGTTTCTATCAACACACTAATCCAGAAGACATGAAGTAGCTGCTCCATTCATCAGCTTGACTAGACCTAATTTACTAGACCTAATTTCACATCATGTATGCATATTCTGTAGATATGAGAAGAAACCAGGAGAACCTGTGAACAGCAGACTGGGTAAGGAATTGAACGGAGTCCCCTTGAGCTGCGAGGCACCACCATATTAGTCACACCAGGTGTACTTTAGTGCAAGCACATGCCATGCAACGATGGTTAACTTAAACTGAGCATCTCATAGATAGGAGGAAGATGGAAAAATCAGAGGAGACGTCCACTGAGGTCTTCCAGAGGTGCCAGGAGTCTAACCACTGTGCCACCATGCCATGTCAAACACGTGGACATTTTCTGAAAGGAAGGTATAAGCAGAAGGACAATGCATGAAAGGTGCAAATCTGTAATTACGGAACAGAGATGTTTAATTCTACAGGAGACGTTCACCATTGCATCCTTTAAAATGAATTGCGGAGGTGGCATCCTTTTAAACTGCACTCGCCTCTCCGATTCGATTAAATGACTAATGTATTGTGCCAACAGGATCCACACTTAAAAAAAAAAAAAAAGGGGGCCCATCGATTGAAATGCCAAGTAAAAGTGAGCAGCAGGCTGGCAGCGAGTCAAATTGGAGTGATAACTCCTTTAAGAAAATTAACTAACTGCAGACAAGTGACAGCAGCATGTTGGAAACCCAAGGAGCGACACTTCTTTTTTTTTTAAATTCTCGGCAGTCAAGTTATGTTATTCCTCCATGATATATCGTCTTGCCCTAAATTGTAAGAATGACAGAATTAAACCTGTGTGTGATACGTCACATGATAAGAGACCCCCACGGTGAATAAATCCTAATCCAACTGTCACATGTGTGCCTGGGGATCACCTTCCAATCTTCCTGGCTGTGCCAAGGCTAGCCATTCCACTCGGAGATGGGAAAATGTTTATTACTTAAAATGTCTCTTATGGGCCACTCTTGTGACAGAGAAATCACAACCAAAATAACAAGCGGACAGACAGCCACCAAGACACATCCCATTATATTTTTTGCAGCATGATGTTATTTTATCCACTAGATGGCATCAGAATTCTGTCCCGAGTGCCAACTGGTACTTAACGCTGCACATGCTATTCCGAGGGGCACTCGGGCTTAATCCGATTTGCTTAGTATTGGAAAAGAATGAGTCTCAACACACTGGAAAGCTTTGGGGCAGCCACCAGTAGATTGTCCCTGGCAGCAAAAAAAAGGCTTTGAAATTGGCACAGATGTGCATATGTGAAGTTCTAGACTGAACTGATGGTTAATGGAAAAGATGGCGGCTTTATAAGTCGAAACCAGATGTCATCTGGGGAAGGAACCGGAAGAGACATCAGTTTGGGTGCCAGAACTGGAAATGACAGCAGTCTGGGCACCGGGACAGGAAGAGACGTCTTTCTGGGTGCCGGGACCATAAGTGACATTGGTCTGGGCTCCAGAACCGGAAGTGACATCGATCTGGGTGCCGGAACCGGGAGTGACATCGATCTGGGCGCCGGAACCGGACGTGACATCGGTCTGGGGGCCGGTACCGGGAGTGATGTTGTTGATGCTGAAACAGGCAGGTCTTCCCAGATTTGGTCTGCAGAGATAACAGATGTGGGTTTAGTGCATCCTGCCACCTCCTGGCCTGGCAGGTAATTACTTGTGTGATTTAGAGAGGAGCTGAGTGGACCGTGTGTGACAGTATTCTAAGACTGAGAGATGTTCAGGATTAACGTCAAGGAGGTTAAGAATTGATTTCTGTCCTGGTGAGTGTTGGAAAAACTCAAACGTTGCCCAAAAGTGGACTGGTTGTTTTTTGGCACACTTCTACCATTGATGTTGCTTACAGTGTGGCATTAAACAATGGCCGGCTGTCACCCTACTGAAAAGAAAAGAATATTTTGCTTTGTTAATTTTGTCAACACCCCCCACCCCCAATTTAAATATATATATATTTTTTTTTATCATAAAACACAATTGTGTTAAGAAAACTAATTTTGAGGTCCAGAACCTTGAAATGGAAATATCAGATTGACAAAACATCCGTGAAGAACCTGTTGTGGTTAATCAGGGTTGAAATACGTTTGCAAGGCACTATATTTTATTCCTTAGAAACATTTCACGATGGAGTGCTTAGTGCCGGGTCCTCTACAGGCGAGCGTATTAACAACTGAGCAGGCATCCTGGTTCCCACCTTTCACTCTATGCCACTGGGGTAGGTGCCCCCTTGCCCTAAATCGGATTAAGCCGATTTTAAGAATATCATGTTATGGTTTGTGAACAGCTGGCAGACTGCTTCAGTCTTGGCACTTGCTGCACAGCATCCCGTAATGGAAACGATACAGCTGCCGTTTTTTTTTTCCGTTTTGTTTTTATTTTATCTTATTTGAAACAGTGTGGGTCAGACCACCCGCCTACGCCAGTGACGGGATCACAGCCTTAATAAAAAGTAAACACTCTGCCTACCAGCTGTGCCAGTTTGCTTGCCTGCTTTTGCTTAACTCCCTGGCTTGTGGAGTCCTGGCTGCCCTTTCCATCCACCAAGTGAGTGCCCGTCTTTAAGACTAACTTGGATGGATGAGGGTGCAGCTGGACACCCGTACCCACCCAGCACTGGCATATCTCTCAGGGTCACTTTATCTCCCGATGATCCCATTCAAACTCTGAACCTAACAATTCTTTCATGAGGTTTGCTTCTTGGCTTTCTGCCTTCTTGTATGGTCGGCAAGGGTTCATTGTGTCCCAAAAGGCTGAATCCCTTTTTTTAGCAAGAGGCCTAATTAGGGCACCATGCCAGGCTCCTTAAACTTGGCACTCTCTATCAAGCAACTGACAAAGCACAATATAACATTCTCCACCTCAGCAGTAGAGCAGGAACTGAGGGGGAACCATAATTGAATGAAATGCACTTGGCCCGCAGTGAGCGTGGGAGTGTGCCAGGGTGAGTGTGGCAGTGCCCGATTGCTCCTAAACCCGTTATGTTAAAGGCTCTTATTTTTATTCATTTAATTTTTTGATAACGTTGATTATGTTTCTCTGTTGTCTCACATGTATGACTGGGAATCAACTTCCGGGCTCAACAGACATAAGCAATACCAGCCCGGGACGAGAGTTTAGCTTCAAAAGAATTAGTCAATGATATAAGCTTTCAATCATCTATAAAAAGTAAAGCTGAAAGCAAAATAATTGTTAGAAATTAGAATCATTTTTTTTTAATAAGGTTCAGTTTTGAGTGACTAATATGCTGAATGTACAAAAGGACATAAATGTATTAGTTTAGCATTTCATTTATATCAATTCTAAATTGCACAAAGCAGACATTTAGAATATTCTAATTTAAATGTGTTGTTACAGCATTGTACTTGTTTGATGACCGAGGGAATGATTAGTGACAGAGTTCTCGTTTGCTGATAATGGTCTGACCAGTGTGGCCCTTAACCGGCTGGGATGCCTCAAAAATGGAAGGACCAAGGGAGAGAGAACTTACTCAGGGCGTTACGTCCCCCCGGCGCGCTAGACAGCAGCCCCCCTGGGTTAAAGTGGTGCCCCCGTCTCCCAGAGGAATAAAATGCATTACTAGAAATGTTAGTGATGTGCCATCTGTTGGAATGACAAATGCATTTCACTTAATTACTGCAAATATTTATGATGTGGCATCTGTTGGAATGACTGAGACATAGCAAATGGATTGCGTCTGTCATTCCAACAGATGGGATATCACTAACATTAACTCTGCTTTTATGAATCCCATACCAAATTGCATATCACACCAACATATGCATTGCATTTGTCAGCCCAACAGATGGCGCATCACAAACATTTGTAGAAGTAAAATGCATTGCCAGAAATGTTAGTGATGTGCCATCTGTTGGAATGACAAATGCAATACACCTAATTACTGCAAATATTTATGATGTGGCATCTGTTGGAATGACTGAGACATAGCAAATGGATTGCGTCTGTCATTCCAACAGACTGTGTATCACTAACATTAACTCTGCTTTTATGAATCCCATACCAATATGGCATACAGCATATAACCGAACACATATGCATTGCATCTGTCATTCTAACAAATGGTGCATCGCAACTATTTGTAGTATTTTTTTTTTGTTGGAATGACACACGCAATGCATTTTATTACTAAAAATGTTTGAGATGTGCCATCTTTTAAAATGACAGAGGCACAGCATTAAGATGGACACGCAATCAAACACACAGACACTTATCCTTTAATTAAAGTGGATGTGTGTGATGCACCATTTGTTGGAATGACAAGTGCAATACCAAAGTCTCTGTTATTTACTATTTGGTATGGGATCTGTTAAATAGTGTTAATGTTTGTGATGTGCCATCTGTTGGAATGTCAAAGACATAAAGGGATGGGCACACAGAAAACACACCCTTTTCTTAAGATGGATGGTGATCAGTCAGATTCCAGTAACTATATGACGGGAAGTTTAACACGAATCACAAGTAACATTGAAGGAAATATTAAGGAAAAGATCGAGTGGCACACGAGAAGAACAGGAGATTTAGAGGACAGTCAGCATGGGATCAGACGACGGAGGTTTGTGTTTTACTAAAATGCAGGAATACTATAAGGAAAGCAACAAAAGCAGAAAATAAGAGCGGCAAGTGGGATTTTAAACATCTTGATTTTCTGAAAGCATTGAAACGAGGTCCCACATAGGAGGTTGGGTGTCAAATTAAAGAAGTGGGAGTTCAGTGAGTTGTGTGGATGGGCAGACGGGTGCAGAACTGACTCAGACACAACAAGCAAGGAGTTCTTCACCCCCTTTTCTCTATTTGGTTTGCTGTAAATTTTGCCCATCTTTGGATTTTGATTACGGGATTTGTATACTGGGAAACTGGTCACTGTGGTCACTTTTAGGCAAATGCTTGTTATATTTTTGAGCATTTTTGTTATTTTCTTCCATCCATCCATTTTTCCAACCCGCTGTATCCGGACACAGGGTCACGGGGGTCTGCTGGAGCCAATCCCAGCCAACACAGGGCACAAGGCAGGAACAAATCCCAGGCAGGGCGCCAGCCCACCACAGGGCATACACACCAAGCACAATTTAGGATTGCCAATGCACCTAACCGGCATGTCTTTGGACTGTGGGAGGAAACCCACGCAGACACGGGGAGAACATGCAAACTCCACACAGGGAGGACCTGGGAAGCAAACCCAGGTCTTCTAACTGCGAGGCAGCAACGCTACCACTGCGCCACCGTGCCGCCCTCCACTGCGCCACCATGCCACCCTGTTATTTTCTTTCTTCCTCTTATTGTCAATAAATCATTTTTTTGATATAAAGATAATTATCATTATCCTTTTGTACACAAGCCAGGGGTTGGCGGTAATCTTCTTCCTTGTGGGGCATTTTTGGATATATGCTTGAAGCTATAAAAACTGGACACTAAAGTAAAGCTGAAAGTAAAATAATTGTTAGAAATTAGAATAATACTTTTTATAAGGTTCACTTTTACCATGGTTTTCGCACTTTTGAACCCAAAGCCCCATTGGTGCGGGTGGAGTAGACGCTCAGGCTGCCTGGGAGTGAACCTCATTCTGGACAGACTAGTAAGAAGACCCTGACTGACATCTTGAGTTTTGCTTGGGGTCCTCATGCCTTTTTGCTGTTCTTGCGTGCGTGCGAATCACAAACACCACGGATGGACGCAGCTCCTACTGTATGTGTCACGGTGCAGAATCCAACCAGCAAGAAGCCTCCGATGGCAGCTGCTAGTTACATTTTGAATCATTTACCGAAATTCATTTTGCGTCCTGATCTGGATTACGTCCAAGTGAAATGAACAAGCAGCCGACGTCCCCGATCAGCCAATGGGCCTGCAGGAGGGCGACCCCGCAAAAACACGGCTAGCCAATCATTCGTCTGGGTAATTATTGTTCCTACTTATGGTATAAATTAACAGTGTCATGCCACCCTGTTTGGATTTAGGAGATATTTGGCAGATGGTCTGCCTTCTGGCATCTTCTGCGCATTAATGGAATAAATTACAAGCGGTCCAAATTACCTTACTGTCAGGGGAGGGGGGTGGAGACAGGCCGCTGGTGTGTCTTTACGGCTCCATGCATACTGTCACACAGTAAAATATGTTCTAATAATAACTGTACGACTACACGCTAAACAAATTGATTAGAAATCACTAATCGTTCGTTTTAAAACGACACAAATTTTGAATAATACTGAAAACAGCAAGGTGTCAGAAATGCTGTGCCATCATCCATCCACCTTCCTAACCCACTTAACCAGAGCAGAATCACAAGGCAGCTGGCGCCCATCCCAGCAGGCATCGGGGAAGAAGGCACAAACGATTCCTGGATGGGATGCCGGACCACCAATGTGAATACATGGACACCCACGGGTCAATTTAGCAACTCCAGTCCACCAAACCTTCACGTCTTTGGACCACAGGTTGGCGTGATCTCCTATGTAAAAGGGTCACTCCACTGAGGGGTGGGAAGGGGGAAAACTAAACCCACAGGGTCCTGCATGGCTACAAAATGGACGGCTTGCTCACAGTTTAAGGTTTGTGGTTGTTTTATAGTTAAAGTAAAGTCTTCTGCTAGTACAGAACCCGGCTCGTGCTCTTCTATTTCCCACATTCTTGGTTTTAAAAAGTCTCAAAAGGGATGAATACAACCTGGAGTTTATTTCACTAATGTCGATTTTAAAAACTTAATAAAACTTGGGGTTTATTTTAACGAATATTCCATCTAAGAATTATATTTTACTAGCCGTCCCACATGGCTCTGCCTGCGTAGGTGCGAAACTTTAAAAATCAACAAACAAAAAGGTATCGCTAGCTAAACGGAGACAAGTTACGCTCCAAAACCCACTCCTGAAGTCACGATTCTCCTTCCCCTTGGCCTGCAGCATCTTTCTCGGATTAGCGTGAATACATCGCTCCTGCAGGCGAACTGTGATACATAGCGTGATGAAAGAAGTCGCAAAATTTACGGGAATGTTCAAGCAAATCCTAGAAAAAAGCCTGATCTAAATCCGAGAAGTAGTTCTCTCGTCTGCTAGCTAAGCGGAGGTAAGGTACATGCCCACGAGACTGGCGCAGGAGTGAGGAGGGTCCCGCCCCCTCTCCTCGGCCCACTGGGTCTCTCTCGGATTCGCGCAAATAAATCGGTACCGCAGCCAAACTCCGATACATAGCGCAATGAGAGAAGTCGCAAAATCAACCAGAATTTTCAAGTAAATTCTAGAAAAAAGCCTGATCTAAATCTGTTAAGTAGTTCTGTCATTCGCCAGCTAAGCAGAGGTGAGATACGCCCAGAGGATGACATGTGAGTGAGGAGGGTCCTGAGCCAAGCAAATTCTAGAAAAACATCTGATCTAAATCTGTTAGGTAGTTCTCTCATGAAAAGCAGACAGACAGACAGACAGATGTTGGATTTTATTATTATATATACATATATATATATACATACATACACATATATATATATATATATATACACACATATATATATATATATACATATACATATATATATATATATATATATATATCTGCAGTGGGGTGCCCGGGGTTTGTTTCCTGCCTTGCGCCCTAATGTTGGCTAGGATTTGCTACAGCAGAACCCTGTAATTAGGATATAGCGGGTTGGGTAATGGATGGATGGATGGAGATATATATATATATACACACACTCACACATGTGCGATTAGCGGGCAACCAAAAGGAGCCGGTGCGTTGCGTGAACCTACAAGACGGAGGAGAAAGCCAGTGTACTAACCCGTCTCTCAGTTCTCTCTCAGGAAAGACGAGCCACAAAAGAGTCCGACACCGTAACGGCATCGGCGACCAGTTGCTCGCTCGGACGGACGTGCCACTTCCGCATTCCTTAGTCACGTCTCATCTCTTCCTGATGACATCATAACCTTCCCAGGATTCCCTGCTGTTCCCGACATCCTTTTCGCTGTCCCTTCCTCCATAAATACACCATCTTTTCCACCTAAAGACTGTCTTGTATCGATGTTTTTACAGTTGCCTGTAACAGACGTGCCAGACCAAATCCTTGACCTACAGTATATGACGATGGTTCCCTAACCCTTTAACTTTGCTATCGTGTGCTTCTTTTATGATATTATATATATATATATTGTGAGAAACCCACCTGGCCACAGAGAGACAGACAGACACCAAATGTCCCAAATACACACGCTTTCATTAAACACAACACTACACAATGCCTAAACTGGCCAGTCCAGTCCCTTTCTACCTTTCGTCCTTTCTCTCACTCTTCAGCCACCTCCGCCTCAGGCTCCTGTCTTCTCCCTCCCAACTCTAGCCCTCCTTTATACAGCACCCGGAAGTGCTCCAGGTGTATCTTGATTAGCATCCAGCAGCACTTCCAGGTGTGGCAGAAGTGCTGCATGCCGATTCAGCTCCTCTTCTGACAGCACTTCCTGTTGTGACGGAAGTGCTGTCGACCACCATTCTGGAGTTGTCCAGGTGCCTCCTGGCAGTGGCCATGTCCTTCCACAGGGTTGAGCATCCCGGCTCTGTGCCCCCCATGCAACTTAAGAAGGCTGCCCTGTCACGTTCCGGGGAAAATACTGTCCCTCTCTCGGTCCTTCCCATCCCCCGGCGTCCCGGTGGGGCAACCGGACATCTGTCACAATATGAATAAGGGGTGTGTGGCACTCCCTCCCGATATCTCTGTTAAAGGATGAAGGTCCATGTCTTTAGAGTCCTGCTGCTTTCTGTTTGCGAGTCTTGGATGCTATTCAGTGAGCTGAGAGGAGGACTGCACTCCTTCATGTGTGTCTCTACAGAGGATCCTTGGGTCCCGCTGGTTTGACTTTGTGTTGCTCATGGAGTCCTAAATGATGCACATGACTTGCATTGTAAGGGAGCGTCAGTTATGACACTACAGCCACGTGGCGTGATTACCCGAGGGTGATCCGGCTCACAGGACCCACATTGTTGAAGACCTGAGTATCTGGACCAGCCTAAGGGGGCGTTCACTGGTTTGACTTTGTGTTGCACACGGAGTCCCGAATGAGACACATGACCTGCACTGTGAGGGAGCATCAGTTACGGCATTACGAATGTGTGTATGATTCCCCAAGGGTGACCCGACTCACAGGGTCCTCATTGCTGAAGACCAGGCCAAGGGGGTGCCCATCTAACACCTGGCTTTGGCAGATAGAGGGTCATTTCCGGATTGTCGGACTGGACTGGCAAACAGGATCATGAGCTGTTTCGTCATGTGGTGGGTGCAGCAATGCGCTGTACCGGTCCTTGCTCCCCAACCTAACCAGACCTGACCTAACAGTAAATACATACTGTGCAAATACAGCAAAAAGAATAAAAGTGAATTTAAAGAATAGAAGTATTTAATCTGAAATCAGGAGAGCTTGTTCCATCACAGGGCAAAACCTGGACACACTGGAAGCTGTCTTTGAAAAGAGGATGATGGCAAAAATCAGATGTCATCATGAAATGTCCCCTCGAGCTCTTGGAGCACGTTTTGTGCCTCCATCTCGCTGTTCTCTTCCTTTCTATTTCATCGCCGAAGTGAGCCCACACAGCTGGGACAGACACATCCAATATAAAGACCGCCGTCATATTGAACTTCCGACACGCTATTCTGTGCTTCATTAATTAGTTACGGGGATTCGTGATCATGTCCTCATGAAACCTCATTTTAATAAGTTAAAGAGTGGTCACCATCTCTTAATGCATTAGCTTACTTGAGCATGAAATTACCTTCTAATATTTGTGCATGAACATTTTTGCAAACACACAGGATTACTCGAAAAGTCCTGGCAAGAGGAATGAAAGCTCCGATAATCTGACTTCTCATCAGCAAGCTAAATTTCCCATTTTGCTAGTTAATTAGAGATTTTATACACAACTCAAGAACAAGATGGATTAGACGGTATTTTTAGCAACTGGTTGGCTCGGTATTGAGTAAGCCGCTTATTTAAGTCCCCCTACACGCTGCCTGAATAACTGTTTTCGGGAGATCCCCATCCATGATGTCTGACTGTAATATGCGGTATGCTCTTAAACTAATCAGCAGGTATGAGACAGGATATGACAATCTGTGATCTTCTGCAAAAAAAACAAACAAAAAAAAAACAAATCGTCTTCTTCCTCCAAGCCGTGATGGAGTTTAAATAGCTCAGGATGAAAGTAGGGGGTACGCGATATTCTATCGGCAGATTAGGCAAATGGCTGAAGCCTTTAAGAGTTTGGTGATGCCAGCAGACCCTAACATTTTAGGGCGTGTGGGAAGGTCTCTCCATCTATACTTGGCAGGCCTAGCAATGCTCCAGACAGGGGAGGAAAACAGGTGACTGATGAAATGGGGGCATCGGCTACCTTATTTCACTCACCACGGAGTGAAATCCACCCATCTATCGACTTTCATGTCTGCTTAATCCAATTACGGGTAACAGGTTCGGTCGAAACTATTCTGGCAGCACAAGAAAAAAAAAAAGTCCAGATGGACGTCAATCCATTCCAGGGGACACACCTGAAATTTAGAGTAGACAGTTGTTACGAGATTATTGTTTGGTCATTTTTTGTTTTTGTTGTTGTTGTTCTTCTTCTACTTCTTTCAGCTGCTCCCGTTAGGGGTTTCCACAGCAGATCATCTAGTTCTATATCTTCCTGTCCTCATAATCGTGCTCTGTCACACCCATCACCAGCATGTCCTCTCTTACCACATCCATAAACCTTCTCTTATTCTTTCCTCTTCTCCTCTTACCTGGCAGCTCTATCCTTAGCACCCTTTTCCCATTATACCCAGCATCTCTCCTCTGCACATGTCCAAACCAACGCAATCTCTCCTCTCGACTTTGTCTCCCAACCGTCTCACCTAAGCCAACCATCTAATGTCCTCATTTCTAATCCTGCCCATCCTTGTCACACCAAATGCAAATCTTGACATCTTTAACTTACCTCGGCAGCAATATTCATGTCTCTGGTGACTCTTCCTATGAAGTCAGTAGACGGACTGGGAGATCATGAGAGGTCATGAGGTCGCTGGAAAGGGGTGTGTGGCACTCCCGCTATATCTCTGCAAATGGACAAAGGTCCAAGTCTTTAGAGTCTTGGTGCTTTCTGTTTGTGAGACATGAATGCTATCCAGTGACCTGAGATGAAAACTGGACTCCTTCATGTGTGTCTTTTCAGATAATCCTTGGTTACCGCTTGTTTGACTTTGTGTTGCTCATGGAGTCCTGAATGTGGCACAGGACCTGCATTGTGAGGGAATGTCAGTTATGACACTACAGCCATGTGGCGTGATTACCCGAGGGTGATCCGGCTCACAGTATCCGACTGGCTGGACCAGGCCAAGGGGATGCCCACACAGATAATCGTAGATGAGACTGGACCGTATGTCTGCCTGGGGGGTCGCCAACCAGGATCCCGAGCTGTTTCGTCATGTGGTAGGTGCAGTAGCGCGCTGTACCAGTGCATGCTGTTCCAGCTGACCAAACTGGTCTGACCACACAGTGGCAGTGGGCAAGAAGGGTTGGAGCAGACAGGACTCACTAAGGAGACTCGGATGTGTGCAGCAAGCTGCTGGAAATGTTCTACTGGTCCGAATTAGCCAGTATGGTGGTCTACACTCGGGTCTCATGGGGAAGCAACACGATCTCAAATGAAGCACAATGGCTAAACAAACTTATCAGGAGAGCCTGTGCCATCACAGGGTGGACCCTGGGCACACTGGGAGCTGTTGTGGAAAAGAGGGTGATGTAGCAAAAATGGACGCCATCATGAAAAATCCCCTCCAGGGGCAGCTTTGTCTGTTAGAATAGTTTTAGCCACAAGCTCATCCCACCACGCTGTGCTATGAAGCTCCTCTTGGGGGGTCTTTTCTGCCCGCTGCTATCAGGCAATTCAATGCTTTCACTCGTTAAGTTGATTTTTATTGATTGATTGATTGATTGGCTGCATTATCTGGCCTGTGAGTCTGTATTCTTGTTTCTTTTTATGTCTCTGCTGCTGTATGCATTTGAATTTCCCCATTGGGATTAATAAAGTCTTATCTAAATGTAATCTAAATACTCTAGTCTATCTAACGGACTGAAAAAACATTACATAAGATTTCAGTTGCCATGTCTAAGCACAGTTAACACTCAGAGCGTTAAAAATCACCCGAGTCGTTCACTACCCTGTTGGCAACCTGTTGGCACCAAATTCTACTTGTGGAACACATTCTGAGAAGCATGTGGACAGGACATGCTGAATATTCTCGCATTTGACGTTCTAATTATTATGCAGTTTTGTATTTCCAGGAAAAGCATAAAAAAACCCACAACATTTTAATACTGCTTAATAAAACTGAAATAATCAGTCGGGAGATGGAAGATCATCCAGGCGGTACAGTTAATTACACGCACACACACACGTTTTTAGTGCGGTTTGATATTAAATCATGAGTGGCATGTGAGAAAATGAATATCTGGAGTGAACAAATCCATGGAAACACGTTAAGAGGCACGAGGATGACGATGCACCCTCTGCCTGGGTCGCCTCGTTCCTTCAGATTCATCTAGGGGACGGTTTATCATCACTACCCTTTATGGTATAATCGGAGTTAATTGTTCAATTGTTTTGGTGGATTTTATTGCTTTCTAATGGGGTGGGCTTCCTAGCAAAGCAGGAAAGTGTAATGTGCCATCGCTGCTTGGGCAGATGAAGATTTATAGCCGTAGGCAGAGGAAGGCAGGGGGCTAAGGGACATAGTGGCTCTGCTCAAATGCCCAGGCAGTTTTTTGATCTGATTGTGACAAACTCCTTCAGCATAGGTGATGACAAATTCAGATCAGGAGACTAACGAGAAATGGATCCTTTTAGACTGAATGAAATTGGATTCTTTTTAGGCGAGTTTTTATACCCCCTCTCCCCCCCATGTACGGTAATGCAGATTAGTTCTCTCAGCCAACTGAAAAATAAAAAAAAGGAGCCTAATGCCCAGTGCCAAGCGAACGGCAGTTATGTGGCACTTTGTGACAGCTGGCAGGATCCGTCAGCGGTGCTGAATTATAATTTGTACATTTGGCTGAGACACGTTATGACCAAACGTTTGCGGACCTCCTAAGCATCTACACCTACATGAGCTTGTTGGACATGAACTCATTCCAACACCACGCCCATCAAAATGGAATTGACCCCATGAGATTTCTGAGCAAGTCATTGGTAATCTGTTGCCCTCCCAGACAAAAGAGCATTCATGAAATCGGATACTGAGGGTTCTCATGGAGAGCAAACACGAATATCGGCAGAGTTTCTTTGCAGCCTTTGTTGATTTTCATTAAGCGTTCGCCTCAGTTGATCGTGCTGCCCTGTGGGACATCCTGAGGGTTCGCGGGATCCCCTCGAGGTTGCTGGATATCATGGCCGGCCTGTACACTGGTAAGGTGAGTGCAGTGCAGATTGGAGGCTGAACCTCTGTGTTTTTCCCAGTTGATTCTGGGGGTCCGTCAGGGGTGTGTTCTGCTCCTACTCTGGTCAATGCTTATATGGACTGGGTGTCGGGGAGAGTCGTGAGGTCCAGCGACTGTGGGGGCATCTGTTGGTGGAGAGAGATTCACAGATCTTTACTGTCCTGACAATGCTGTGATCTTCGCCGAGTCAATGGAGGCTCTGATGTGGGATCTCGAGAGACTGAGTGAGGGGTCTGAGTGTCTGGGCTTGCAAGTGTCCTGAACCAACATCCAGGCTTTTAATGACCTCATGGGCACGGCCATCAGCAGTGTGTCTGTCTGCAGAGAGAGTGTCGACCTCGTCATTGAGAGGTTTACTTACATTGACAGTGACATTCATGTCTCTGGTGACTCTTCCTATGAAGTCAGTAGATGGATTGGGAGAGCATGGAGGGTCATGAGGTCACTGGAAAGGGGTGTGTGGTGCTCCTGATATCTCTGCAAAAGGACAAAGGTCCTAGTCTTTAGATCCCTGGTGCTCTCTGCTTGTGAGACATGGATGCTCCCCAGTGACCTGAGACAAAGACTGGACTCCTTCATGTGTGACTTTTTGAAGAATCATTGTTGCTCATGGAGTCCCGAATGAGGCACGTGACCTGCAGTGTCAGTTACAGCACTATTGTCATGTGGCACAATTCCCCAACGGTGATCCAACTCGCAGGATCTTCATTGTTGAGGACCAGGCCAAGGGGACGCCCACATAACATCTGGCCACAGCAGACAGAGGATCATTTTTGAGAGGGGGGGGACTGGGTCTGGGGGGGGGTTTGCCAACCAGGATCCCTAGCTGTTTTGTCATGTCACGGTGGGTGCGGCCAGGTGCTGTACCAGTGCAGGCTCCCCAACCTGACCTGACCTGAACTGATACTAACTTTGGACGTGAAGATCCGACTTCCAATCAGAGGTCCAATTCATCCCCCAGGTGTTCTTTTTTTAAAAAAATATTATATTTTTATTGATTTTAATTAGTAACAGATAACATTCCATAATGTTAAGTCGAATTTACCAAATCAAAGCAAATACAAAAATTGTAACCCCCACCCATTAGAAAGATAGTCGAGAAGGCAACCGCAGCTACCCTATTAAAGGAGCAAGAAAATAAGGGTATCATTTTCCCCGAAATGGAAGCCTATTCTAAAACGTTATCGATTAGATCCTCCCATATTTTTTAGAAAGTATCCTCTACGTGAGAATTAGGGTTTTTTTAAATTTCAAGAAATATACAAAGGGCAGTCGAAAACGTTCCCGGAATTGTGATATAGCGGGAGAGTGAGAGACCAGATTACGCACACATTGTTGTGGAGGCGAGTGCAGCAGGTCTGTAGACCAGTCACACCAGGTCTGGATTGGTTTTGACATTTTAATTACCATTTAAAGTTAGATGTGTGCATAGTCATTCGGTGAAATGTCGTGATTCGAACAATTCAAACAACATGCTGACATCAAGTCCATGAGCAAATTGGGGAAATTGGCTTCAGATACGCCAGCGGCACACTTGAACTTGATTTCAGCACGTAGTTCGAACTGTGACATTGCACCGAATGACTATGCGCGCGTCTAACTGAAACGGTAATTAAAGCAGTACTACACACCGAAACCAATCGTAAACCTCGACTGCACAAATCGCAAACCCGTGAATAGGCAGAACCATGAATCACAAACCTGCAAATAGGCAGAACTATGACTCATAAACCTGTGACTAGTCGAATATGCGAATCATAAACCCGCGAACAGGTAGGGTGGATCAACAAATTGTAAACCCATGAATAGGTGGATCCTTGAATTATAAACCTGTGACTAGTCAAAGCTGCGAATCGCAAACCCATGAATAGTCAGTTCTGCGAAGCATAAACCTGAAAAAAGGTGCATCCACGAATTATAAACCTGTGACTAGTCAAATCTTTGAATCATAAACCCGTGAATAGACGGATCCACGAATCATAAACCTGTGAATCGTAAACCTATGAAGAGGTGGATCCATGAATCATAAACCTTTGACTAGTCAAAACTGCAAATCGTAAACCCGTGAATAGTCAGTTCTGCAAAGCATTAACCTGTAAAAAGGCGGATCCATGAATCGTAAACCTGTAACTAGTTGAATCTGCGAATTGCAAACCCGTAAACAGGTGGATCCATGAATCATAAACCTGTGACTAGTCAAATCTGCGAATCATAAACCCGAGAATAGACGGATCCACAAATCATAAACCTTTGACTAGTCAAATCTGCGAATCGCAAACCCATGAATAGTCAGTTCTGCAATTCACAAACCTGCAAAAAGGCAAATCCATGAATCGGAAACCTGTGAACAGATGAATCCATGAATCGTAAACTCCCAAAAAGGCAGATCCACAAATCCTAAACCCAAAAATCTCGAATTGTAAACCCACAAATCACAAGGGCTGACCTGTACTTTCACTGTGAATTGCCTCAGTAGTTTGATTGCTTTTAAGAGTCCTGTAAATTCTGCTCATCCCAGTTCATTTGAGCAAAAATTAAAACTTAATATAAGCAGTTTGCCGTTTCAAACACTGAAGACTTTCCACTCCAAGACACTAATTTCCGTTTCCTCGAAATTGCTTTCTCCTTAATAAAGTACCAACCTGATAGGACTGCCAACCCACCCAAGATTGGCTTCTGGTTTGAGCCCAATGCTGCCAGACTGAGAAAAGACGTATTTTATTTTTCCAGATTGTAGCCCGCCTACATCGGCAGAAATCTGCAGCAGTGCAAAACAAAGCTCTCACTTTCGAAAGCGCATATTGTACTTCGAGTACTGAAAATACATTTTTGACACAATGGCTTCTGTAGCCCCGGGCGGAGAGTTTGAAAGTTTAGGCTTTTCTGCCTTCAAAGGCACTGACCTTTACTTTCTGAGGTCAGCCACGGCTCATGCAGCTCTGTTGCATAAGCCACTGATATTCTGGACAAGACCTTCAAAAGGCCGGGTGATTCAGAAAGACTGGCAAGGGCTGCTGGCATCTGCCATTAACACTGCCCACATCCTCTGCACACCACGGTAATTAGTGCCCATCCATCCTGGTGACGTGACGGACAGACAGAAATTAGCTTATCCACCTTAATAAAAAGGACAAGTGTCTGTGTGTGTGGGTATCTGTGTGCCCCTCCAATTGCCACATCTCTGTTATATGCCATTTGATGTGGGATTCACAAAAGCAGTGTTCAAGTTTATTATGTGACATCTGTTGGAATGAAAAATAAAATACTTTTTATTTCTACATGTATTGCAAGATACATTCTAGTAGATGGTGCACTTCAAACGTTAACACTGAGGTCTACATTCAATCCATTAAAGATGGGTAGCACAGTTATAGAAACATATTACAAAGATGCTTGTGGACGGATAGGCATCCTGGCCAGGTCAGTCACTGGAACCTTTCCCAGTCAGGAGACCATTATATTAGAAGGTACACTGGTTGGCAGTAACCCTCCGGTATGAGGGACCTGCTGTCCTGTGCACTGTCATCGTCTGGGGATGAAATCAACTGGAGTGGTAAACCCCCCACCAGGCCACTAGATGGCAGCAGTATTGTCCCACTGCAATAGCTGAGGGTCTGGGAACTGTAGTCTTTAAGGCAATAGGCAGGGAGTGTGGGGTTACTGGTTAAGACTTTGAACTTCAAACCCTGAGGTTGTGGGTCCAAATCCCGCTACTGACATTGAGTGACCCTGAGCACGTCACTTGACCTGCCTGTGCTCCAATTGGGGAATCAAATTAAATGGAACCAAATGTATTGTAAATGATGTACGTCACCCTGGATAAAGGCGTCAGCCACATAAGTAAATGTAAGAGATGTGTTTCAGTAGGCTGGGCATGTGGCAGAAGTACTCCTGGAACTAGCTTTACAAAGGCTTCTGCCTTCCTAATCAGGGAAGTTTGGAGATGCAAGAAGAAGCAGAAGTAGGGGCAGACAGTGTGTATGTATTATATATATATATATATATATATATATATATATATATATATATATATATATATATATATATATAGATTAGGATTAGGGTTAGTCGTAGGCTATGAGATAGATAGATAGATAGATAGATAGATAGATAGATAGATGAGATAGATAGATAGATAGATAGATAGATAGATAGATAGATAGATAGATAGATAGATAGATAGATAGATAGATAGAAGTATGAAAAGGAGGCATTCATAGGGCTTGTGTATTAACTGCAATTCCACACTGAGTCGAGAGGGGGCGCTGGTATTCCCATCTTGTTCTCCTCCAAATACAGATCAGAAACTAAGAATGACAAGAACCCGGGACATTATTCATGTTTCCACTTCTTATTTCCCACCTCATGTGGTCCAGAAGCCTGATCAAGCCCTGCATTCCAATGTGGAGCCAACCAACATACAGACTCCCCACTGAGAAGACGTCTTAATTATTTTGCAGTTTTCAATCTTTCAAACCATTGCCAACGATATACAGAGCTGGTGCCTCAAAACGCCCAGCAGCCACCTCTGGTGGCACTCAAGGACCCAGACAGGGTTGCGCTTCTGAACTACGAGTTCCATGTAACTCCTGTAGGTGTTTGTAGTGGGACTGTGCCATAGCAGCACTGCCGCCAAGTGAGGGAAGAACGGCTCATTGGTGCACACTCTCCCCAAGTACCTCCATTATTCTTTTTCCCTGAGCGGGATAAGAACCTGGAACCATGCCAGCCGGGTTGCATCTCCATCCACACTGTCCATTCATAATGATCTACCAGATGGGAAAGGAGCCCTCTCTGGCCCAGTCAGGACACCAGATTATCCATTATGTCTCTCATGATAGATAAATAGCTAGATAGCATAGATGGCAGGATTAGATAGACAGATATATTGATAGATAGCTAGATAGCGTAGTTGGCAGGATTATATAGACAGACAGATATGAAAGGCACTATATGACAGATAGACAGACAGACATGAGAAGCACTATATCACGTACAGTCACGTCAACGGTTTCCAGTCCACGCCGTCTTTTCACCAGTCTCAGCCATTTGTCATTCAGCCTCCGCCATGCGAGCACAAGCCACTTCTTACTTTTTAAACTCCTAATCTGCCAGCTGAGCTCAAACGTGTCTGCCGCAGGGCTTTTCTGCTGACTCCCGTGTTTTGTAATAATTGCTTGGGCACCATTGCATTTCAGTATCCCGTCTAAGGTTGGCTCCCGCCTCATACCAAATTCTGACAGGATAGGCACCTGAATTGGACTGCGTTGGTTTGAGAGTCTGATGTTATTTTATTTTAAACTGAGAAAAAGAAAAAAAAAAATGAAACCTGTATGGGCTTAGCAGGTAATTTTCTGGAGGTTAGCGGCAACTGCAAGCCTAATGATCATTGTAGCAGTTCACCTAAAGCTGCATCAAGTGGGGAAAACGTCATTTAAACCAACAAGGAATCAAAAGGATAAAAAATAAAAAGAGAAAAACCAACAAGCATATTGTGAGACGCTCCGCTCAAGCCTACAACGTACGCAGATGTTTTCTCAAATGACGCCAAGGTGGATTCTGGCAGCCTCGTCATTTGTGAGCACCGAGCTATGGGACTCGACACGGACGATGCCTTCATCTTCAAGTTGCTAATCACGGTGGCTTTGCTAAATTGATGATAATGGCGTCTAATTACTATTTTAGTTCCACCTGTACTTCAAAGAGGGATTCTCAGCTTGAGTAAAACAGCCAGTGCTTTGCCATATTCCTCCTGTACCTTTGCATCCGTTTTACTCTTCCGCTCCACGTAATGACTATGCAGTGTGGTGACTGAAGTCGGGCAAATGGCAGCTCCAGTTCTGGTGGATAAGTCATTTCAGGGATGTTGTTCAAGCAGAAACCCGATTGTTAAGATTTCCGAAAAAAGTCAACGTAATAACAGAAACCTAATTCTTAAAAGAAAAGATTCCTCGACCTCAAAATACCCAGGAAAAGAGGGCTGGATGCTAAATATTCATCCCAGGAAAGAAGTAAAAAAAATCCACCTTAACAAAAGGACAAAGCGGTGGTACTGTGGTGCGCCGGGTAGCACTGCTGCCTCGCAGTTAGGAGACCCATCTGGGTTCACTTCCCAGGTCCTCCCTGTGTGGAGTTTGCATGTTCTCCCAGTGTCTGCGTGGGTTTCCTCCCACAGTCCAAAGACATGCAGGTTAGGTGCATTGGCGATCCTAAATTGACCCTAGTGTGTGCTTGGTGTGTGTGTGTGTGCGCCCTGCAGTGGGCTGGCACCCTGCCCGGGGTTTGTTTCCTTCCTTGCGCCCTGTGTTGGCTGGGATTGGCTCCAGCAGACCTCCATGACCCTGTAGTTAGGATGTAGCAGGTTGGATAATGGATGGATGGATAAAAGGACAAGTGTTTCAGTGTCCATTTGGTTGCTATGTTACTTTAATCCAACAGATGGGGCAACCCAAATATTAGCACTGCTTTAACGAATCCCATACCAAATATCATAAATTTGGGACACAGCAACCAGAAGGACTCTCTGCACTGTCCTGGCCAGACAGAAATGAGCTTATCCACCTTATTAAGAAGACAAGTGTCTGGGCGCAGGCAGGCACAACTACTGGAGAGGGGGGAGGTACAATTCTTACCAATATGGGAGTGGAGTCCAGCAGCACCAATCATAAGACAGTAACCCACACTGAAGGAACAGCCCCTCCCTCCTTAAGTACACACCCACCCTCAGAAACAAAGCAATAGATACTGGAACTCACCAACACCACAAGCACATTCAATGAACCGCAAGGGACTATGGGTCTTACTTAGCCTCCATAAGGATGAGGGCAATCCCTCGACAATGACGAGCAATGTGGCCCCTGCCTCTTGAGGAACCACCCAGAAGGCACTTGGAACACAATAGAAAATACACAGGCACGAATCTGAGAGTCACCAATAACCCTAATATGTCTGTCTTCAGAAACAAAATGGAAAAAATCCGCACATTCGCAGGAAGACAAATCAGGATTTGAACCCGGGACTTTGTAAGTGTAAATTTCAACAGAACATGCCACTCATTCGATAAGTCATGAAGGCTTACTGTCAGATCGAGAGTCTTCTGGACTTTCATTTTTGACAACCTCCCCAATTCTTTTCTGTGTCAACAAGATTTTCTGGTGGTCTCTAATGGCATTTTCTTTCTAAAATCTTAGGGAGCAGGCAGACATCAAAGGACTCTCAGTGCTATAATAAGGCAGGAAGTACTATATTTAAGTGCGTACACAAATAAGCACAACCTTTATTAACAACAGTTTAACATCTGGGCTCATTCGCACACATCTGTCTTGTTCGCCTATATACACACCAGACAGAAAATGTAAATAACTAAGTGAACGCTTCCATCGCTCTTATTGTTGTAATTTATCTCTGGGGACCTTCTGCTGAGCCCACTACAAAGGATGAATTTTCCTTCTCATAACAATAGAAGCTCTGCAGAACTGACACCCGACAACAATTTATTTCTCTGTCATGTACTGAGAAGATAAACCTTCTCGCCTCGCCCTGGTAGATGAAAAATGTTCCTTTTCCTGCACAAGCTCACAAATATGCCCAATAAACTATAAAGCACAGAGTCTCTGCGGAAAAGTAAGGCAAGTAATGTAGGTAGATACTCAAAGAGCTGGCACAGCTGGCAAATAGGTGCCAGTTTGCTTTCTGCAAGTTGAGTCTGTGCTGCGCCCGGGATTTTGTTGAAGGAAGAAGAAATCACAGAGTCACTGAATTCAGCTCTCGGTCTTTCGCACGACGTAACGCAAAGTGACAGGGCGGCAGCTGTAAGGCCAAGGGAGGGGACACGAAAGTGGCAGGCGCCCACTGCAAATATTGGCCTGGCTGCTGAAGATAAAAGAGATAGATAGATAGATAGATAGATAGATAGATAGATAGATAGATAGATAGATAGATAGATAGATAGATAGATAAAAGCATTGCACTTATTATATAGCGCCTTTCACATCTTTCTATTATATAGTGTCTTTCAAATAGATAGCAAGATATATTCGTTTATTCAACAGCATGTAGATCGGGGTAATTACATTCATGGAGAGGGTGCAGTGAGTGTGTACGCCGGATGAGCCCAGAATTAGGGCGGAACACGTGTTGCATACTCTTTGCATTATTGGACAGTAAAACTATGCAAAAGCAGCAGCATATTGATAAAAAAAAATATTAAATTAAATAGTGATAACAATGCGGTGCAAGTTAAAAAAATGCCAGGTGGAGAGTGCGAGGAAGGTATAACTGTCTATAATCTTGTATAATGTTAACGTTTACCCCCCCCAGGTGGAATTGAAGAGTCACATAGTGTGGGGTCTCCTCAGTCTGTCAGTGGAGCAGGACGGTGACACTAGTCTGTCTCTGAAGCTGCTCCTCTTTCTGGAGATGATCCCGTTCAGTGGATTCTCCATGATTGACAGGAGTCTGCTCAGCGCCCGTCGCTCTGCCATGGATGTCAAACTGTCCAGCTCCGTGCCTACAATAGAGCCTGCCTTCCTCACCAGTTTGTCCCTCTTCTTTATGCTGCCTCCCCAGCACACCACCACGTAGAAGAGGACACTCGCCACAACCGTCTGATAGAACATCTGCAGTATCTTATTACAGATGTTGAAGGACGCCAGTCTTCTAATGAAGTATAGTCGGCTCTGTCCTCTCTTGCACAGATCATCAGTATTGGCAGTCCAGTTTATCATCCAGCTGCACTCCCAGGTATTTATTGGTCTGCACCCTCTGCACAGTCACCTCTGATGATCACGGGGTCCATGAGGGGCCTGGTCCTCATACAATCCACCACCAGCTCCTTGGTTTTGCTGGTGTTCAGGTGTAAGTGGTTTGAGTCTCACCATTTAACAAAGTCCTTGATTAGGTTCCTATACTCCTCCTCCTGCCCACTCCTGATGCAGCCCACCATAGCAGTGTCGTCAGCAGACTTTTGCACGTGGCAGGACTATACATGAATACTTCTTAAAATGCATTGTAAATTCTTAATCTTTCACAACTACTGTGGGACCACACCTGAAGATGGACAAAACTTCACAAATGTACATATTTAAGATATCTGTCTGTCTATCTATCTATCTACCTACGTATTACACAGCACCTTTCATATCTACCTGTTATATAGTTAATTTGCATTTCATATCTGTCTGTCTATCTGTCTGTCGGCCTTACAGTGTGGCCCCCCCTTCAAGTCCACCTGTCTTTTCATTCATTTAGCACATATGCAGACAAAAGGCCTGTTCTTCCTAACACTATACTGTATATTTAAGTCCAGAAAGTTAAGCTTGACAATTGTGTCATTTATTTTTATTTGTTTTACATACGATTTAATTTCAAGATTCTAGTGGCTGCCGCTCCAGGCGGGGATCAGCTCGGGATGGGGCACCATTGCCATCTCAGGTCACGTTGACTCACAACGGGCCACTTAAGAACCAGACAAGTGCTTTTTTGGGATTTGGGACACAAATCAGACTGGTGATATAAAAGCCCACACGACAGCGGGTAGCAGGCTGGAACTGGAATGCTGATCTCAAGTAGTGCGAGAAGTGCAGCAGTACCCAGTGTGCCCGTGACTGCACTGGTTGGTGTTGGGCTAATCTCTTCTCTATATTAATGAGCTCCAGTTGGGTTGATTTTCTGCCATGCTCCCCTTCTTGGTAGGTTTGAGTTCAAACAGTCTATCCAACCATCATCCAGAACCACTGACCCAGAGCTGAGAGCTGAAGTCTAACCCAGTAAGCACTGGGTTGCAAGGCATGGACAATCCCTGGTGAGGGCACCAGTCTGTCACAAGGAGAAGGTGCCAGTTCACCTAACCTGCATCTCTTTGGACTGGCTATCCAGGAGGACATGGAGAGAACATTCAAACTCCACACGGGATGGCATGGAGGAAAATCCCAGGGTCTTTGCTGCAAAAAACTCTGCAATACTACTGTGTCACCACGTTGCCCTCAAACAGTCGAACGTCTTTATTCCAGCTCCTTTTTTTCTGCCTGAGCCGTCATGTAAAAGTGACCTTCATCTGCACGTTTTATCTCGCATGTTCGTCTAATGGCTCTGTTTGCTGATCTGCTCGGTCACTCGGTCACAAAAGGAAAAAAAAGAAAAAAAAAAAGAGAGAGGCGCAGACCTGCCACCTCAGCAATATGCAAACACCCTGTAACTTGATTCACTGTTTACAGTAGTGTTATAATGTGCGCCAAGGCGTGTGGCGCTGAATTTAAATGGCAGGACCAAGTGCAGGTCATTGGCTGGCATCTAAAGTGGAGTCCTGCACGACTCGCGCTCGATGTCACCTCCATGAGCAGGCGTCACATACAACGGGGTCCTGCTCAGCATTCTGGTTTGAGCTCAGGGGTGCTGGGGAAAGTAAAGGGACAGCTACCCTTCTAAACATGGCACTTCTGGGCACAGCCAGATCCTACTGGTCTTAATTTAGGTAGACTTGAAAGAGACTATACAAGACAGACAGACAAGGTATAACAGGAAGACAAACATAAGTAGATAGAAGGACATCAAAAATCACTAAATAATAAATAAATATTTTAATTGATGGACTAGCCTCCCAATCGCGATGGACCTTATTTTTTACCTGGCCAGAAGGCCATTATAAGGGACAGTCAGAAGGGGTGGATTGGCAAACTGACTGAGACTCCCTTTTCCAACCAGCAGGCCATTAGGGTTAGACAGTATGGACGTGGCCAGCATCTCATCCACAGTTGAGAAGGGAGAAGAAGAGACTTTGAGGAATCAAGAGCTCCTTGACCTTTCGTCTGGAATTTCTCTGGATTCTGTGCCTGGACATCACAAGAAGACATAATAAATTGTGATGGATAGACAGACAGACAGATAGAAAAGCACTGCATTTATTATATAGAGCTTTTCACATCTTTCCATTATATAGTGTCTTTCAAATAGATAGCTAGATAGAAAGGCACTATATATAATCGATAGCTAGCTAGCTAGATAGCGTAGTTGGCAGGATTAGACAGATAGATAGATATAAAAGCATTGCACTTATTATATAGTGCCTTTCACATCTTTCTATTATATAGGGTCTTTCAAATAGATAGCTAGATATATTCGTTTATTCAACAGCATGTAGATCGGGGTAATTACATTCATGGAGGGGGTGCAGTGAGTGTGTAAACCTGATGAGCCCAGAATTAGGGCGAAACACGTGTCGCATACTCTTTGCATTATTTGACAGTAAAATATTTCAACCATTCTATGATCTGCTTCTCGTAACTGAAGAGGGCACCGTGGCGGATGTTAGCCGACTTGCTCACCAACCACAAGTGTTACCTGGTAAGTAACCACCCATACAATCAGATTGGGATTCAGACTATGAATGCCATGAATATATAGTTTATATATATATATATATATATATATATATATATAAATAAATAATAGGGCGGCATAGTGGCGCAGTGGGTATTGCAGCTGCCTCGCAGATAGGAGACCCGGGATAACTTCCCAGGTCCTCCCTGCATGCAGTTGGCATGTTCTCCCCGCGTCTGCGCGGGTTTCCTCTGGGCACTCTGGTTTCCTTCCACAGTCCAAAGACATGCAAGTTGGGTGCATTGGTGGTCCTAAATTGTCCCTAGTGTGTGCTTGGTGTGTGTGTCTGCGTGTGTGTGCCCTGCCCAGGGTTCGTTTCCTGCCTTGCGCCCTGTGTTGGCTGGGATTGGCTCCAGCAGACTCCATGACCCTGTGGTTAGGATATGGCGGGTTGGATAAATGGATGGATGGATGGCTAATAATAGCTAGATAGCCAGTGCCTTTCCTTTTGGCATCCATCTATCTATTATATAGTGACTTTCCTTTCCCTATCCATGTATCTTTCTCTTTGCCATGTGATAGACAGACAGACAGACAGAGGTGATGACATTTAAAATACTTTAAATACCAGCGTGGTGTTATGAATTGGGTGTTTATGGAATTTTTAAGGTTAGTTTACTGAATCATCACCGACTTATTCTGTTGTGAATTATTTTGTAACATTTTGGTTGTTTGTGGACACTGCCATTTATTTCTTGTTGTTAGAGACATTTCCTCGAAGGTCATGACCTCCTGATTATAATGTGGTGGGTTAAAAGGTCATCTTTTGGAGAAAAAAATCATCCGAGATTGTGGACATTTTGATCTCCCCGTTTCTGAGCCTGTTTAGGCCGAAGCCAGCAAGTGGCAGTTGCAACCGGTTGATTTAAGGGGGGACCTCTTCTCCGGTGGGTGCCTGACACTTCATTTCCCGATCTCTTGCTTTGGACCTTTTTGTGCCTTCGGACTACAGCTGATCTCCTGGTACTCCGCCCAAATATTTTTCTTTTTTTTGCTAGTCCAGTTAGCATAGCACATGACGGCTCATTTAGTATTTATGATTAAGGATAAACACAATGAGCTTTGCACATCCATCCATCCATCCATTTTCTAACACGCTGAATCCGAATACAGGGTCACGGGGGGCTGCCGGAGCCAATTCCAGCTAACACAGGGCACAAGGCAGGAACCAATCCTGGGCAGGGAGCCAACCCACCGCAGGACACACACAAACACACCCACACACCAAGCACACCCTAGGGCCAATTTAGAACCGCCAATCCACCTAACCTGCATGTCAGGAACCCACGCAGACACGGGGAGAACATGTAAACTCCACGCAGGGAGGACCCGGGAAGCGAACCCAGACGAGTCTCCTAACTGCGAGGCAGCAGCGCTACCACTGCGCCACCGTGCCGCCCAGCTTTGCACATTCATTTTTTAATTCATTTATTTTTACTTTGTAAAGTTTAAAACTGTTCGCAGGTGCTAACAATAAAAAAAAAAAAATCCTGTGTATTGCTAAATTAATTTAGTCTTCCCTCTAGCCCTGTATTAAGTCCTTCAGAGAATGGCACAGTCACGGAGCAATTCTATATCAGAATGTTACAATCTACAGAACAAATACGCAGTCATCGCCGTCAAATGAACGAGGAAGTGTGGAGCCCGACTGTCACATTTTCTGGATGCTGCAGGATTCTCCGAGTCCCATTGTTTTTTTTGTTTTTTTTTTTCTTCCTTTCCTCATTAAAAATCTCAAATCCCAGGCAGATCCCCAGTGACGAGCGTCTTTTGTTATCAAACATTAGTTTATATCCACAAAAACACCCGACACCGAAATACAGATGTGCCAGTGTGTTAACATGCTCTGCGGTGAGTCTCAGTCGAGCACACGTGTTCTCTCTGATTGCCCGCCACTTAAACAGAATTGTATCAGCCACAGGGTCAAAGCCCAGAAAATAAACAGAAGGGCTGGTGGAGCGTGTGTGTGCGCGTGTGTGTGTGTGTGTGTGTGTGTGTGTTTACTGACATTCAGGAACCACTGAGGCCGTCACTGTCCTTGGGAGGAAAGCTTTGGGATTTTGTGCCACCCTGCTAGTGCCCTTGCCCTGGGCAAGCTCTTGTCAGATTCTAGTCTGGCACCAGCCTTATAAAGAAGAATTATAATAATAACACTTTACATTTACACAGCACTTTTCTCACTAGTCAGAGCACTTTACATAATGAGTGGGGAGCCACTTCAACCATCACTAATGTGTAGCAACAACCTGGAGGATGGGATGGCAGCCATTTTTGCTCAAGTGCGGTCAGCAAACAGGAGCTGTTAGGTGGTGAAGGGATGAGAGAGAGAGAGAGAGAGAGAAGCCATTTAGAGACATGGGGATGATTTGGGGGCCAGAATGACAAGGCCACGGTGGGCAAGGGGGCCTGGACATCAGGGTGTGTCATACACTTCACAAAGGATACCCAGGGATCTTTTATGACCACGGAGCCAAGAGCACGGTTTTACATCTCATCTAAAGGATGGCACCATTTTTACAGCACAGTATCCCTGTCACTGCACTGGGGCATTGGGGATCCACATTCAGAGCACGGGGTATGTGCCCCCTGCTGGCCTCACCAACACCAACCCAAGCTTTTCTTAGATGGTTGCCCATTCAAGTACTGGCCAGCCTGAAGATGCCCTAGCTGCAGGTGGATGACCTCTTATGAAATGCAGGTGGTAAGGCTACAGACTATATTTCATATGCATATATACACACATACACATACACTCACATCACTCACCCACCACCTCAGCCTATGTTACATGCCAGCCACTTTACGTCTCTGCCGCTCGCGTATGTGGTTTTCACTTTCACCAAACAATCTCAACTTTTAATTCTCGCTGATACGCCTCTTCACTACTTTTCCCCGATGGCAACACGAATTAGACGATCTACAAGTCTCCGACTAAAAGATTAAATCCGAACAATATATTCGATCTCTTTTCGCTGTTCCGTTATTTCACCGAGTAATAATTTCTGTTTGTTTACATTAATGTGATCTTTACTGTCATTGTTTTTTTTTTGAGATTTTTAAGTTTTCCTGCTTCCATTATCTCTAACCTGCTCTGCAAAATGTACCACGGCAACGTTTTTGAATTCTTTACGACGTTCTACTTTGTCATCTACTCTTTGTCTTTTATTTCCGGCACCGGGCCTGGTTCAATCTTTTGGCACAAAGACTTGTCTCGCGGGACGTGAAAGTATCTCTCTGAGAAAGTCACGTCTCGTCGCAGGCTAAAAAATCTCGTCTTGTTCCAGGATTTTTTTATTATAATAGAGAGATATTACACATGTGATAGAGCATCAGCCAAATAATACAAAGAGTGCACAATATGTGTTTTGCGCTTTTTGGTGCATTTGCTCACAGGGACCAAACCTCAGATGTCATTGCCTGCTTCTCACAATTGAGAGGATGTGGTGGATGTTTGCCGACTGGACGACCAACCACAAGTGTTACCTGTTAGGTATAAACCTAATAATCAGATTGCAATTCAAAAAAAAAAAAATTATTATATATATCACATACACAAACACATACATACATATAGTATTGTCACACATGGCCACATGATTCCCCACAGGAGTCTGTTGAAGCTTGTAATACCACTTCTGGGCAACAGGGGGTGCCCTTGCCAACTGTATCATCTGTTTCAGCCACTGCAATGCCAAGAAACTTCCCCATGAGGGCAACTGAGCCCCATCCCGAAGCTCCGCCCCTTTCCGGTACCTGGAACCAATGGCGTCTGACTAGGTGGAGTGTCCCTGCACGCCGGACGTCCCTGAACCTGAGCTGCTCAACAAATTGATATCATTAGAGAAGCGAAACAGTCCAGTGAGGCGGTGTTTATGCCTTTTTTTTTTTGTTTTTACACCTACCAGTGCTATTTTCAGCTTTCTTTTTTGGACTTTTACATTAAAACGGATGGGCCCATGTTGGTCCCCCAAATTTTTCACCGAGGACTCCTCTGCTCTTTTGTACCTTCATTATATATACACACATATATATATATATATATATTTATTGTGCTGGACAGACAGGTCCCATGCCCGGCCAGGACGCACCTGCTGCATATGTTCCGGGGGAGCCACCATGGACAGCTCAATACTTCCCCCGGGACACTTGGTGGCAGCCTCCCTGGTCGATGTTTATTTCCCAGTCTCCCGCATAGCTCCATGGGATATGGAGTCCTCCACAGCCTGGTTGGGAGGTGGGGTGGCTGCCGAGACTCAAGAACCCAGCTGGACGAGTCATCAGCCCCACCCGGAGGTGCAATTGGGACCAGGTGGTTAAGCACCTGGAACACTTCCGGGTGGGCTATAAAACGGGCCAGCCTCCACCACTCAAAGGGCCAGAATCGGGAGGAAGAGGACGAGGTTGCCTGAGAGGAGTGGTGGTGCATGGTGGAGAGTTGTTGGCGTGTTGTTAAAGTGCTTTTGGGATGGTGTTGGACCCGTGGGACACAGGGAAGACTTGCCCCACAGCTGAAGAGAAAATAAAAGCCTGTGTGAATTGTACACGTGCCTCTCTGTCAGTCTGTGCTGGGTCGGGCGCTATGTAGCGCCTTTATCACTGTGTATATATATATATATATATATATATATATATATATTGTCACGCACGCTGAGTAGGAGGCATGGACGGATTTTAACACACCTGGGAAAACATTCGCCGGCAGGGAATGGCGAGGTACTAACTTTCTCCCTGTGCTTTCTTACAGAAAAAAGGACGCTCCGCCGCCATAAGCCGGCTTTGCCCGCAGTACGTTTACTTCCGCCCTTCCTCCACCATCTTGTCCTGACGTCATTGGTCCCAGCATCCCTCACGGTTCCTTCCCAGCATTCCTCTACTTCCGGCTCCTCCCTCATAAAATGGCCGCCGATGCCAGGCTTCGGCGTCTCGCATTTGAACTGTTTAGTTTATGTTTGACCTGCTTTTTCTTTTTGATTATTGTGGATCGTCTACAATATACAGGGCCGGAAAACCCCAAACCTTTGTGCTGTCTCCTTTTGGAGTTATTACAATATATATATATATATATAACACAAACACAAACTATATTGCACAAACTATGTAATATATTATATATATATTACATAGTTTACTGTCAAATAATGCAGAGAGTACGCAACACGTGTTTCGCCCTTATTTGGGCTCATCAGGCGCACACAATCCACTGCACCCCTTTGCATTATTTGACAATAAACTATGTAATATTTTATGATCTGCTTCACGCAACTGAGAGGGTGTGGCGGAAGTTTGTCAACTGGCAGACCAACCACATGCGTTACCTGGTAGGTAACCACCCATGCAATCAGATTGGGACTCAGACTATGAATACTATGAAAATATATACGGATATATACTACGGATGCTATGAATATTATATTTACAGTATATATTTATTTTACTAATGAAAGTTAATGTCAAGCACTGTACTGTGCATGAGTGGAAAGCAGCCCAATGCCCATTGAGCTTTGTCATATCCCGTACTCTTAGGATCATTAACTTTACTACTACAAATGTTTGTGATATGCCATCTGTTGGAATGCAAAATTCAAAGCATTACAAAATACATTCCAATAGATGGCGCACTGCAGATGTTAACATTGAGGTCTGCGTTGATCACTTCGACTTCAACTTTGTCGTAACTGAAAAGCCATGCAAGTTGTTCTGAAAACTACTGTAGCCATACATTCAAATTTTTTGTTTTTTTTTATTTAAATGATGTTAATTGTCAATTGCAAATTGTCACTGTGTATGAATATGGTGTGTGTATGTCATAAGTGGTTCCTGTGATGGCTCTTTCCAGGCTTCAGGCTTTTACCCTGCTGGGGTAGTTTTTGGTGCCGTACAGAAACATTGACAGAGAAGGTTCTAGAACTTACCTTCTGAACTCAGCCCTCCAGTGCACCTGACTGTTAGTGTTGTTACACTTAAAATGGAGATCTCACTGTGACCCCAACCCTTTACTGCCTCTGCCAGAATTTCCTAACATTTTATGCCTTCCCTTTTAGTCCAACGCTTCTTAAGATTTAAAGGAAACTTGATTTAGGGGCATTTCTGTGGGCAGTTGGGGAGAAGCACTTCATATGGTGTCAGACGGCACCCACACACCCACTGGCAGGATCACCTAAGTGGCAAAGCCTAAAGCAAAGCCAGCATTTGGCACCAGAGCAGGAGACGACTGCACCTGCTGGTCAGGTTTAATTTCCATGGGCACGATTCACTGCAAATATTTTTTCAAGCTTCAAATATTTCATGTAGCCTGATATTTCACCTGCATAGTGAAATACCGTGTAAGTGCCAAAGGAATATGGCAGGTAGTCAAGGTCATGTTTGTCGACACACGTTTACCGTTCCAAGGAAAAACAAAAAAAAATGAAGTTAAACGAGTCAAAGCGCAGAGCGTTTTACATAGACACAGTAACGGTGACCAATCAGCTTGTAAGAAATCATGAAAAAACAGAGTTCATTAAAAAATAAGTTAAACCAACAGCAATCTTTCATGTATATAGCGCCTTTAATGTGGCTCACACCATTCCAAGGCACACTAAAAACTGAGAGTGATTGTCATCAAATCCATTCCCCAAATGAAACACATAGAAAGTGAATTAACTCACATAGAAAGTCGCATAGTAATTTAAAGATGGCAGCCTTTGTCATTTTATTTAGTGCCTTTTACATTAGTGGAGCTGCACTACAGTGGCCTACACCTGTCATTACGACTGAACCGCAGGAGGGGGACGCAGTGGCTAGTGTGGCTGCCTCACATCTCCTCTTGAGGGCAAATAAAGTATTTCTATCTGTTATATAGTACCTTTTATATAAAATTATTACATAAAGCCTTCTCTATCTATCTATCTAACTATTATTTTGGACCTTTCCTCACTATCTATTATATTGGGTTTTCTTATCTACCTATCTATCTAACTATCACATATGGCCTTTCATATTATCTATCACTGCGGTGGGTTGGCACCCTGCCCGGGATTGGTTCCTGCCTTGTGCCCTGTGTTGGCTGGGATTGGCTCCAGCAGACCCCCGTGACCCTGTGTTCGGATTCAGCGGGTTAAAAAATGGATGGATACTATCTATCAATATATCTAATTCCTTTCCTAGAAATTAGTGTCTGTCTGTCATATAGGGCCCTTTTCTATCTATCTATTATATAGTGCCTTTCCTATGTATTAATCTATCAATTATATAGTACATTTCCTATGTGTATATCTGTCTATCATATTGTTCCTTTCCTGTTATGTGTCTATTATACAGATTGTTTTCCATGCATCTCTCCATCTATTAAATACAGTAGTACATTTCCTTTCTATCATATAGTACCTTTCCCATCAATCTCTGTGTTGTGGTTTCTTTTCAATGCATCTCTGTATTATATGGTGCCTTTCTGAGCTATTTATTATTGAATTTCTTTCCTATGTATAATGTGCGTTTTCTGTTATATAGCACCTTTACTATCTATGCATCTATCGATCTGATCCTGCCAAGCACACTATCTGTTATGTGGTTTCTTTTCTATATATCCATTGTATAGTGCCTTTTCTATGCATCTCGGTATTATATAGTACCTTTCTGAGCTCTTATATAATTTCTTTCCTATGCATAATATGTTGTGCCTTTTCTATTAAATAGAAAATTCCCCTTGGGATTAATAAAGTATCTATCTATCTATCTATCTATCTAGAGACGTTCCTATCTGTCTATCTGATCCTGCCATCTACACTATCTATCTATCAATCTATCTGTTAGGTGGTTTCTTTTCTACATATCTGTTGTATAGTGCCTTTTCTATGCATCTCGGTATTATATAGTACCTTTCCAAGCTATTTTTTATATAATTTTTTCCCTACGTATATTATATTGTGCCTTTTCTATTATATAGAACTTTTCCTATCTATCTGTCTGTCTGACTATCCATTTTGTGGTTTCTTTTCTATGTATCTACTATAAAGTGCCTTTTCTATGCATCTCGTTATTATATACTGTAGTACCTTTCTGAGCTCTTATATAATTTCTTTCCTATGTATATTATATTGTGCCTTTTCTATTAAATAGAGATGTTCCTATCTGTCTATCTGATCCTGCCATCTACACTATCTATCTATCAATCTATCTGTTAGGTGGTTTCTTTTCTACATATCTATTGTATAGTGCCTTTTCTATGCATCTCTGTATTATATAGTACCTTTCCAAGCTATTTTTTATATAATTTCTTCCCTACGTATATTATATTGTGCCTTTCTATTAAATAGAATCTTTCCTATCTGTCTATCTGATCCTGCCAACTACACTAGCTATGAATCTATCTGTTAGGTGGTTTCATTTCTACATATCTATTGTATAGTGCCTTTTCTATGCATACCTTTCCAGAGGGGACTGGGTGGTCTCATGGTCTGGAATCCCTGCAGATTTTTTTTTTTCTCCAGCCGTCTGGAGTTTTTTTTTTTGTTTGTTTGTTTTTCTGTCCTCCCTGGTCATCGGACCTTAATCTTATTCTATGTTAATTAATATTGACTTATTTTAATTTCTTACTATGTCTTTTATTTTTCTGTTCTTCATTATGTAAAGCACTTTGCGCTGCATTTTTTGTATGAAAATGTGCTCTATAAATAAATGTTGTTGTTTCCAAGCTATTTTATATATAATTTCTTCCCTATGTATATTATATTGTGCCTTTTCTATTATATACAACTTTTTCTATTTATCTGATCCTGCCAACTACACTATCTATCAGTCATGTGGTTTCTTTTCTATGTATCTTTTATAAAATGCCTTTTCTATACATCTATGTATTATGTAGTACCTTTCTGAGCCATTTATTATATAACATTTCCTATTTATATTATATTGTGCCTTTTCTATTAAATAGAGACATTCCTATCTATCTATCTGATCCTGCCAACTACACTATCTATCAGTCATGTGGTTTCTTTTCTATGTGTCTATTATAAAGTGCCTTTTCTATGTATCTAATTTTATATTACCTTTGCTATCTGTCTATCTATATTTATATAGTGCATTTGTTATCTATCTGTCTATCGATCTATTATACAATGTATAGTTCCTTTGCTACCTACCAAACCTATAGGTCATATAGTGCCTTTTCAAATTGATCTTTCTATCCATGATATAGCGCCTTTTCAATTCTCTTTCGCTTTGTCCAGCCTTCAATTACCAGCTCAACGTTTATTAGTAACTTCAGTGGGGAAATCCTAAAAGTGCCCTTTGCCCTGCTCCGTATTTGCAAGTCTTTGCAGTTTTAGGTTCAAGCAGACTTCAGTCCGTCAGATGGAAACGGCACATCTGATCAGTGCTTAACACTCGGCGGTCATGAGGTCAAGATCGTGAAGAGCGAGGCGACAGGATATTGTGGCCCTTGTACATTTTAAAGTCACATTTTTTTTTTTTCCATTTAATGTAAGCACGTCCCCGGTGAATCAGCAGACACTCTTTTAAACCCTGACTGTGTGGGTGAATAATTAACCTTTTATTGCTATGTAAATGCATTTGGTGAATGGCATATGGGCTTTTGGAATGACCAATTAATTATACAGTCAGGATTGAAAAACAAATGAGCGCAATCAGAATGCTTAAAAAGGGTCAAAAACAAAGCTGTTCTGCATAATGAGGCGAAGGTTAGCGGCAAGAATGTTTCTTTGGACCACCGGTTGACTGTTTTGTTATGGGCAGGATTTTAATCAGCAGGTAGCTGGCATGAAAAGGAAGCCAGAGGTCTGAAAAAAATAGAAGCGTCGGCATCCATCACTGAAATTTAGACTGGAGGTCAGTTTTCTCTTTAACATCCTCTGGCGGGTTCCCTGGCCTTTTTGAGGTCTCCATTGCTAATCGGGATCCTGCACAGCTAACAGAAGCACAACCCCGTCATTGAAAGTAAAAGACGTAGGGCGTCTCTGACCAGGTCTGCTCCTCAGTTCTACAGAACATCCTGCTCGATTCTAACCAGTCAGGCTTCAAGAGGGGCCTCCACAGTACTTGCGGATGCATTGTGGCTGGCTGGAGCTACCAACATGTCTCCTGTCCTCATCCTGCAGGAGTTAAACAAGCCACCCTTTGATCCTCCTTGGTGTCACGCTGCACCTCCACTCTCCATCGGGCCTCACCCAACATAACCCTGCAAAAAAATCGCACGGTACTACTTGTTATGTGACAGAAGACAGAAGCAGCATGTGCCGTTTGGAGAATTTTGTTCTTGTTGACTCCGAAGGGATTCCAGAATTGTGGGAACTCCTTGCTGGGTTGTAACGACAAACGCTACCACGTCTGACTCGTCCTCTTCGTTCAAGGTGGACAGTTCACAATACTTAGATTATGAAGGAAAGCCGACAAGGCAGGAGTTGAACAACAAGTCTTTGATTCTCTTGCGTGTTGTTGTCTTGAACTTCCATTGTCAGTCAAAACTCACCCAATACCCCATTGCAAAACCACACAACACTCCATTTTAAATTACGGTAGAGAGAAACGGCACACGCAGGGTTGCCCAGGCTGGTTATGTTAAGTGCCAGGCATTTTGTCTGCTAGTTCGGCTACAGTTGTCTCAGATGTTTTACTTGCTCTGAGCCAGCAGGTGGCACTGTAGGACACTAGAGGGATAAAAAAAACAAAAAAAAAAAAACACTGGAACACCCAGGGTTCAAATTTGGGGTATTTTGGGCTCCAAAGTAGTCGGTCTTGACTGCAACTATGCAAAATTTGGTCAAGACAAGTCAAAGGGTGTAAGATTGTATTTATTTATTTACTTAGCTACTGTTGTGGTGTGAAATTTTGCATACACTCAAGTCAAGTTGGGGAGCATGCACTGGTACAGAACGTTGCCACACTCACTACACGGCAAAACAACTCAGGATCCTGGTTGGTAACCCGCCAGGCAGACACGCGGTCCAGTCCTACCCTCTGGAAATGACCCGCTATCTGCCACAGCCAGGAGTTATGTGGACGACCCCTTGGCCTGGTCCAGCCACTCGGGTCCCCAACAATGAGGATCTTACGAGCTGGATCACCCTTGGTGGAAACGCGTCACATGGCCGTAGTGCCATAACTGATGCTCCCTCACAATGCAGGTCATGTGCCTCATTCGGGTCTCCATGAGCAACACAAAGTCAAACCAACGGGACACAAGGATTTTCCGGAGAGACACAGTACCAAAGGAGTCCAGTCTTCATCTCAGGTAACTGGATAGCGTTCATGTCTCACAACCATATAGCAAGACAGGAAGCACCAGGACTCTAAAGACTTGGACCTTCGTCCTTTTGCAGATATCGGGAGCGCCACACACCTCTTTCCAGTGACCTCATGACCCTCCATGCTCTCCCAATCCGTCTACTGACTTCATAGGAAGAGTCACCAGAGACATGAACGTCACTGCTAAGGAAAGTAAACCTCTCAATGACGAGGTCGACACTCTCTTCACAGACAGACACACTGCTGCTGGCCGTGCCCAAGAGGTCATTAAAGGCCTGGCTCTTTGTTTTTTATCAGGACACTCACAAGACCAGACACTCGGACTCCTCATTCAGTCTCTCAAGACCCTCGCTCAGAGCCTCCATTGACTCTGTGAAGATCACAGCATCGTCAGCAAAGTCAAGATCTGTGAATCTTTCTTTACCAACCAATGCCCCACAGCCGCTGGACCCCACGACTCTGCCCAACACCCAGTCCATACAAGCATTGACCAGAGTAGGAGCAGAACACACCGCTGATGAGCCCCAGAATCAACTGGGAAAAACGCAGAGGTCCAGCATCCACTCTGCACAACAGTCACAGTACCAGTGGACAGGCCAGCCATGATATCCAGCAACCTCAAGGGGATCCTGTGAACCCTCAGGATGTCTCACAGGGCAGCTCGATCAACTGAGTTGAATGCTTTGAGAAAATCGACAAAGGCTGCAAAGAAACTCTGCCGATATTTGCGTTTGCGCTCCATGAGAAACCTCAGTGCCAGGATGCGGTCGGTGGTTGACTTCTTAGGCCAAGAATGTTCCGGTCGCTGGTATATGAGCAAGTGATCACGGATCCTAATGAGGACAACTCTAGCAAGGACCTTACCCGGTACCGAGAGCAGTGTTATCCCCCTGTAGTTGCTGCAATCCAGGTGATCACCCTTTCCTTCCTGATAGGGATGACAAGCCCCTCTTTTCTAGTCAGTTGGGATGATGCCAGCCTCCCAAATGGAAGCAAAGATTGCTTGCAATGCCAGGAGGAGAGCCTGACCACCAGCCTGGAGAAGTTCACACTGGATACCACAGATTCCTGCAGCCTTTCACCCCCTGTGCCATCTCAGTTAGATTGGGTGGTTCACAGCTAATCGGAGGATCAGCCTCAAGAGCCGTGGACCCTGAGATATCCAACGTCCTCGCCGGAGGATCAGCTTTGAACAACTGCTCACAGTAGCCGGCCCAGCGGGTCACAACTGCAGTGTCATCTGTAAGGACCATTCCATCAGCTGTCCTGACTGCGACTATAAGTTGATAAATATTTTGTATGTCTTTATTTGTAACTTAGACAAAGCAAATGTAATATTAGTGTTACATTATAGATAAGAACAGCGATGGTTTGATGGTTAAGAACCCCATCTCCCGTTAGGCCTTTTTATGACAGGGTTGGGTGAAGATGCCTCAAACAAGTTTGGCAAATAATTCTCTGCAGGACCCTCTCTCAGTCAAAACCCCACAGAAGAGCCAGCTGGCTTAACAAATGGTTTTGGGGAGGGTGGCAGGTGTGAAGGTATTCTGTGCCCCATTTGTCTGAAGTTTGGCTCTTTGGAATTGGCTTGTATCAGAAGCCTTTAAGTACCACGATGCCCTACTGGCTGTAGGGGTTGGACCGAAAATCTGTACATTTGCTTGCTTTATCCCACCCTCTCGCTCTCTCTTACCAAGTGATGAAGGAACATCTCACACACCATCAACTGAAAAGGACAACACAACGAAGAGCACAGCTCGGCAGCAATATTGAAACATGCATGTGGCCTGTTCTGAAGAAAGCCCACCATAAATGAACTCGAGACATTTAGAGTAACTAACAAGTCTGTGTGCCGCCTGAAATGACACATCAGTATGTATCAGGTTGCACGGTTGCCAATATTCACTTGTACTTTGCTTATTGTTATTTATGAATATTATAAATAGTACATTATTTAAAGTGTAGCGGAACTCCTGCTTGTCTTTTACTACGCCTAAGTGCCTGAGGTTATAAATGTAGACGGGAATGTCGGGAGAAGTTATATACTACAATACCTCATAAACAGGGGTCAATCTTGGAGATTTGAGGCATTCTGACAAAGGCTACACATTAATTACACAAATAGGGAAAGCAGAGTAACAGCTACCAAAGTATGAAATTTTTTATTTAACCCTTAAACCTCCAGGACCGGCTATAGTCGGGTCCCAATGCAATTTGCCAGCACGCCAGAGCCGAGTATATTTGGCGACGTATATTCATTGAACACTGCAACCAGCTAGAGTTGGTTTCTAGTGCAATTTGGAAGCATGCCGGAGCCGAGTATATTCAGAGACATGCATTCGGCAGCGTACATTCATTGAACTCCGCAATCGGCTAAAATCGTTTCCCAATGAAATTTGCCAGCATGCTGGAGCCGAGTATATTCGGCGACGTACAGTACAGGCCAAAAGTTTGGACACACCTCCTCATTCAATGTGTTCAAATGGTTTTATTTCAGGTGACTACCTGTTGAAGCTCATCGGGAGAATGCCAAGAGTGTGCAAAGCAGTAATCAGAGCAAAGGGTGGCTATTTTGAAGAAACGAGAATATAAAACATGTTTTCACTTATTTCACCTTTTTTTGTTAAGTACATAACTCCACATGTGTTCATTCATAGTTTTGATGCCTTCAGTGAGAATCTACCAATGAAAATGGTCATGAAAATAAAGAGAACACATTGAATGAGGAGGTGTGCCCAAACTTTTGGCCTGTACTGTATATTCATTGAACGACACCACCGGCTATAGTCGTGCCATCACGCTGGAGCTGATCAGTCTGTGTCGCATATTCATTGAGCAACCACCTGATGACCACTGGTGCCCCCTAGCGAATCAGCATTACTATCCCTGGGATTGAGCCGCTGTCCTAAACTAGCCTGCCAGCATCAGCGTTGGCCTCTGTGTGTTCGCGTGCAGCCCGTTCAAGTGCAGTCGGCGCAGTCAGTGATTTACTGAATTTCATCAATGGCGTCAGTTGTACCTTGTACATCTAATAATAGATTGTTGCAGTATTTTTTATATATTTTTATTTTTTTTACAGTTCATTGGCAGTGTGTAAAATGATCAGTGTTGCAGTAATTGTGATGCTTTTTGCGCGAAAAAAAATGTGTTCCATTAAAATTTCACATTTTCTCTTTGTGACTTGTGATGTTTACTTAAAAAGTGCAGCAAAAAAGTATTTGGTGTCCAGGAGTGCATTGACCTCTAAGTTATGTTGTGGTTTAAGGGTTAAAGGGCTTTTGTAAAAAGTCAGATTTCCCCTTGGGAGCAAATAAAGTTCTATTAATCTATCTATTATACGAGGGACATTCAAAAAGTTTCCGCACTTTTTATTTTTTTTAAAACACTGTTAAGAATTAAAAAAAATAAATCACTTTTCTACATAGTCACCTTCCTTTGCAATGCAATTTTCCTGGTGTCGTACCAACTTTTTAATGCCCAATCGCGACTCCGCCAGCCTTCACCGTTTCCAATGAAAATATAAAAGTGCGTAAACTTTTTGAACGTCCCTCATATATAGCCTTTCATATCTATCTACTAAGGGTGTTCGATAATTTATCTCCCTGAGTATGAAAGAAAGTAGCAAGCCTGCTGAAACAAGCCTGGGGATGTTGTGAGAGGCCTCAAGGTGACTCCTGCACAGTGCGAGGCTGACATTTCAAGAGACAGGAGATCAGGAGAGTCCTGCTGCCGATCAAGTAAGAAAATGTTAGATTTGGAGGAACGTTCAGCGCTAATCTTTCTCAGAAAAGAAGTAGAAAAGCCAAAGGAGACTCCTGAATGTATGACTGCAATTTATGGCAAGTCTGCCCAGTACAAACCTACAAAGTCAAATTCTGGAGCAAGCAGTTTAAGTGGGGTAGAGAGTCCATCAAGGAGGACCTTCACACTGAACGGCTTGGAAAGTTGAGGATTTCAATTTTGTCACACATACGAATAAAGGTTTTCTGAACAGCTGAAGAAATGGGCATCTTGGTGGGTGCAGTTTGGAAAATAATTCATGAAAAGTTGAGCATGTCAAAGGTCAGGGCAATATGGCTTCCAAGAATGGTGGCACCATGTCAGAAGGCCACGAGGCTCCGGCGCTCCCAGGAGAACTTGGAGATGCTCTGTGAAGGCCAAGTGAATTTTTTTTTTCATCGTTTGGTGACTGGAGTAGAGAGTGGGGAATGAAGTCCAAAATGGAGTCAATGCAGTGGAAGCACAGTCATCCCCCACCCCGAAAAAGTTGAAGACAGGAAAATCTGCAGGCAAAGTCATAGAAACTGTCTTCAAGGATAATGAAGAACTTTTGCTTCTGAAGTTAATGCCTCAGAAGACAACCATAATCGAGGAGATGATCACATCGCGGGAGTCAATCAAGGAGAAGAGACAAGGAAGACTCACTGCAGGGGTGCTGCTTCTTTCTTCACGACAATGCACTGGTTCTCATGCTACGTCAGTCACAGGCTGCCATTCCAGAAGGTGGGTTCCAGCAGCAGAACCATCCACACCCTACAGACCTGACCTGGCAACCTCAGATTATTTCCTGTTCCGAGTTTTGAAGAACTCTCTCCATGGGCAGCGGTTCTCAAGTGATGAAGACATCAAGGCGGCTGTGATGTCCAACAGACAATTTTTTTTACAAAGGGGATAAAGTCATTGCACGAAAAGTGGGTCAAGTGTAGAACAAATTTTATGAAAGCTCTTTTCTTTCCTACTGAAGTAGATGAATTATTGAACACCCCTCATATTTTCTGCATCAGTCAAACAATCAATCTATCTAATCCTGCCAATCACGCTATCTATTTGTCTGTCTATCTAGATATTATATACTGCCTTTCACATCTATCGATCTAATAAATTATTATTATAGTAATAATAATAAATAAAATCTAAATAATTAATGAGAGGTATCAAATGAACAAGACAAGCATAACAACAGACACAGGAGAGCTCACCGACACCACAAGTGCATTCATAATGAACCAGAAGAGACTCAACCGGGCTGAGGGCAGTCCCTTGTGGTGATGGACAGGTGGCCCCGCCTCTTGGAGAACCATCCACAAAACACAAGGAACATAACAGAAGATTCTTTGATGTGTAGGAACTAAATAAACAACACAGTTAATACAGAGTGGAGCAGGGAAACTGGAAATTTTCCATTGACGCTTAATGCACGAATTGACACATCACAAAATACATTTAATGATGAAATGTATGGTACAGGATATGCAATTAATGACGGCAATCAATATTCAGTTTATGTTTTGAAGAAAATATCACAAAGGTGTCGTCCATTTCTCTGTACACATTCTGACAGCCTGTATTGCTCGATGTAACGTGTCGAGAGGAATGCCAGAGATTTCTGCTTCAATCTTCCTTTTTTAGTTCAGCTATGGTTGCAGGACGTGTGCGGTACGCTTGGCTTTTAAGATGTCCCCACAGGAAAAAAAAAAAAAATCAAGAACAGTGAGATCTCAGGGATCTCAGAGACCGTTGTGTAAAATGTCACGCCTTCTGAACAATCGCCGATTAACTGCCATCGATTGTCGGGGGGTACTCGAAGTGGCTCCACCTGGGGGACTTCATCTTTAAGGTTGAACCCATCTTTTTAAAATTATGCACCCATGTTTATAATCACTTGAGTAGACGGGACACGAAACGGTAATGACGCCGAAATTCCCTTTGTGCAGCACTCGCACCATTGCCATTCGTATAAAAGGCTTTCACAGCAAATGCTCGTTGCCCGCCACCCCACTGCTCCATTATGACTAAAGGCAAGGGGGTCCCAAACGAGGTCGCATCGATCCCAAGCAACTGCAGATGCCCCAGGGTCGCCAACACTTGGTTCTAAAATTTTCCCTTTCCCTGTGCCACCCTGTATAAAAAGTGAACAAAATGAAACAAACATAAATGAGATTACTGAATCCCAGTAAAAACCCTTGGCTGAAGTACGAGACACACGTGACGAAGACTCTACAGCCGAAACGTTGTGTCTTTTACTTTCTTTCATTTTCAACATCCAGAGACTATATACTCGTTTGTTTGTCCCCTCACTTGAGGCACATTCGGCTTTTCACCTTTTGCTTTTGTATCTTCATCAACCCAATACGTGTCCGTAATATTCGGAAATATTGACAAGTGCAGGAACAAGGGATAAAACTGCAATGCAGGAAGAATGTAGACAACTCATTAGGTCTGACTACTCTTAATGAACACTAAAAATTCATTTGATTTTTTTTTCCCCTTTTTCTTTCATAACTAAACGTCCAATCCGTGAATTAAAAATCGACAGGAGGCCTAATTCCTCTCATACCACAGATTCTGGAAATACCTTAAAGGACTGTGGCACTCCTGAAGTGAATTCAGCATTCGCTCCAGCCAGCTCAAGAGAAGTTTATATTGCTTATCCACAGGAGATCAGACATTTGCACTAAAAATACCCTGAAGGCTGCAGGGCCTGAAGACCCTTATGTGCACACAGCTGGCTCTTCTATGGAGTTCAAAGCACACAGAAGGGCTGGGAATGACTCCTTTTCTAATTTTTAATGGAATATACATGAAAAATGTGCTTTATTGGCTTGTTATGGTCGTCACATTAAAAACCTACAGAGTGAAAAATACTTACCTTCCCAAAATGCGTCTCGTTATCTGAGCTTTCTGATTAAAATTTCCCTCAGTTTACGGGGCCCATTAATACAGTGATAGACTTTCAGGGGTTTGAATGTTTTATTTTGTTTCCATTATGTGGCCAGTTGCAATAAATTCTGTACGCCTATCCATTCGTGTATAAAATGTTCTGAATCCTCGGCTCCTTGGTGAATATAAATCAAGAGACGTAGAACGTATTGCTGAGTCCACATCTGGAGTATTGTGTGCAGTTCCGGTCACCACAGCAGCACTTGAAGCTGGGCAGAGAAGAACAACCAGGTGCATCATGGGACTTCAGGACACGTCTTACTGTGACAGACTCAGAGAATTAAACCTGCTCAATTTTGAGACAGAGGAGACCGCGTGGGGGACGTAATCCAGGTCTTCAAAATTCTCAAAGGCAGCGATAAAGTAGATCCAGCAATATTCTTTAAAATTAAAATCGGACACCAGTGGAAATTAAGGGGAACGACATTTAGGACTGAAGCTAGGAGGCACTCTTTAACACAAAGAGTTGTGGGAATCAAGATCTCAGTACTGAGACATGGAGTTGTAGCAGATCTCCTTTAAGAAGGTTCTGGACGACCGGAAACAAGCAAGTGACCGATGGACCGAATGGTCCCATCTGGTTTGTCCTGTTTCTTATTATTTATTGATAATTCTGAGCCAGCTTTAAAAGGAACACACTGGTCCATTCCAGGTCACCCTCAGGTACATTGGGACAATCTGAAGATAGCAGCACATGTTTGGACTGTGGAAGAACCCACTTGTGAACATAAGGAGGATGTGCAGACTCCACCGAGATGGCGCCCAAGCTGAGAGACCTCGGAGGCAGCAACTCATAAACGGTTCTGCTTGACATGCAGTAGGATGGAGAGGCTCGTAACACTCGCTGCTGCCTTAGGCTTCCAGGTAGTGACGGCCATTCCGATCACCTGACCGATTTGATGCTTTTGAAGTACTGGGGGCCATGCGTCCCCTCAAGCCATATTGCAAATATCTCATTGAATAATTCAAACATTTTTATGTATAATTACATTTTTAGAACGCTTTGTATGACAATATCCTGTAAAAAGCATGGTAACGCAGTAAAACTACATAATTAAAATAACGCAACATGTCAGAGAATCTGAATATACTTTATAAGTGAATGAGGTAGATAGATATACTGTCACACACGTGCGCTTAGGAAGGAGCCAACAAGTCCTAAGGTGAGTCACTGTATGCACTGAAGCTTCTCTCTCTCTTGATCTACAGAAGTAAAGAAGAAAAGCCCTAATCCAGCCACCTTATTTATGGACTCACAAAAGGACCACGATCCCACAATCCCAATGCAACAAAACAGCGCCGACGTCACTTCCGGTTCCAGTGCAATGACGTCACTGGTGGCCATCTCCGATGACATCACTTCTAGCTCTGCCATAATGACGTCACTCTTGGTCATTCCCGATAGATGTTTTTCTGCATTGTCATTTCCTTCCACCATGTTTTGCATGTCTCTATATAAAACGCCATAATAGCCACTGTTTATTGTCAACTGTGATCAAATGTTTGATTCTTTTTGGTCTTATTTTTCAACTTTGTCCATCGGACATTATACGGGGGCAATCCCCAACTCTTTTTGAGCATTATTGCATGGTTTATTTCATTACTATATATATATATATATATAATTTGATAGTATCCGTATGTATGGTGCTCGCATCAATACCTCGACTCAATACAAGTTTGAACCAAGCAATGGGACTCTGCCTCTGCAGTTAGAACATAACGTGGCAAACGCGCATGCAGTATTACATGATTGGCTAAGAATTTTCAAATGCTTCAGTGATGCCGCTGGACGGCCGAGTATAGTAAGTCGGTGTTGGTTCGAGCAGATAACAGTAAGTTTGGTGTTTTAAAATGTGTTACTGAATCGAGCTGACGTATACGAGCCAGAAGAGAATTCCCGAGTTGAGGAGCACCAGGAGAGACGCTCGAGCTCCCATAGCACTGAGTCTGACGTGTGGCACAGAAAGTCGAGCTGCAGATGAGGATCTGAGTGAGCGAGAGGAGTGCAAGTCTGGAGGAGATCAGTGAGGTGTGGAGAGCTTTAAATGTTCAGAGCGGGATTGTGTATCGTATTTAGTAGTGAAGTTGAGAGACAATCGGTGTGATATGTTCAGTGGATTTACAACAGCTGGTTATTATCCTGGCAGCAGAATTTTGAAGAAGTTGTAAGCCATGGATACGTTTTTGTGGGATGTCAGATAGAATAGCATTACAGTAATCTATACGTGAGGTGACTCGGGCATTAACTGATACTTCAGTACTGTGTTGAGTAAGAGCAGAACAAGTCTAGAAATGTTTCAGAGATGGAAGAAGGCCGTCCGCAAAATGTTACTTATATGGGAGGAATTATTTAATAATAATAATAAATTATTATTATTAGCGGTAGTTGTATTATTTAATAATTGCCTTTATTAGTGTATAAATGGATATAAATAAATTCCATTTAAACAATTTGCCAAAATCTGTTGTATGTTAACGATACTGTTTTAAACGTTATTGTTTTTTTCATCAGAAAATCCAGTTTCCAACATCTACGTGTTTTAGTTTAAATGGCACTTTTACCACTCGCAATATGGCGGACGCACTGACGTATCGTGTCAACTGGGCAACACAGTGAATGCTGCGTCTATCTATATATGTCTATGATTTGTTTGCTTTCCAGTGTAGTGCAAATAAAGTAAATTCATCTCACTGTGGTGCGTATTCCGTACGTAATACCATGTAAAACATTATAATTCTTCTGCTTTATGCGAATATACCCATGCTACCGAAAAAAAGACGTACAATTCCACGATCCACTTCAGATGCCAGAAAAAAGTCTATTTCAAGGGCGTCTCAAACGCCACAGCAGACACAATCCAGAGTAGAGGAACTTACAATAAAATGTGAATATATATAGTCCGAGTCTCAATCTGATTGTATGGGTGGTTACCTACCAGGTAACGTAGGGGTGCAGTGGAGTGTGTACGCCCGATGAGCCCAAATAAGGGCAAAGCACGTGTTGTGTACTCTTTGCATTATTTGACAGTAAACTATGTAACATTCTATGATCTGCTTTTCCCAACTGAGGGCCCGTGGCAGATGTTTGCCGATTGGCAGACCAACCACACGCATTACCTGGTAGGTAACCACCCATACAATCAGATCGGGACTCAGACTACTGTCACGCACGAGCGCATGGGGAGCAGTTTAAGGACTTGAACCACATTGCGACAACCCATGCCGAGGGACAGAGGCGGCGCACTAACCTTTCTCTTCTTATCTCATCAGCCAGAATGAGAACGTGCTGCCATAAGAGAACCCGGGGTAAACAAAAAGAAGCCATACTTCTGGGTTCCTGTCGTCCCTCCAGTCCCCAAGATGATGACGTCGGTATCCCAACCTGCATCTGAGTTCTCCCAGCATCCCTGATTCAATTTCCTGTCCCTCTGTATAAATGTTCCCCTATTTTTCTGTAATATTGTCCGGTGTGACCATTTACTTTGTATTGTGGAGACGGTACTCTGTTTAAGTTCAAGTAAACCAGGGTGGAAACCCCAAAAGTTCACTTTGTGTTACGTTATTTCTTTACACTATGAATACTATGAAAATATATACAGTATATTGTCACACTTGTGCGAGTGATGGAGAGGGAGCTGTATGGACCAAGTGAGGGGAATTCCATGCCAGGCCAGGGGGTGGCGTGGTGCGCTAAACCTTCTTCTGTTACCTCTACAGACCAAACACAGGAAAACCTGTCTGACTCATCCCTAAAGGCATCACTTCCGGTTCTGACGTCAGAAGGAGGTCACTTTCGGTTCCCTTACATCTTGACATTTAAAGCCGCCATCTTAACCACTAATCATCGGTTCTTGTCTGGACTCCCTCAAAAGGCACTACTGTCTTAATTCCAAAACCCATCGCAGCCAGGGATAATGTACAGGTGGCTGCCCCAAACCATTTTTAAGTGTGTCGAGTCTGATCATTTCACAATATAAATAAATAAATATATTGTAGAAGTGAATGAGAATGGCACAACCCATTGTCAGTGATGATTCAGTTCAGGAGTCAAATGTAGGAGACTCGTGCACCTCGTTCTCTGGTAATGATTCACCTGTGAGTCAAATGAACGAGAATCATGGGACAATGATACATTCGCCAATCAAAAGGACAAGCATTGTGAGACTTGCTCTTGGGTAATGATTTGTTCTGGTTTTTGAGGCTAGGCTTTGAACCCAGGCTGCAGGATCCATGATGGGGCAGCATTCAGCCCTGTGCCAGCCTGCTAATCATTTCCTTACAAAAGCAAGAAATAATGCAATCAAGTTTTCATAGGTGCATAACAAATTCTTCCTCTGTGAAGGGATGCATCAGTGACCTGAATAAATCATATACGGCTCCGGGAGCAATTTCACCTCAATTACAATGTCTTCTATCTTTTAGAAAAAGAAAAAAAAAAAAATACAAAAGCCATGTTCTCCCAATACACAAGCTGAGCAGGTGACAAATCATTGTGGCCCTGAGAAAATTGTCATTTGTTTTCAGTTTAATGCTAGGACCATCAGGACTGTAATACAAAAAGTTCATTATCTATACATAATTGCTTACTAATAAGCTAAGACACAGTGGTGTATTGTATAATTAGCTGATAATGGATTCGAGATAACATGCATGAATACCCTTCATCACAGCTTAGAGAATTGTTCTATTCTGGCAACAATTGATTTACATTGCTACAAAAACAACAATCTGCCTCTGATTGGTTTAAAAATTACTCTATGAAAATAGTAGAGAAGATGAAAGAAAAAGCACACCAGGGTGACACTGGGTGGCGCTGTCGTCCACCATAATAAAGGGGAGCACACAAAGGGGGCACAGAAAACCATCACAACTGAAGAAGGCTCGATAGTCTGTGCAACCAAGCGACTTCTGTCCATCATGGAGTTACGGTGAAAAGAGACCCCTCTTCTACTGCCTAGGTAAACTGATTGGAAAGGGTCTGACTGCAGCCTACATCCACTCTTTTGAAGTCAGTAAAGGCACACGGTCATGTTTAATCGAGGACAGGGGTGTCCAACTCTGGTCCTAGAGGGCCGCAGTAGCTCCAGGTTTTCATTCTAACCATTTTTTGCTGTCGACTCACTTGTTCTGCATTCGATTTAATTGACGATTCAGACCCTGATGTAAGTAAGACCTGACGCGGCAGAGTTAAAACACTAACAAGCTAGAAAACTAAATATAATGTCGGACTGCTGAGGATCGGCTTCTAATTAAGCAATTGGGTTGGAACCAAAATCTGCAGCCACTGTGGCCCTCCAGGACAGACATCACTCACCCCTGCTTTTCATGTACGGCTTCAGTTATTGCAGGGGTGTTCAGCTCCAGTCCTGGTGGGCCACAGTGGCTTCAGGTTTTCATTCTAACCTTCTTCTTAATTTGTGAGCAGTTTTTTGCTTCTGATTCACTTGTTTTGCCTTCTTTTTAATTGACGTGACTCAGACCCCTTAGTTATTCCATTTTACTTAATAAGAAGCCAAATAATAATGAAACACAAAATGAGCCGTTAATAAAGAGTTGTGGGGCTCTGAGACAAAACTACCGAGCCATGGAGTGGAAGCACGAACCTTCACAACATTTAATAGGAATCACAAAGAGTTGTGGGGCTCTGAGACAAAACTACCGAGCCATGGAGTGGAAGTACAAACCTTCACAATCATTAAGAAGAATCATGAAGAGTTGTGGAGCTCTGGGACAAAACTACCAAGCCATGGAGTGGAAGCACAAACCTTCACAACATTTAAAAGTAATCGCAAAGAATCACAAAGAGTTGTGGGGCTCTGGGATTAAACTACCAAGCCTTGGAGTTGAAGCACAAACCTTCACAACATTTAAGAAGAATCTGGACGAGATTCGCTAAACAAACGAGCGACAAGTGGACTGAACTGTCTCATTTCTCAAGTTCTTATCTGTCTTTTAGTCGATCGATCGATCAGTTGGATCCTTCAAAGTAAATGAAACCACAATGGGCTCAGAACAAACCCGGTTGGCACCGGCCATGTGTATGTTAGAGAATGCCAAGCATCAGCAGCTTCCATCAATGAACAGCCACAATCAATTAAAGCGCCCAATTGATATTTGTGGATGTTTTGACAGCTTCTAATTTTGAAAATCACTATATTGTGCGTTTGTTTCTGCTTTTAGGATGAATGCAAAGCACACAAATAACCAAGAAAGTTATCATTTTATTTTTTTTCCACTTTCTCTTTTTTAGGAAGCCCCACTTATTAAAAGACATTCATTGCGGACAACAAGTCGAAGGTGAGGCTCAAGTCTTCAATTTTAAACACAAAGGGGTCTTTGAATTGCCTTTTGACTTTGCATCGACTCGACGGCGCTGCGTACAATGATGGCTGATGAATTAATTGATTTTATAAGTAGAGCCCACACAAACCTCAATCAACGCCTGTTTGTTTCCTCGACTCCAATTAAGTCCCCGGGTCTCCGTTCTTTATTTATTTATTTATTTTTTTAAAGACACGTCTGTCTCTCCATTTTTTGCACTCGGTTTTGAGAGACGCTTCACGGAGGTGCCAACAAACATCAGCAGAGAGGTCTTTTACTTTATGCGATGGCCCACTTGCATTCCACAGAGAAGAACGAATGGACGTATTTCACACGCCGTTGCACAGTAACTCTGCATCATAAGTCAAGCAGCCGTACGGGTTTTTCAAAGGGAGGAAAAACAAAAAGGGACGGAAACGGAGAGGATGCTAAAGAAAAACTCCTTTGTGAACCACTGCGGCGGTCGCTTTCATTTCCTCCAGAGCTCCTGCCTCAAGGCACATCATACGTGACACTGGGGAGGAAGTCGAAGTCACACACAAAAAAAAAAAAATCACACGGACACCAATTGGCCATCAAACCCAAGCCAAGCTACCTGGAATTACTTCCGAGGTCATAGTGATGGCTCTCCTTCTGGAAGATTCTCCAGAGCTCATTGGATTCTTTGGTCCCCTGTCTTACCAAGGCCCTTCTCCCTCCGATTTGGCAGCCAAAGTTGTGGTTGATCTAAAACGCCTTCCATTGAAGAATTGTGGGAGACCACCATGCTCTTGGGAGCTCTCAGTGCCGCACAGCTTTGTTGGGGCCTTCCCCAGATCTGTTCCTCAACACACCCTTCAGGCAAACCCTTGAACCTCATGGCTTGGGATTTCCTAAAGTGCAGGACCTTCTATGAGCAGGTAGTTGGGTGCCTTTCCTAATCAGTGTGGAGGATGGCTGGCAGACACCCCTGAAGTGGAAGGATGGGGGAAAGCAGCTTTTTTATGGACACTGCCTCCCCCTAAACACTAGATGGCAACTATCCTGGAGTGTAGTGGTGCCCTGGATTCTGGCTGGGCATCCTGGAGTTCAGTTTCTCAGCCCTGTTGGGTACCGTGGGTGCTGCCATGGGGAGCTATGAAAGGACCTGGGGGGTCATGTTTCCCTTGCAGCCCGGAAGTGCTTAGAAGTCATGTGGACGGAAGCCCCACAGTACTTCCGGGCTGATTAAAGACTTGAGATTCTCCATCTGACCCGGAAGTGCTGGCAAGTCCTGTGGGAGGAAGAGCAGGAGAACTTCCAGGTCAAGAACTATATAAAGGACTGGTGGAGACCAAGCAAGCGAGCCAGAGTCGGGAGGTGGTTTGACAGAGCTTGCTGGGAGGAGAGTATTGTATTTATTTGTATTATTATTATTATTATTAGTATTGCCTTTGTATGGTGGTGGAAGTGCTTGAAGGCACCACTATTGAAAGAGAAGGAATAAAATATCCTTTTGGTGCTTTTACCTGGTGTCTAGGACGTTTGTCTATTAGCTTTGAGGAGCGGCAGCGCCCTCTAGTGTCACATCAGGTAAAATCAATCCAGTTAACCCAAGGTGGTCCTCGAAACAACATGCAGAAGCATCTTGGCGATGATCAGGAGTATGGGCCAGATTTCATAGTGTCATAGCCGAGGGTCTCAATGCTGGAGTCAATGTGAGATCTCTCAGTTTTGGTCATTAATACATTTGTGAAAATTCCTAAAATCTGGTTTTCACTTCACTTGTCAGTTTGGGGCACAAAGATGTGACACAACAAAATGTGAAGAATTAAAAAAAAAAATTAAAAGTGAATGAGTCTGAATGTTTTCTGACTCGTTAATCGATTCTCCGTCTCTTCAGACTCTCTCAATCTATTATCAAACTCCTGAGCCATCAAATTGAATTCGCCGAGTCCCCGTGTGATGACGTCCAGCACAGAGAGCTTCTGTAGGGGACAGTGTTGCTCCTGTCCCGTGACACCTGCCTTTGGCTGTACCCCCCCATTACCATTACAGGCCTCCATCCTTCTATCCATCATTTCACTCATCCGTATATCCATCCATCTTCCATTACCTGAACCTGTTTAATCCAATTCAGCCTGTCACCATCATGTACAGGGTGGGTGTTTGTCACGTGTGGGCACATTGGGGAGAGCTGGAGGGCTCTAGTGACTGTAATTTCACCGTGACACCGTGTCTTAACAGCTTTCTCCCTCTGCAGTTCATGTGATTGACGGCTAGAACACCTCTGACATCACTTCCAGTGTGCATCCTCCTGGACCCGCCTCTTCCTCCCGGGAGGTCTGAAAGGCGGGAGGCTGTTTTGTTTGAAACTCGCATCTGCAGAGGTGACTTAACGATCAATTGCACGTTAATTGACTTTTTTGATGCATCCAATTATATGCATCACGCCAATACGCTAGATGGCAGCATCCCCTAGGCTTCAGTAAACCACGTGTGATACCCGCAAGGCATGCTGGGAACTGGAGTACCGGAATACAGCCCTGGTAGGTTCCAGGTGTGCCACCAGGGGATGCTGCAGAGGTTTACAATCCCAACTTTGTGGGAATTCATCCTGATGTGGAAGTGTTTCCAACAGATCGGGAAATACCCCAGGGGTTCTGAGGTAAATGGAGCCCACTCTGCCTCACCTTAAGGAGTCAAAGTCAGGAGGCAGCGGGCGACACTCAACTGGAGGCGGAATGGAGGAAGAGAGAATTTGGGCTGGCGCTTGTTTGGAAAAGTGTTGGTGGGAAATAAAAACCTTTTATTTGAACCCAGAATATTGTGTGTGTGCGTGTGTGTGTGTGAGTGTGAAAGAGCCCCCTTGTGGTCACACTCTCTCTTTTTTTTTTATTTACATCGGCCTCATTTATAGATGCCGTTTAAATAAAAATCAAATCTTGATACGTCCACATATGTTAAGAAAGCATTAAAAAAAAATGAAATGGGGTGCATTTACTTTTCCACATGACTGTGTGACTGTACCTTCACTTCGGCAGGCGCTTTATGAAATAAAGTTTGCCTGGATATTCTGCTCTAATTTATGGATTTCTCGGGGCTCCTCACTTCTCAGCTTTTCTTTGTTCCATGAGAAGTCTAAAGACGTGAAGCCGGGGACATTTGGAGCGCCGTCCTGCTCGGCATGCTAATGGCGCCCCAATTCCCTCATTTGTCTAACACTCCTGCTCAGTAACTCTTTTGTCTTGAAGGAGCTGAGGCCCCCCCAAAACTGTTTAATGCATTTTCACTTCCAGACACTTGCAGTCCCTGCCAGGTTCTGAGCGGCGGTTTGTTGCCCGCATTTTGATGCCTTTCCACCCTTAGAAATTTTCCTCCCGCTGTCTGCATTCCCAAAGCAATACGAGAGTTGAAGCAAATAAATAAAATAACATAAGCGCCTCATCTTAAAGCTTAAAGCTTTTGTATTGAAACAGACGTCATGCTAGAACACGTGGCACATTTTCTCAAACGCTGCCACGGCGGGCCACTCTCCTGCTGGTGCTGCTGCTGACAACGCCGCTTACTCAGCCAGTCCAGGCGACATGACAGGCGTCTGATTAATGGCGGCCACATGCCTTTTAGCTGATGAGCTGTGATCCATTTTTTTAATTTGATTTCCTCTCATTTTCTAAGATCTAATCCTTTTTGCTTTAATTAATTTATTGATGGACTTACTTGTTCATCCATTTCTTGGATCGGTTAATTCCATTAGAGGGGCAAACCTAATCCTGGCAGCATGAGGTGCAACCCTGCATGGCTACTAAGCGATGCAAAGAACGGACTGCTTGATCCTAATCAGTCAGGCTTCAGGAGCGGCCACTCCACCGAGATGCCACAACTTGTCGCTGCAGTAGGCCATCTGTCCTCACCTATCTGGATCTCTGACGTGGTCAGCTACCAGATCTTCTTGGCCACCCTCTCTGAACTTGGCATCACTGGGCAGGTTCTATGGTGTGTCCGGTCAAGGGTGCAACAGGCAAGCACGGCAGTACTCCAAGAATCACTAGTGGATGGTCTTCCACCTCTCCTCTCTATTCACCTCTTCCCAGGTGAGTGCCACCCAAGTGGCTCCTTTTACGTTGGACCCGGCAGTACTTCTGGTGTGATAACACTGGGGCACTTAGGGGGCAGCAAGAACCTTCTTAATTGGGCAAAGTTGTTTCTTAGCAGTTCCCTCTGGTGGCAGCCACCTCTTCCAGCAGGGTTGTCCATCTGGACTACAGCTCCCATGATGCCTTGCAGATGTACAAATGGGAGCTCCACCAGGGTCATGCTGCCACCCAAAGGACTGGGGGAATATATGGCCCAATGATATGGCCCTACAAGGCAGCCAACCTCTGACTTTCTACCATCATGGCCTCCTGGCCAGAAAAAACACCAGCAACCAAACTGGCCGGTCAAGGAACCATTGATCTGATCCAGGACACCAGCCAAGCTGTGTTGTCTGTGACAATATATACATAAACACACATATATTTTATAATATTTATATACAATATTTAATATTATTATATATAAATATTATATACACCATATCATATAAAATTAATATACATTAAATGTTAAAATATGTCTGTTGTGGAAAAAAAAAAAAAAAAAAAGATGGTGGCAAAATTGGATGCCATCTTGAAAAAAATCCCTTCCATCCCCTGTAGGGGGCATCCTCTTAAAGGCTCATTTCACCACTGCGTGCTAAGAAGCATCTCTAGGGGTCTCTTCTGCCCACTGCTATCAGGCAATTTAAAGCTTCCACTTGATGTACTCTTTACATTCATTTTGAAGTATCTACACAGTATACATTTATTTATTGATTCATTGATTGATTGATTGATTGGTGGATTGAATGACTGCATCATTTGCCCTGTGCCTTTGTATCCTTGTTTTTGTATGTTTCTGTATGCCTCTGAATTTCCTCTTGAGATTAATAAAGTTTTATTAATCTAATAGGTATGCATTTATATATTATATATGTTACAGGCCAAACTTGATTTTAGGATAAATTAGTTTAGACTCGGCCAAACTATCTTTTATGCAAAGCAATAGATAGATAGATAGATAGATAGATAGATAGATAGATAGCGTAGTTGGTAGGATTAGATAGATAGATAGATAGATAGATAGATAATGTGTGATGTATAAAGATAAACGGTATATTACCATAGAAATGTATTTACTGTATCTATTTTTGTACATATACACACACACACTATATATATATATATATATATATATATATATATATATATATATATATATATATATATATATATATATATATATATACATCCATCCATCCATTTTCTAACCCGCTGAATCCGAACACAGGGTCACGGGGGTCTGCTGGAGCCAATCCCAGCCAACACAGGGCACAAGGCAGGAACCAATCCTGGGCAGGGTGCCAAACCACCGCAGGACACACACACACACACCCACACACCAAGGCCAATTTAGAATCGCCAATCCACCTAACCTGCATGTCTTTGGATTGTGGGAGGAAACCGGAGCACCGGAGGAAACCCACGCAGACACGGGGAGAACATGCAAACTCCACGCAGGGAGGAGCAGCGCTACCACTGCACCACCGTGCTGCCCTATATATATATATATCTATATATATATACAGTGGGATGCAGCCCGTACATAGACAGGTAGACATCATTGGTTTCAACCCACACTCGTTTATTTACAATAATATTTACAATTAGTGCTCACACACAACCCCCAAAGTCCAGGCCTCTACCAAATGCCTTTCTTCAGGTCCGCCTCCACTCGTCTCCTCCAAGACTTCATCTACTCTGCTCCCGACTCCAGCTATCGAATGGAGGGAGGCGGCCCCTTTTATACATACCCGGACATGCTTCAGGTGTCTCCCGATGAGCCTCCGCCGCCCCTTCCTGGTGTGGCCAGCTGCGCACCTGAAAGCACTCCGGGTGTCCCTGGTCTTCATCCCCCCAGCACGTCCGGGTGTGGTAGAAGTGCGGAGGGCTAGGGCTCTTCAGGCATCTGGGCGCCTCCTGGTGGTGACCACGTGTCCTTACAGGGTGGAGCTTCCAAGCTCTGTTCCTGTGGTCCCCATACCATCCAGGGCAGCTGCCCTATCCTGGGCCGGAGGAGGTGTAGTCGTGTGTGTCTGTGGCCGGGCTAGCTCTTACAAAATATATATATATATATATATATATATATATATTATATACAATATTATCTATATATTTTAATATATAAATTTTATATATATGTATGCGCATGTGAATATAATTATGCACACGTACTATATGTACTTGAAATAATGGATGCCCTCTCTTAACGGACCGACTATTTCCTAAAACTGTCCTTCCAGAGCGCAAAGCAGGATACGTCATGCTCAAGAGCGTCCATATGAAATGGAATATTCTGAAACACAAGCGTTTTGTATAAAATTAATCAGATTAATTGCTAAATTGCTCAACACCCTGTTCCTTGTGCTCTCGAAGTGTTAATAAACTGTGCTCGGCCTTTATTGCCACTCTGCCAGCTCCATAATAAATGCTTCTAGTAAGCTGTTTAATAAATGTGTATTTGACTGCTGATTACCTGATAAGATTACTTGCAGCAAAACCATTTAGCAGAGTTTGCGCTGAAGGAATTACATCACATAATTCTGTTTATCAGTTGAAAGTCTACAATGTGAAACGGTGATTCGTTATTAAAATGCATAAACCCCATTACAGGTTCAAAAGCTCGGTTTCCATTCTGTCACAAGCTCCGGCACATGTCAAGCAGAGGGCTTGAAGTCATGGATCTTGGTGGCAAGCCTCCCTGGAGCTGCGCGTGAAAATTAAAAGGCGATGTGTGCAGGAAGCCCGGAGCTGTCAAGTGGGTCAAAAACGGAGAAAGGTATTCAGCGTGGCGGCCATCAGACAGCGACTCGAGACACGGAGACTTCCGAATTCAACAGGCACCTTGTAGCTGCCGAGGTCTTTGTCATTCAGATGAATTCAGAGCCAAAAATAAGAGGGAAAAAAAAAGAAAAAAAACCACACACCACCCTTTCCAGCCTGTTACACTTGTGCGAATGGCTCAGAGTATACATTATAAATGTTGACAAAACATGTGGAATACAAAAGTGTTGTAATGTGTGAAAAAATATATGGGGACAAATAAAGTTCTATCTGTCAATCTATAATAAAAAAACACTCTAGCAAGCAAGAAGTATAAATTATGGCCAAACTTAAAATTTCTTATACAGTATAGTGCTTTTCTGTACTTATCTAGGTCTCTGTTTTTCTATACAAACCATCTAGATAGATAGATAGATAGATAGATAGATAGATAGATAGATAGATAGATAGATAGATAGATAGATAATGCTCTATCTATCTATCATATAGTGCCTCTCATATAATCTATCTATCTACCACCTTCTTCTTTCGGATGCCCCCATTAGGGGTCGCCAGAGCGGATCATCTTCTTCCATCTCTTCCTGTCCTCATCATCTTGTTCTGTCACCCCCGTCACCTGCATGTCCTTTCTCACCACATCCATAAACCTCCTCTTAGGCCTTCCTCTTCTCCTCTTACCTGACAGCTCTATCCTTAGCACCCTTCTCTCATTATACCCCTCATCTCTCCTCTGCACATGTCCAAACCAACACAATCTCGCCTCTCTGACTTTGTCTCCAAACCTTCCAACTTGAGCTGACCCTCTAATGTCCTCATTTCTAATCCTGTCCATCCTCATCACACTCAATGCAAATCTTAGCATCTTTCACTCTGCCACCTCCACCTCTGTCGCCTGTGCCACCGTCTCCAGCCCATATGACACAGCTGGTCTCACTACTACCGTCCTGTAGACCTTCCCTGTCACTCTTGCTGATACCCGTCTGTCACAAATCACTCCTGACACTCTTCTCCACCCTGCCTGCACTCTCTTCTTCACTCCCCAATACTCTCTACTTTTGATGCCAAGTTTTTAAACTCCTCCACCTTTGCCAACTCTACTCCCTGCCTCCTCACCACTCCTCTGACCTTCCTCTCATTGACACACACGTTTTCTGTTTTGTTCCTGCTGTATCCCTAAACCAGCCACATGGGATGCACAAACCAGTGTGTTTCTTCATGCCAGTCCCAAACCTGAAAAAATGGGGAGGGTTACGCCAGGAATGGCATCCGGTGTAAAACGTTTGGCAGGTCAATATGCGGACAACAATACAGATTTTTCCATTGCTCTATCTGTCTAATTCCAGGTAATTCCTTCTATAGCTATCAATTGTATAGTGCCTTTCATTCAGTTCTATCCAGATTATCCCATCTTTTGCCTTTCACATCTATCTACAGGATATATCTATCTTATCCATTACCTTTCTTATCTATCTATTATATAGTGCCTTTCCTATCTGTTGTGGCATAAACCGGGAGCCCTTGCCCAGCCGGGATGCTGCCACGCTGGAAGGACCGGGGGAGAGAGCCAATCAAGAGCAGGACCTCCCCCGAAGCGCTAGGTGGCAGTGGTGCCTCAGACTCCCACAGGGCTCCATGGGAATTGGAGTTGGATCCCACCCAGTTGGGATACATGGGTGCCGCCAGGGGTTGCTGCAGCTGCTGCCGAATCCTGGAGTGCTGCTCTTCGGCCACACCCTGAAGTGCTGCTAGAAATGAATCAACGAGGGTCTTATAAAGGAAACCAGCAGACACTCCTCCCGACTCTGGCTTAGGAGGCCAATGGCTCATTCTTTAGGCCACTGGGAGTGGAGGAGTGCCTGCTGTACGCCACGCTGTCCATCGGTCTGTCTGTCTAGCTCAGTTTGTATTACCTCATCTGTATTAATTACATTCTCCCTCTTTCTGTGTATTCATCTATTATATAGTGCCTTTGGTATCTACTTAGGCAACATGGTGGCACAGCCTCACCACAAAGAGACCGGGGTTTGTGTCCTGGGTTCTCCCTTGTGTGGAGTTTGCATGTTCTTTCCTCTCCCAGTCCAAACACATACACGTTAGGTGAACTGGCACTCATAAACTGGCCAAGTGTGTGTGTTCACCATGCAATGGGATGGCGTTCTTGGGTAGGGTCTCTCTTGCTGAGAATCAAGGGAACATGAGCAGCCAAAGGGCTTTGAGATGGTGGCAGGATGATAAAGCTGGGGTTTGGCGCCCCGGCGGCGAACAGCCGAGGTGACTTGGGTCAGAGCCGGCTTAATGGTTGACCACAGTGCAGAGATCCGATGGGTGAAGCGGGCAAAGAAAGGCCTGATTTGATCTCAGAGGTTTAAGTCTTTTTGGACTGATTTTATTTCCCACAATGAGCAATCGTTTTTTATGGAGTATGTAATTTATTCAATTTTTGGCTTGCGCTGCACTTATTTTTTGTTTGGACGCTGATTGTTTGCAGCAGACTTGCTGCCGCTTGTGTCTTCAATGCCCCCAGCCATTCCGGTCATGATTATCCGGGTTCAAGGAGATGCCAAGGCAACCCGGACATCAAGTCACCCAATGAGTCCCATTTCTGCATTATCAGGGCGCGGTCTTCTCTGCCGTCTATCTATGCAAATTTGGGAAAAAAGAAAAAGCGGCCAGGCCTGTCTTTCAAACAGTCATGGGAATTTTAAGCAAACAGTTCCATGATAAACAAGCGGTTGATAAAGTTCCTGCTTGGTGGGCACATTTGACTGCTTAACCCTTTGCTGAGAGGCAAACCATTTAGCCAAAAGGTGGTACAGAAAGACAAATAACAACATCAAGTTCTTCTTTTTTTATGTGTGAAGCACTTGCAGTCTGAAAAAGGAGTCTGTCATCGCCTTCCTTTGATAGCCATCAGGAAAAGCCGAATCTCCTTTCATTTCAGCTTCCCACCCAAGGAATAAGAAAAAGTCAAATGATTTCCTAACAGCGCGGAGTTTCCTCCCCCACCCCGTGACCCGACACTGGGGGTGTCCAAGTCAAAGCGTGAAGGCGTTTCCTTCCATTGATTGATTTGACAGACAGCAAGGCGGCTAACCAACCGCATCCGTTTCTCCAAATCGGGGCCCCAGACTGGTGTCAGGAGTGGGATTTGAACTGACGACCTCTGGGTCTGAAGCCCACCCTGCCTGCCCAAGCAATTTCAGTCTCGCGCTCTCTAAATCAATCCGTCTATAAGTACTTTGCCGCACTTTGAACAGTGAAATGCAGACAGACATTTTCACCTCAGGCAAAGCCCAAATTATTTTAATAATATGCAAATACGAGAGCACGCCTGTGACTAGCAGATGCGGTCCCTCGTCCCCTGAAGCATTTCCTGTTAGCATTTACTCTTTTATGAAACGCTCTTTCATCCCTGCCAGCCCCGATAACCTTTTTATTTTTACACTTAATCAAATATTTTGTTTTGAATTAACTGGCCTCTTATGGGAGGACAAAGTCATACCTGATATAAATCGGTCACGCGACGGTAAAAACAAAAATCATTCAAAGATCAAATACAATAGTACAATGCATGTTGTGGACCACCGGGGGGGCCTACCAGCCACCCCACCTGACACAGTGTGACAGATGTCCAGGGACCTTGCCCCCACTGGGACGCCGGAAGAAGGAAAGGACCAGCAAAAGGGCAACATCTTCCCTGGACCACAAGGGGGCGACCTCCCTGGATTACATGGGGGGGGGTCACAGAGCTTGGAAGCTCAACCCTATGGAGGGACGTGGTCACCACCAAGGAACTGTGGTCCGCAGCACTTCCACCACACCCTAAAGTGCTGCCAGAAGAGGAGCTGGGTGCCCAGGCAACACTTCTGCCAGAAGAGGAGCTGGATGCCCAGGCAACACTTCTGCCGGAAGAGGAGCTGGATGCCAAGGCAACACTTCCGCCACACCCAGAAGTGCTGCCAGAAGAGGAGATGGATGACCAGGCAACACTTCTGCCAGAAGAGGTGCAGGATGCTCAGGCAACACTTCCACTACACCCAGACGTGCTGCCAGAAGAGGAGCTGGATGCCCAGGCAACACTTCCACCAGAAGAGGAGCTGGATGCCCAGGCAACACTTCCGCCACACCCGGAAGTGCTGCTGGATGCTAATTGTGGAGCACCTGGAGTACTTCCGGGTGCACTGTAAAAAGGGCCACCTCACTCCATTCAGGGAGCCAGAGTCGGGTAGAAGAAGACGGAGCTTGCGAGTGAGGAGTTAAAGTCGGCTGAAGAGAGAGAAGGCGGTCTAGAGGACTTTTTGTGGCGATTACTGCACTGTTTGTGGTGTTGG